>NW_024062732.1:0-600000 GCF_006381635.1 Hibiscus syriacus
CTGAGCACCAAATCTCCTTCGTGGATTTCTCGAGGGCGAACTTTCTTATCATGTGCTCGTATCATCCGCTTCTGGTACATCTGACCGTGACAATAGCCTTCAATCTCTTTTCTTCAATCATTCAATTGGTCATATCTGGTGTACCCATTCTGCCTCATTTAGCTTCACCTCGATAAAACCCGGAGCGAGGGAATTTCCACTTCAATAGGGAGGACAGCTTCCATCCCATAAACTAGAGAAAACGGAGTTGCCCCAGTGACGTCCGTACAGAAGTCCGATAGGCAAACAGAGCAAATGGCAACTTCTCATGCCAATCTTTATAAGTTTCAGTCATCTTCTCTATAAGCCTCTTAATGTTCTTATTAGCCGCCTCCACTGCCCCATTCATCTTTGGGCATAAACCGTGGAATTATGATGCTTTATTTTGAATTGCTCACATACAGATTTCATCATCTTGTTGTTTAAGTTAATGCATTGTCAGAGATAATCTCTCGGTAAGCCATATCTACAGATGATTTCCTTCTTCAAAACTACATATCGTTGACTGGGTAACACTTGCATAGGAAGCTTCTACCCACTTGGTGAGTAATCTATTGCTACCAGAATGAAGCGATGCCATTTGACGCTTTTGGAAAAATTTTGCCCAATAACATCCATGCCCCACATAGAAAACGGCCACGGGCTGTCATCACATGCAACGGATGAGGAGGGGTGTGCATTCTATCCCCATAAATCTGACACTTGTGACACTTTCGGGCATAATTGATGCAATCAGTTTCCATAGTTGACCAATAATACCCAAATCTCATAATCTGTCTGGCCATTACATGCCCATTAGCATGGGTGCCACATATTCCTTCATGTACTTCTTCAAGAATCATTTTCGCTTCTTTAGTGTCCACACCTTAATAAGACCTGATCCATGCTTTTCTTATATAAGTCTCACCATTAAGCACATACCTGCCATTCTTCTAATGGTCCTTTTGTCATTCTCAGTTGCCTGTTCGGGGTAACTTTGATATCTTATATACTGGAAGATATCATAGTACCAAGGTCTTCATCATCTTCTTCTTCAATGTTAAAGCAGTGGGCTGATACTCATAAGCCTTCTCAATAGGCATCATATTTGAATGCTCGTTCATCTTAAAGGCCGCTGCCAAAGTAGCCAAGGCGTCCGCCATTTGATTTCTTCTCTGGGGAGGTAATTGAAAGTCACTTCTTCAAATTCTTCAATAAGTCCCAGAACTAATTTACGATATTCCACAAGTTTGGGATCTTTAGTTTCCCATTTCCTCTGAGCTGGTAAATTACCAAAGCTGAATCCCCATATACCTCAGCATTTTTGCTTTGAGTTCAATAGCTGCTCTAAGACCCATAACACAAGCCTCATATTCAGCCATATTGTTTGTACAATCAAATTGAGCCGACTGGTAAAAGGATAATGCTCTTCACTTGGTGAGACCAAGATTGCCCCAATCCCATGCCCCAAGGCATTTGAAGCACCATCAAAGTTCATCTTCCAGTATTTACCGTGAGGCAATTGTTTCTTCCTCCGAGATAGCCATTAAATCCTCATCCGGGAAATCGAAGTTCAACTGTTCATATTCTTCTGAAGCCCTACCGCAATGAATTCTGCTATGGCGCTCCCTTTAACTGCCTTCTGGCTTACATACTGGATATCAAATTCGGACAACAGGATTTGCCAACGGGCTAACCTTCCAGACAATGCAGGTACCCCCATTAGATACTTTAAAGGGTCCAGCTTAGATATGAGCCAGGTAGTATGATACAACATATACTGTCTAAGTCTTCTGGTAGCCCACACTAAAGCGCAACACAATTTTTCAATTGGTGAGTATCTGGCCTCACACTCAGTGAACTTCTTACTGAGATATAGATAGCCCTCTCCCTCTTCTCAGTTTGATCATGTTGCCCCAACACACCCCATTGAATTGTCATAAACGGACAAGTAAAGAATTAAAGGCTTTCCTGGGATAGGTGGCGCTAGGGTCGGAGTATTCGAAAGATATCTCTTTACTGCCTCAAAAGCCTCGACAATCTCACTCCATTCTCCTGAATCATTCTTACGAAGAAGGCGGAATATGGGATCACATTTTCGGTCAGCTGCGAGATAAACCGAGCGATATAATTTAATCTCCCCAAAAATCCTCGAACCTCTTTCTGTGTTCTTGGGGCTGGCAAATCTTGAATGGCTTTTACTTTATCGGGATCTATTTCAATTCCCTTTCGGCTCACTACGAATCCCAACAGTTTTCCCGATGTCACCCCAAAAGTACACTTATTTGGGTTAAGTTTTAGTTGGCACTTCTTTAATCTTTGAAAGAGCTTCCTCAAATTCTCGATATGTTCCTCCTCCGTCTTGGCTTTGACAATCATATCATCGACATAGACTTCAATTTCTTTATGCATCATGTCATGAAACAACGTCACCATGGCCCTCTGATAGGTTGCCCCTGCATTCTTTAATCCAAACGGCATGACTTTATAACAGAACGTCCCCCACATAGTGACAAACGTTGTTTTCTCCATATCTTCAGGGTACATTTTAATTTGATTATAGCCGGAGAAACCATCCATAAATGAGAATAAGGAATTTCCAGCAGTATTGTCCACTAACGTATCTATATGTGGCAAAGGAAAATTATCCTTTGGACTAGCTCTATTCAGATCTCTATAGTCGACACACATTCGTACTTCCCATCCTTCTTTGGTACTGGGACAATATTTGCTACCCACTCAGGATATTTGGCCACTGTGAGAAACCCATCAAATTGTTTCTTCACTTCTTCTTTAATCTTGAGCAGCATCTCGGGTCTCATTCTTCTCAGTTTCTGTTGTACGGGCTTACAATCAGGCTTTATCGGTAATTTATGGACAACCAATTCTGTATCCAGCCCTGGCATGTCCTCGTATGACCAAGCAAATACATCCTTGAATTCTTGAAGTAATTCTATCAAGCTTTGCCTTCCTTCAGACAGGGTGGTACCAATCTTACTTTTTCTATCCTCATCTGTACCCAGGTTCAAGATCTCTGTAAGCTCTTCGTGAGGCAGAATCTGCTCATCTTCCTGTTCCACCATCTTTAGTAATTCTGAGGGTGGTTCACATCCCTCATCATCATCACCCTTCGATTTCCCCTTGACATATGGGCATCTCGAAATCAATCTCGGGTCAGAGTCATTAGCATTCGTATTATTGATATCTGAGTTCCTGAAAGGATAACGAAAAAGAAGATATATATACATATATACATATGGGAGAATCTTTTCCCATATAAACAAATAGAAAGAAATATATATTCAAACAAAAATGCATGAGGAAATGTTTGCCATTTGGGAATTAACAAAACACATCTTTTATTGAAAGCAAGTAAAACACACAACTTAACCCTTTACATCAAATCACCTACTGTCCCAGGGTATGAACAATAGGGAAGAGTTCTAGTGTATTACTCTGCAAAAGATTTGTAAACTACAGGCAATTCCTCCGCAGTCCAGTTGTTCAACACAAAGCCCAGTGGCGCAGGGTAAATGCCCGTAGCTCTCATTTCTTT
Organism: Hibiscus syriacus; assembly: GCF_006381635.1. Taxonomy (NCBI): domain Eukaryota; kingdom Viridiplantae; phylum Streptophyta; class Magnoliopsida; order Malvales; family Malvaceae; genus Hibiscus; species Hibiscus syriacus. Next base: position 3,575 of record NW_024062732.1, read on the forward strand.
GAACTCCTCATCGGTTATGACATTAATGCCCAAGTCCTCCAAGGCATTCTCAACTATCACTTTACTGCTTTCCAAAGTCCCTTGAAACATATATCCTCCTGATACGAAAATGCTGCTCAATGGCGGGAATGTCATGGGCTCCCAGCTTGGGTCCTCACCAGTCAATCTTGCCTTTCTCAATTCCTGAATCTTCTTGATGCTTCTCATTTTTCTTTTAAAGTCGGCTGATACCCTAAACCGAACCTGTCTCTTTTAGTTACAGGGTAGATTGGGCCCACCAGTCCTTGCAACCGACGTCCAAACCCTTTGCCAGTTTTTGCTCCTCTTCCAAGAGTCAGCTTAAGCCCCATTTTGGTGCAGTTTGACAATCTAGGCTTCGGGATCTTCTTTCCTTCTGCCACAAACATGGCATTGACATATTCCAACGATCTGAAAGAACATTCAACAGCTTGCTCTTCCACTTCAACGTATGGAGCAGTAGTAGAAACCGAAGCAATAATGTCTTCTTCAGCATGAATGCATATAAGCCTCCCATCATTGCAAATTTTATCCTTTGGTGCAACGTTGACGGAACCGCACCGGCCTGATGAATCCAGGGCCTTCCCAATAAACAGTTGTATGTAGGCATGATGTCCATCACAAGAAACTCCACTTCGTATATCGCCGGGCCAATAGTCAAAGGGATATCAATCTTGCCTAGAACTTCTCTCTTCGTTCCATCAAAAGCTCGAACCACACTTTGACAGCTTCTCATCAGGGTGCTGTCCACTGGCAGTTTTTTCAGGGTCACCAAGGGCATCACATTTAACGCCGAACCGTTATCTATCAGTACTCTGGATAGAACATGCCCTTTGCACCTAACTGTGATGTGTAGAGCCTTATGATTGCCAATCATCCCAGAAGGGATCTCGTCCTCAGAAAAAGATAAAAAATTATCGGCCTGGATGTTGGCAACTAGTCGGTCCAGCTTTTCTGTGGGTATCTCCTTCGGGACAAAGGTTTGGTTTAAAACTTTTAACAGGGCGTTGCGATGAGCCTCTGAACTCAGAAGAAGTGATAGGACAGAAATACGGGCAGGCAGCTTGTGCAGTTGCTCAACAATACTGTATTCACTATGTTTCAAAAATTTTAAAAATTCCATCGCTTCATTCTCCGTTACTGGCTCATTGACGATGGGTTCATCTTCTTTATCTGCACATCGATACTTTTTCCTTTCTCGACAGCAATCTTCTCAGGTTCTTTGTGATAACATCTACCACTCCTGGTCATGTGTCCCACTTCATCTACTTCCTGTTGCTTTGCCCTCTCCTATTTGACAAGTATATCTCCAGGGTACCTGTTTATTGTCTTTGTACGGGAACGGAGAGGGAGGTGTAATAATCACCTTTGGAGCTACCTTCTCAGCCACTCGATTCTTGGGAGTAATGACGAGGGGACAACTAGCACTATAGACCCCTTTGGATGATCCCTCAGAGGCGTAAACTTCCGCTTCTTCTTTCTCAGCCTTCTTTGAAGAACTCGATTTCCTTACTATCCATCATCTCTTGTACCAGCCCTAAGAAATCAGAACACTGTTGTATACTGTGTTTGTGCAGTATGGTAGTGGCACATCTCTTCATTGTTGAACTGTTCACATGGCAGATTAGTCTTTAATAGTCCTACCTTGACCATTTGGCACCACACCCAAGACATGGGTGACATCACCTCACTTTTTTACAGTCTTTTCCTTTCTCTTCAGCGACTGCATTAATCCCGGCTCCTGCATGGTTTGGCAATGGATTCTGGGCTATGTTTGGCTGTTCACTGTCACCAAAATTGATGACGTTTCTTCTTCTCAGAGCTTGGACGACCTTTTTGAAAGCGGGACAATTTTCAATAGAATGTCCGGAAACCCCTGCATGGTATTCGCACTTAGCACTAGCATCATACCACTTGGGATACGGGGGTTGTATAGGGTCCACATGATAAGGTGAGACTACATGTCGATCATATAATTCGTGGAATAACTCCTTATAAGTCATAGGAATCGGATCAAATTGAGGCCTCTCTCTCCTTGGATCTCTTGCCCTTGTCTATTGTCAATTTGGGGTGATGCTACCGTTCCCTGTGGTCACTGTGATATTATGGGAATCATACTGCCTTACGTTGCTGACTTCGTTTTCCTTCTTCCTTCGGCTTGTTCTTGCTGGAATCTCCTCCCTCAAGCTTCCCGCTTTTAATTGCCATTTCAATCATTTCTCCCGCCGTAACTATATCAGCAAAACTTCGAGAAGGATTACCAACAAAATGTGAGAAAAATGGAGCCTTCAAGGTATTAAAAAAGTAGGTTCGTTTCCCTCCTCTACCAACGGTGGGTGGACTTGTACTGCTACCTCTCTCCACCTCTGAGCATATTGTCTGAAACTTTCATATGCTTCTTCTCCATTGCTTGCAGCACCATTCTGTTAGGCCTGACGTCCTTCACATGCTTATACTGGTCGAGAAAAGATTTGGCCAGGTCTTTCCATGTCCTGACATCAACTCTCCTTAGTTGATTATACCATCGCAATGCTGAGCCTACTAAGCTTTCCTGGAAACAGTGGATCAACAGCTGGTCGTCCCCTGCGTAACCAGTCATTTTCCTGCAGAACATTGTGATATGGGCAGAAGGGCATTGGGTACCGTCGTATTTCTCGAAGTCAGGGTTTGAACTTGGGAGTAGGACCAGATCAGGAACTAAACTCAGTTCCTTAGCGTCGAGACCATACAAGCTGGTATCTTCTTTCATAGCTTGTACTTCATTTGCTAGCTGCTTATATTGCTCCTGCAACAACTTGTTTTCGCTCTTCTTTGCTTCTTCATCAAGTCCGGGACCTGGTGATATGGGCTTTCTTCGGGATGCGAACAAGATCCAGGTTGCGGATTACTGCAATGCCGTCAGGATTTATGTGTACTTTGGTATGGATAGATGTTCCTTGGATATTCGGAGACTGTACCGGGGTAAACCCTGGAGGGTAAAGTGGTTCTTCACTTGTTTGCTCATGGGCCTTTCCGTGCTCTGGATTTCTCCCTCCCAGCATATTGCCAACTTAGACAACATATCCTCTTGAGCCTTAAGCATATCTTCTTGCATTTTCCTTATATCATCTTGCAACTGCAGTTGTGTTCTTGCAACTGTAATTGAGTTCTTTCTATTTGAGCAATCTTATCATCCATGGCTTTCCTTGTGTTATAGTGATGCTTGGAATTTCCCAGTATTCTGTAATGTATCCCTTATTGTTAATTTTAATGCTTTGAGGATGAATGTAAATTATGTAAAGTGCGAAAAAATGCAACACAGGACTTAAATTAATAATAAAATACAAATGCATGTAGAAAGGCATTGATTCATAAGACATGATTAGTCTTAGAACAACTTTCATTTAGGACAAAAGCATCATCTTTACAAGAAAAATCCATTACAGAAAAGGCCTAGCTCTAATGTTCAGCTCCACTATCTGATTAACAAGCCAATCGACCCTCTTTCCTATATCTGATGCTGGATTTGTGTAGCTCTGGATGACTTTTGCCTGGAGATCCATCTCTCCCAGCTGTCTCGCAATGCCGCTTAACTGATTCATGGTTTCACGGATCACATGATTGGCTTTTGTCTTCCAGTCTCTAAAGTTATCGTTTGAGTTTTGCCATTGCAGCCTAGTGCCTTGGACGGTGCGCTCAAGACCAGCGATCTGTGTCTGGCAGCTCCGTAAGGCAGCCTCTAAATCGTGAATCTTCTTTTGCAAAGCAGCGCTCTCCTCGAGGCCAACCCTTTGATCCGTTGGGCAACGCTGACTGCTTTCTACAAATAAGGAACTTTCAAGCTGCATAACGTAGGCACTGTACTCTTCATTCTTTGCCTTGGCTCGAGTTAACTCTTCCTTATGCCTTGATTCCATTTCATGCATCTCTTGATTGAGTACCTCTATCCGCTCATTCTTTGCTCCGCACCTTTGTATCCAAAGGAATACTTCATCCTGTTTGCCTTGGAGCACACTCTCCCGATGTTGCCTTTCTAATTTTAGCTCCCCTTTGCTTTGCCTCTTCTCAGTTTCGAGCTCGTCGATCTTTTGCTTTCTAATCTCAAGTTCAAGTTTCCTGTTATTTGCCTTCATTCTGAGTTCTTCAATATTAGCATGCAACTCTTCTTCTCGCTTCTTGCTCAAGGTGTACCTTTGTCTTAACTCTTTAGCCTCTGTCCTTTCGCTCTTCATGCCCTAACCCAGGACCTTCTCTCGGACTCAAGTTCTTGATTTCTTTTCTTCTTCTCTGTCTCTTGTTCTCTGACTCGGCGCTCTCTCTCGGCTCTGACGTCTCTAACTCGACGATCCTCTCAGCCCGGAGCTCTAACCGCCACTGCTCTGAAGTGAGGCCAGCAATTGCCCGTGCTCTACTCATCTTTTGGTAATCGCTCTCTAGTGAGATTGGCCTCGACTTCATCTCTTGCACATAAGCTCAAATTATGTATTATAGAACCCCCTATTGATGTCCAACATGAATTCTTTGTCTAAGGGCCTCACACTCTGCTCCTTCCTGGCGATTTCCGCTTCGAATTCACTCTTCAGTATCTCCAACTTAGACGGTACGTATTTAAACTGTGCTTCCAAAGGAATTGCTTGGTCACGATCCGCCAAAGGAAGGATATCATTCTTTCGCGCCGCCCTCCATGCCACGTAATCTGGCGTCAGCATGACCTCAGCTGCTACGAAATCAGTTCTAAAGGTTGACTTCCACGCCTCTGACATTGCACGAGCAGTCTTCTTGTAGTGATCTCCACAGTACACAAATTCAGATGCCTTTAGACCGAATGTAGCTGGGACGAATTGGCGTGCCCCAAATTGCCTTAGTACCATCAGCGGCGCGTAGCCTACTCCACCCCATAACCCTAATAGGGTTACCCAATCGGTATCCCTACATTTGTACAACACATCCACAAAAGCTAACCAGGGGACACGCCACACTATATCATGCTCCTGTAAATTTCTGAAGAGTGAACCCAATCCTCTTGGTGAGATGCTCTGGCCACTATTTAGTGAGGAAATCATTTAAGGGTGAATAGGCCGTAGAAAACCGTCGACTATACTCTCGGTCAATTTTCCAGAAGCGACTGCGTATCCAAACAGTAAGCAACTGGACACACCCGGTGAAGCGGCTACTCTCAGCTCTTCTGCAACTGCTAAGTGCTCTGAATGTCTCGGCCAAAACTGTAGGAACAAGGTTTACCTTCCTTTCCAAACGCTCGAATAAATCGACCACTGCGGCTTCCACGTGATAAAGAACTTTCGGGAAAATCATCAAACCATAAATTCCCAAGGCGAACATCTCCATCATCTTCTCGATATCGCTATGCTTGACGATAAGCTCCTTGAGGCATGACCAAGGGAAGCAATCAGACTCTCCTTTCTTTTGGATTCGATCAGTGACCCACTTCTCTCCCATCCCAGTAATCCTTGCGAGCTTGCTCTTAAAGCATTGTGTCCTTGAGGCTTTTGAGTAGATTCGGTCCAAGTGTATCGTCTCGAAATGAAACAAGGAGGTGTATTCTTCTAACGTGGGAGTCATGTCTTCCTTGTTGAAAGTGAAGCAGCTATATGCGGGATTCCAAACTGGATGAGAGCTTTGATTAGGGGTTCGTTTACTTTCACGTACAACAGAAGGGCGATGTCACCATACTTTTGCCAGAAAGAGTATTTCACATCAGAATTCCAACTTTCCCAAATTTCGCGTAACTCTTGCAAATCGTTTTGCTTTAGACTGACCGGAGTAACCTCTGGTAGTACTGATATGTAATCTTCAATCAAACTGTCGCCTTTCTTCCTCTGAGTTTCTTCGGACCATGACCTCACTTCCGCGTTATCCATTTCCTTGTTATGAAAGCTCTTGTCCATTTTATGACCGCCTTCTACTTTTATGACCACCTTGTGAATCAACACCTTTCTTCATGAATGATGATGCAATGCAACAATAATAAATAAAACATAAAACACAAACAAAAATAAAACTGTGTTAGTATATACAATGAATAGTCAAAGAATAAACAAACAACATGAAGATAGAAAATATATACATCCTAAACCTTATTCACCTGGTATCTACCCAACATGGCATCTACCGAATCATGCTTTAGTAGATCCTACCCAACATGATATTTACCCACATGCTTTGTTACTCATAAAAAATCCTAACCGCATGGTATCTAATTCACATGCCTGTTCGAAAAATAAACCTAACCACATGATCTCTAGTTCGCATACTTTTTGCAAAAATAAATAAATTCGAGGGAAAAGTTAGAATGAGTTTCCCCTTTGTGTCTGCGGACAGAGATTCAGCATAAGACGGGCAGGGTTTTGGTATCACTAAAAGGGTCCTCGAATTGTCCTTTGCTGGTGCCCCTTGAGCTTGCCAGAACCCTCAATCCTCACCCATTATAGGCTTAAAACGGATCAAGTTCAATTTCGAGAGGATACATTTCCCTATATCCATGCGAGGAAACTCAATGTTTCACTCGTAAAAATAAGGCATGTACCCCAGAGGTTACTAGCTAAAGCCCATGTGGAGAAAAGTAATTTTTCTCACGTAAGCGTAGCTTTCACCCCTACCTAACGGGACAGAGCACAGTTAGAAGGCTCTAAATATTAAAGGTTTACAACAACAGTGGGGAAACTCATAATCCTTTGCCTCGATCCAAGAGAAACAATAGACTAAAGTGAAAGTCAGAAAACTGAAACATGTAGATCACACATTAGTACAACTATTTATTCATTAGCCCAAATTACAAATAAAGATGCAAACAAAACAATTCAAACAAACAAGGGATCAAGAACCAAATCAAAGCGAACTTATAACTTTCGTTTGCAAAGACAATTAATTAATCGACTATAGGCCTGACTCTCTAAAAAGTCTCCAGCAGAGTCGCCAAGCTGTCGAAATGATTTTTAACGGTACGGGGCGAGGGCGAGATTTTGGAAACCGCGTCATTTTTAATTATTATCTTTTCAATTGAATTTTGAATTAAAAACAGTGCGATTTTAGAAAACCTCTCGTTTCGAAAAATTAGAAATTCCTTTACGATAAAAATATAAGGTTCGTGGAGTCGCCACCAATCTTTGATTAGGGTGTGATTGGGCACCCAAAAACATTGTCATTTTAAATAAAAATTAATTTTAATTAAAACGACAAATTTACGGTCTACGTTACCAAAATCCAAGTTCGGGAGTCGGTTACGCTTGGGGAAGGATTAGCACCCCCACAACGCCCTAAATCGGTACCTAGTTGATTAATTAATTTCTTTGCAACGAATTTCGCAAGTTCAAATTTAATTTGATTAATGATCCCTTTAAACAACAAACATGCAAATTTGCAACATTCAAAGAAACAAAATAGATTTAATTCAAAATTACCAAGTCATTAGAAAGATAAAGAATATTCGATTATTTAAAAATATCGAGACCAGATCTTTAGTTCAGTTCTAATGACCTTTTCTCGAAAAGTTTAAATAGTCGAATATTTCCTTTTCTTTCGCTCCCAAATTTTACAATGATATATCCAAATTTAATTAGGCGTTACTGACGGGATACCATTTTAATTTAAAATCGTCAAAACAACTTTCCTGTAAGTTAAGAAAAGCCATTCTGATAATTTTAGATTAAAAGGGCATTACCCTTAATTCCGATTATGTGATTAGATCGAGTTATTCACGTGAGGCTATCATGCAAATTATGCTGATTGAACGTCATGCAAAGAGTAATAAATATTATGATTAAAATATCATGTAATTTGAAATACAAAAGAAAAAATATATACATATATTTTAATTTCAAAAAAAAATAAACCACACATATTAACGTATAATGTACAAACATGACTTAAATGTAATAATAAAAACATGACATGCAAAACTACAAAATTAAAATATATATAGATATATACATATTTTAAAAAGTGACTAAATATGAATAAAATCAAAACTAAACATACTAATCAAAAGTTAAACAAGGGTTAAAATATAAAGAAACTAAACAGTAGGCTCATTTCATAAAAATTTCATTTCCATGCACTGCAAGCATAATATTACAAAAGTGCCATACAGGATCACAATGCACATTTCCGAAATTACATATCCAATGTTAAATTTGCACAAAAATGGCCAACACAGGTAACTGGACTAAAATAAGATGCGCTATAAATTAAGAGCCGAAATTAAAATTGCAACAAAGCTCGGTTAGGGATTGTAACAGAACGGGTTGAAATTGGGAGGACCCAAACAGATACTACACCATCTAACCCTAAAACGCACCATTTCCCCCTAAACATCAAAATGCCGCCATTTTGAACCTACATGATGCGACGCCGTTTTGGCGTGGTAGTATATGAGACATGAGGGTATCTTCTAACCTAGCCTTCATTTCACTCTCAACCCTAAACGCCCAAACGAATCCCCCAGCTGTTCTCATCTGACATCTCTCTACGACTCTCCCTCAAACCCAGCAAACCCCGACCGTGGCAGCCACCGTGGCTGCCACCTCGAAGCTATCTCGGCGAAGAACCCGAACGAACCCCTCCTCTCTCTTCGAGCCTTTCAACAACTAAACTGCAACCCCCAAATCCAAAAGCCTTTGACAGAACCCCTGAGCCCTAACAAACCAAACCCACGACCACCGTGACCTTCCTTCTCCCTAAGACTCCGACGAGTAACCCAAAAGACCCGATGAACCCTCGCTTTCTCTAAATCAAATCCCTCCTTCCTCGCTCAAACCCAGATGAAATCAAAGAACAGAACAGAAGAGGAAACGACGGCTTACCCTTGGTGACTCAACGGGTTCAGTTTTTCAAACGACGGTGATGGTTCTCCTCTTCAACTCCGGAAGGTCCTCGTTACTTTGCTTCTTTCTCTGAAATTTATGGTTGGTGATGATTTTCACTCGAATCGGGTGTTTAGTTACTGCTAATGGTTTCCTTCCCCGTCCTTCCTCTTGTTTCTCTTTTTGGTCCCTCTCTATATCTGTTTTTGTTGTTGGTTTTCTCTCCTCGATTTCTCCGTGCCTCTCATTATGTTTCTTGTTTCGTGTGTTTGCAGGGCACTGGCGAGAGTAGATCACGGGCGGCAGCTGTGGGGAGGCGAGCTATTGTCCGGTTGGGCGTGCGTGATCTGGCAGCAGGATTGGCTTCACGTGAGACTGCAGCTGGCTCGGGATGTTTGGGACATTGTGAGCCGTTGGATCTTGATGCCAGATCCAACGGTGGTAGCTTGACGGCGCTGGAACCTTGACCAGAAACCCTAGTGGTCTTTGATCTAGACCGTTGGATGAGAAGCAGATCCAACGGTCCAGGACAAGCGGCGGCTGGATCCATAAGCTGGAAACCCTAACGGGTTTTAGGGTTCTTCAAACAGGCTTGAACATCCAAGCCTGATTATTTTGATTTTTGGGCCACTTTGGTCCAGCTGATTGTAATTTGGTATAGGCCCTGTAACAAACATTTAATTAGTATACTCATATGTATTTTAATTGCTTAACATTCATTATAATTGCTTAGTTGCTTATATATCATATATAAATATAACCAAACATTAATCATATAAACGATAGTAAACCCAATTCAACTTCGGAAAAGATCCCGGACAAATCGAGCATCTACAAGTTGGAAGCTATCAAGTGCAAATAACAAGTAAGCTTTAATATGTAAACAATGAATAGCTACAAATATTGGGAAACTTCGTACCACTCCGTATCTCTTCTTTTAATTTTTTTTTCTCTTGCAAGTTCATTCTAATCCAAGGATTTATGACAAGTGATTGACTTAACTAAAATGTTTAATTGTCTTTCTGATAAAAAATAGCTATTAAATTATAGAAATTATATTCTAAATTAATATGATATAACCATATTAGTTGTATACGAAATTTTAAAAGGTTTTAAAATTAGTTAATTTTAATTATTATATTTGATATATAAATACTGATTTTTTTCACAAACACCATTAATCTAACCATCACATATATTTTCTTAAATTATTTATTTAAAACATACAAAGAATAAATTAAGATTACTTATAAAAAATTAACCATCCCTACATCAAATAAGTACTATTCTATGTACCCCTTGGATGGTTGAAATCTTGAAGTTTAAGTTAGTTCTATTAGGAAGCTACATTAACATGAAAAATGATTCCCCCCCCCCCCAAATAATATGGTTAAATGTTTTTGAAACTTGAAATTTAAGTTTGTCCTGCTTTCGTTGTCCTTAAAACATTCCATTTCTAAATGAAGTAAATTTGGTAATTTTGTACACCTTATGAATATATAAATTACTATATTTTAACAAGTGTAACAAATTATTTATGCAAATAGATTTGAATATATCAAAAATTATTTTTTCCTATTTTAAAATTAAAGATTTTGTTTTATAAACTTTTTTTTAAAGATTTCGTATGTTTTGAAGGTTTCTCTATGCGCAGCTTGAAAAATCTATTTTTCAAAAGTTTTATTTGGTTGATAGGGATATAATATTGGTGTTAGTTGTTGACCGTATTTATTTATTTTATTACATCCTTGATTTATTTTTATTTTTTAGTTTTCAATAAATATGTTTTCATGACACATTTTTTTAGTCTTTTTCATCAGTCTTTTTGTCGTTATTTTTGTTTTATCTTTTTCTCAGTGTTGGATTTCACAACGCATCGATTGATCATGATGACACTTATTTGTTACTATATTGATCTTTCAGGCTTTGGATCATTGGATTTGATTTAGATATGCGGTTGTGTTCATATTTAGTCTTCTCACGTCGCTTGACTCTGAAATGCATTTTGTCTGTTATCTTTCAGTAGTTTTGATTTTATTTTGTTGTTCGTTTGTCGATACAATCAGATCATTTGTATATATTTTTGATTCAAGTTTTTTTTATTGAGTTTTTAACATTTTTCTTATTTGGTCATTATTTGATCTCAAGTGGCTAATTTATTATGTCAACAAGTATAGAAAATAAAAAAAAAGCAAGAAATTGCTCTTAGGTGACATTTGTCATCACCCGATTGAATAGAAAATAAAAAAAAGCAAGAAATTTCTCTTAAGTGGATTCGAATCAACGTCTAAAGGGGAAAACAACACCCTAGACACTGCAACAAACATCCCATTGGTTTAATATTTACAACAAATGGTATTATCCTTTTAAAGTTTGATAATGGTAATGGTAAAAGAAAATAAATGTACATTGAAATTAAATATAATAGCACATAAATAATTAAAAATTCTGATGTTTTATTTATATCTAAATACATTAAATTTTAAAATATTATAAAAATATTTAATTTTAAAAATTTAACTAAAATAATATTTTAACTGTATTTTTATCTAAAATAATTTTTGATAATTTATTTCCAATATTTTAATATTAATCAATCATTTATAAGAAAATATAATTTCACCTTAAAATCAATACAAGTATTATGAATTAAAATAATGCGAACCGGGTAATATAGTTTTATAATTTAGACAAATCTTCCTGTATACCAACCGATATTGTAAAAATATAATATTTTAGTAAATTTAAAAAATAAATATATAAAATCATTATTTGCACATGTAAGATTAGAAATAAAATAATCATAAAAAAGAGAAGGGATTTAATTAACTATTAGAATTTTATTTAATTTTAGATAAAATTAAATATTAGAATTTTTAATTATTTATGTTTTTCTTGTATTTAATTTCAATGTACTTTTATTTTCTTTTACCATTATCAAGCTTTAAAAGGATAATACAATTTGTTGTAAATACTAAACCAATAGGGATGTTTGGTGTGGTGGCTAGGGTGTTGTTTTTCTCCTTTGAACGTTGATTCGAATCCACTTAAGAGCAATTTCTTATTTTTTTTTATTTTCTATCCAATCAAGAGGTGATAATCCAATCATGTGGTGATATTAGTGTCACGGACTTAGCCTAGTTGGTTCGGTTGCTAATCCGTGTGGCACTCGAAAGGGACGCTTCCCAACCAAGTCAGCCTTAATCTCGTAGATCTGATCAAGCATAAACAAACATTGCGTTAGATCGTTATAGCCACATGGTCCTTCGACCAATAATCCGAGCCCGTGGGGCATAGCGGATGCACACCTCAACCCCCCGGACTTCTCCGAGAGAAAAATGTTTTATTAATAAAAGAAATATCGGGTTACAGAAGACTCACCCACACCACCGATTAAGCCGTAGGGGCGGCCCTCGATGGTGTTCACAAGACACGTACCTTTACCTGTGGATCAGCCCAAACTCTGCCGGCTGTCCACCCCCTACATATATGCGAAAACAAAATAGTAGAAATGCTACCTATAGACGTTGAAATGCTCGAACAGGGGACAGTAAGTCATACCCCTACTCCTTACCTAAAACATTAAAATGCTTGAAAAGAGGACAAGCTTATTCTACCCTGCCACTAGGCCCTATACATGGTTGGCCTTGGCGTACCTACCCGGTTGTGGCCCCATAAAAAGGGACGGTCACGACAATCTCCCCCACCTAATTTGTCGACGTCCTCGTCGACGGCTTGGCCTGAAACTCTTCAATCTGTTGCTTAAATGCCCTGAGATCATACTCTCTTTCCCAAGTGTTCTCTTCCTGATCAAAGCCTCCCCACTTGACTAGATACTCCCGTCTTTGCTTTCCACCCACCTTAACAATTCTCCCTGCTAGAATCTCGTCAACATGACGCTGTGAGGGTGGTTGTGTGCTGATTGACTCCCTGGCAGACATACTCTGATTATCGATATTGGGATCGGTGTAAAACGGCTTCAAATTGCTCACATGGAAGACAGGGTGAACTCTCATCCAAGTAGGAGGGTCAACTTTGTACGAAGCATTCCCCACCTTTGCTACTATTGAGACTGGACCCTCGTACTTACGCACCAAGCGACGATCCCTCTGGCGTAAAAATCTAAGTTGTTCTGGCATCAACTTGACTAGCACCAAATCTCCAACCTGAAAGTGTAGGTCTCGCCTGTTACGATCTGCGCATTTCTTTATACGCTTCGTTACTTTCTCTAAGTAAGCCTTGGCAATCTCCATATTCTGCTTCCACTCCCCCACAAAATTTGAGGCACGAGGGCATCTACCTTGAGAGGTCTCATCCACAGTGTGAGGAAGTCTTGGCTGCTGACCTGTCACCAGTTCAAAAGGGCTTTTATTAGTAGATGAACTCTTTTGTGAATTAAAACATAATTGCGCCACATCCAATAATGGAGGCCAGTTCTTCTGATTGGCCTGAATAAAGTGCCTCAGGTACTCCTCTAAGAGTCCATTAAATCGCTCAGTCTGACCATCTGTTTGAGGGTGGTAACTCGACGAAAAGTTGAGTTGTGTCCCTAATAACTGGAACAATCCTTTCCAAAATTTCCCAATAAATCTTCCATCTCGGTCACTGACTATGCTCTGAGGAATGCCCCAATATTTCACCACATGTTTGAACACCAACTTAGCAGTCTCTTCCGTCGAACAATACTTTGATGCTGGTATAAAAGTGGCGTACTTCGAGAACCTGTCCACTACCACCAAAATTGATCCAAGATCTCCTACTCGAGGCAAGCATGATATAAAATCCAATGAGATACTCTCCCAAGGTCGGGCGGGTACGGGTAGTGGCTCGAGCAACCCAGCAGTCTTCTGTCGATCTACCTTATCTTGTTGACAGATAAGACATGTCTTGGTGTAATCCATCACATCTTGGCGCATTTGAGGCCAATAATACCCTTGTCCCAACAAAGCAACAGTACGCCTCCAACCCGGATGCCCGGCCCATGGGGTATCATGACATTCCTTCAACAGCTTCTGTCGTAGATTTCCAGCTCGAGGAACAAACATTCGTGGCCCCTTTGTCATCAATAAGCATTTTCTATCCAAAAACATTTCGAAACACCCTTTTTAACCATCTCCATAAGGGCCTCCACTTGCGGATCTTGCTTGGAAAAGTTCACAAGGAGCTGACGAATTTCATTGGACACTCTACTAGCGGATATAGGGGCCACACATCGGAGTGCTGCCAAATCTGCCCTGCGACTCAAAGCATCAGCAACCTGATTCTTTTCCCCGCCTTATGCTCAAAGTTGAAGTCAAACTCGGCCAGAAACTCTTGCCATCTAGCTTGCTTTGCTGTTAGTTTCGGTTGTGTAAGGAAGTGGCTAACTGCTGTATTATCGGTCTTTACCACAAATTTGGAACCCAACAAATAATGCCTCCAAATCCTCAAGCAATGAATTACTGCGAGAAGTTCTTTCTCTGGAGCCGTATATCTCGCTTCAGTTTCATTTAGCTTCCTACTCTCAAACGCCACGGGATGGTTGTCTTGTAAGAGTACGCCTCCAATTGCATAGTCGGATGCGTCTGTCTCTACTACCAGAGGTTTTTCTAGGTCTGGCAAGGTAAGCACTGGTTCACTGATTACAACCTTCTTTAAATCGTCAAAGGCCTCTTGACAGTCCTTGGACCAAACCCACTCGCAACCTTTCTTCAGCAAATCGGTGAGTAACTTTACTCTACGAGAATAACCTTCTACGAATCGTCTATAATAATTGGCCAACCAAGGAAAGATCTAAGCTCACTAACATTTTGTGGGGTCGGCCACTCCTGGATAGCCTTCACCTTCTCTTTATCCATACGAATGCGCCCTCGTTCAATGATGTGGCCCAAAAATTGGACTTGCGTTTGGGCGAAAGCACATTTCTCCTTCTTTACAAACAACCGATTTTCCCGTAATCTCGTCAGCACCAACCGAAGATGCTCCAAGTGCTCTTCTATCGAATTGCTAAAAATCATTATATCGTCCAAGTAGATGACTACGAATTTATCGAGATAGTCATGGAACACCTGGTTCATTAAAGTGCAGAAAGTAGCGGGAGCATTGGTTAGTCCAAAAGGCATAACGAGAAATTCAAATGCTCCATACCGAGTTACACATGTCGTCTTTGGCTCATCCCCTTCGGCCACTCTCACTTGATGGTATCCCGACCTGAGATCCAACTTCGTGAAATACTTAGCATTACTCAGCTGGTCGAACAAATCGGCAATCAACGGAATGGGATATTTATTCCTGACAGTCACTTTGTTTAATGCTCTATAATCAACACATAATCTCAAACTCCCATCATGTTTTCTCTGGAATAACACAGGTGCCCCGAAGGGTGACTTCGAGGGTCGAATAAATCCTGCTTGGAGCAACTCATCCAACTGTTTCCTCAACTCTGCCAACTCCGGAGGACTCATCCGATATGGGCATTTCGCAGGAGGTTTTACTCCCGGAATTAATTCAATCTCATGGTCCACCAACCGTCTAGGGGGCAACTCTTTCGGCAATTCACCCGGCATTACATCCTCAAAGTCTCCCAGCACTTCTTGAACATTCCTGGGCACCATGCCAAGATTGTCATCCTCTTTGGAAATTGGAAAGACTAAGAAGGAGGGCTCCCCCTTTTTCACCCCTCTCTTAAATTGGATAGCGGACAATATCTTCTTCCCAGGACGAGGGAGAATCGTAGCTGGTACCACACATGGCTGCTCCCCCATGAACATTAAACAACTTGATGCCGGAACAGGAATCACCTGGGATGCCATCATAAAATCGAGCCCTAATACCACGTCAAAATCATCCATATGGGAAACAGTGAAATCTACACTTCCTTCCCAAGACCCAAGCTTGATACTGACCCTCTTCACACCTCCACATATCATTGAAGCAGTAGAGTTAACTGCTTTCATTTGTCCCACCTCCTTGGTGACAATTAACTTACATCTCTCCGCTTCCTCAGGAGAGATAAACGTATCTGTGGCCCCTGTGTCGACTAGAGCTTTAGAGGTTTTCCCATTTACTGAGATGTCCACATACATCAATCCCCTCTCTGGTTCTTTCCTCAAGTTACTCAACTGAGACTGTAATGCAGTTATGAATCGGATGGAGCCCATTCTAGCCGGCTCAGGCTCAGTATCTCCCATCGGAGCGTTCACTCTTTCTCCGTCCTTTGTTGTTGCTACCATGGCATTAAAAGCACTTCGTTGTGGACACTCTGCAACCCGATGAGGTCCATTGCAAAGAAAACACCTTAACGAGGGTCTATTCCCTCCATTGCTCGATCCAGGACCAGTAGGGACTTTATTTGAGCTGGGTCCCTTCCCGGGACTCTTCTATTTGCTCCCCAACTCGATGTCTTCTCCCCTCGAGCCAACTTGTTCCCACTAACCTGTTGGGTGTTAGCTCCACTCACAGAAGGCGTCTTGCGCTTTCCAGGATGATCGTTATAATCATTAAGGCACTCGGCAGCAGCTATCGCTACTGTCAGATCTTGAACCTTCTGTCTCTGCAACTCGAGTCTAGCCCATGGCTTGAGCCCTTCAAGAAAATGAAACAACTTATCTCTTTCTGACATATCCTTTATATCCAACATCAAGGTTGAGAACTCTCTCACATACTCCCGTATAGTCCCAGTGTGGGATAATTCCCTTAGCTTCTTACGAGCGTTGTAATCAACATTCTCGGGGAGGAAGGAGGTCTTCAACTCCTTCTTTAACGCATCCCAAGTCGTAATGGAGCACACTCCATCTTTGAACTTGGACCGCCACCATAACTTAGCGTCACCACCTAGATACATCGAAGCCATTGCCACCTTATCTTCCTCAGACTCCGTGCGCATAGCCCGAAAATACTGCTCTATGTCAAATAAGAAATTCTCAAGCTCTTTAGCATCCCTCGCTCCATCAAAGCGTTGAGGATCAGGGATCTTGGCTCGTATGCCCACTCTTTCAATAGGGTTTGCGGTCAAACTAGCTACCGCTGCCTGAAGCACACTGACTTGAGCCTTCAGCTCATCATACCCAAGTTGTATCACGCCTATGGCATCTCTTGCCTCATTGCCCAAATCAGTCACTGTCTCAAGCAAATCTTCTTGGGTCTCCTCTACTCTCCTCATACGATCACCAGATATCATATGAGCTCTAAGGGCAGCTAGTGCGGCTTCGATCTCTTCTAGCTTCCGTCGATCAACCGAACCAGTCTCTTGCACAACTGGCTCGGTAGCTTCCTGCTCTACACCTCTGTGAGAGCTTGTCGATCCGCCATTTCGTGTGCGAACCATTCTTTGTAACTCGCTGGCACCTCTATGCCTGCAACACAAATAAACACAATCGTGCCTAAATTAGGAAGGAAAAGAGCACCGCTGTGCTGAATCCATAGCACCTCTGTGCTAGAATTAACGATTGAGCACCTCTGTGCTTCAATCGAGAGCTGACACCTCTGTGTAGCCAAAAGTGATTGAGCACCTCTGTGCTTAATCGAGAACTGACACCTCTGTGCAGTTAAAAAAAAATGACTGAGCACCTCTGTGCTTCAGCCGGGAGCTGACACCTCTGTGTAGCTAAGATGA
Source organism: Hibiscus syriacus (assembly GCF_006381635.1). Taxonomy (NCBI): domain Eukaryota; kingdom Viridiplantae; phylum Streptophyta; class Magnoliopsida; order Malvales; family Malvaceae; genus Hibiscus; species Hibiscus syriacus. The sequence goes on from NW_024062732.1 coordinate 20,984, forward strand.
TTGAGCACCTCTGTGCTTCAATCGAGGACTGACACCTCTGTGCAGCCAACTATGACTGAGCACCTCTGTGCTTCAATCTAAATTCTGGCACCTCTGTGCATCGGAATGATTGAGCACCTCTGTGCTACAATCTAAAATCAAGCACCTCCGTGCTTTTACAAATGACCGAGCACCTCCGTGCTGCGGCCTGAGGCGAAGCACCTCTGTGCTAGGTTTAGCACTTGAGCACAGCTATGCCACAAGCAGGTAACAAGCACTATCATGCTTTACTCAACAAAAGGAGCACCTCCATGCTTTTAGTAAATGAACACGCACCTCTGTGCTCTGATACCAAGTGTCACGGACTTAGCCTAGTTGGTTCGGTTGCTAATCCGTGTGGCACTCGAAAGGGACGCTTCCCAACCAAGTCAGCCTTAATCTCGTAGATCTGATCAAGCATAAACAAACATTGCGTTAGATCGTTATAGCCACATGGTCCTTCGACCAATAATCCGAGCCCGTGGGGCATAGCGGATGCACACCTCAACCCCCGGACTTCTCCGAGAGAAAAATGTTTTATTAATAAAAGAAATATCGGGTTACAGAAGACTCACCCACACCACCGATTAAGCCGTAGGGGCGGCCCTCGATGGTGTTCACAAGACACGTACCTTTACCTGTGGATCAGCCCAAACTCTGCCGGCTGTCCACCCCCTACATATATGCGAAAACAAAATAGTAGAAATGCTACCTATAGACGTTGAAATGCTCGAACAGGGGACAGTAAGTCATACCCCTACTCCTTACCTAAAACATTAAAATGCTTGAAAAGAGGACAAGCTTATTCTACCCTGCCACTAGGCCCTATACATGGTTGGCCTTGGCGTACCTACCCGGTTGTGGCCCCATAAAAAGGGACGGTCACGACAAGCACCTCTTGATTGGATAGAAAAATATTTAATTATATAAATTAAAATTAATAAAAAAAATATCCTCCAATCATTGAAATGTGTCACTAACGACACATGTTATGATCTTGTGCTAACATGTGTTAAATCCTGATTGAATGATTAATTTATTAAATTAAATTTAAATTAGGAAAAAATTGAGAGAATATATAAATATTAAAGATTAAATGTATAAATATATCAATTCTTTTAACTACCACGTCAACATTTCCGTCATATATTAACGGCAAGTGGTCTGATTAAACAAATTAAATAGTTAAGTGGTGTAGAGTACTACACTAAATTGAAAGATCGATGACAAAAGTAAAAATGCTAAATAGTTAAGTGGTAAACTGAGTAGTTTACTCGATAAAAAATCACTCCATCGTTAAGACAAAAGGAAACCTCTCTAACATGGTTTGATATAATAATAACTTTAATCCTCAAAACTCATAATTCTATCATTTTGATCTAAATTTTGGGGACTAAAATTATTATTATACCAGGCATTGCTAGACATCTATTTTAATTTTAACATTGAAGTGACCTGTTTATAATAATATTTAATTGAATGATTAAATTTTAACTTTTAGAAAAGAGTGACCCCATTTATAATTGATTTAATAACTGAGCGACTTTTAGAGTGTATTTTACCCCAACACTTTCGGGTCACAAGCCAACCCGACTAGTGGACAGGTCTTGTGAATCCCTCAAATATTGCCAATTCCATTCTTTCTTGTAAGATAAAAACAAAATTGAATCAAATATGAAGAAAACTAAACTTCATTTCCCATTGAATATCAAAGGTTTATAGGTACGAAGAGAGGATGGTGGAATCTGAAGGCTTTCAAATATATTTTACATGATATTTATGATAATACGATTGATCATGTTCCTGGCTGAATCAACCCGAAATTATCTTTAGAGTTGTACCAATCTCAAACTTGGTTGCCATTTTCTTCTTGAACTCCATTGAATGCTTGCTGCAAATATTCAAACATGGAATAATAAGAAAAAACATCACATGGATCATCAGGCAAGAAACAAGAATCATGTTTCCTCCTCCGTTTTCGTCCGGTAAAAATAGAGGTTGCGGCCTTGGAATGAGAGAAGTAGCCGTAAATTCGGAATCGAGTTTGGAACTGGGACAATGCCGATCACCGGAAGCATGATAAAGTGTACTGCACGTCACTTGACGATGTTGGCGATGGAGGACAATCCTCATCCCGAATCAACAAAAGAAAGACCCGCATGATCATTTGGATATTGGACACGTACAGTCAAAGAAAAATGAAGAGTTCGGACAACATAAACATGTCGACCTGTATGGGCCTTTCAGCATCACAAGTACACCATGTTCCTCCAAGTTCTTGTATAGTTTCTCTGTTGTGATTTTTGTTCCCTCTACTATATCAAAGAATATATGTCGAAATACAGTTATATGAAGAATATAAGCAAAGATAATCATTAAGAACTTTTGCTTTTACCTCTAGGTAAAAGTAAATTCTCTGCATTTTTCTTATGCAAATTTTCATTCAAGGCATCTGTTTTAACAATTTTCACTCAATTTTTCGGTTTTTCTTGGTGAACAAGGCAACTGTTAGATTCACCTGAGATGAAGACTAATCCTTCGTAATCACAGCACGAAGGTAGGAACACAATTGAAGAGAGTCAGAATAAAATTGAGAAAAAGAGAGGGAAGGAAAGAACATATGAACGGTTTATTAATCTTGAAAGAGGAATTACATAATGGGGGTCCTTAGCCCAATACAAGACAATGACTTATATAGCCCATAAGAGGCCTAACTAACTTGTAACAACCCAAACAGACTTAACAGCTATAATATTCTCCTCGTTTTCCTTTATTAAAATACTCTAATATTCTTCTCGTTTTTCTCCTTTTGAATCTCTCTGAACTTTTTCATAGGACTTTACAGCAAGTCGAGATCTAAGACGAGGAAAAACAGATTGAGCCAAAAGCATTGTCAGGATATCAACAGCTTGCTCACTGCTAGGGACATGATTGACTATCAGCCGCCCAGCAAGAACACGTTCTCGAACAAAGTACATGTCAATTTCAACATGTTTGACTCTAGCATGGTGAGTGGGATTTGCAGCTAAAGAAACTGTTGAGGTGTTATCACACCAAACAACAGGCTTATCAAGAACAACACCAATTTTATTCAACAGCCGTTGTGTCCACATCAGCTCAGACACATCATTTGCAAGACTTCTATACTCGACCTCACATGTAGATCTTGAAACTACATTTTTCTTTTTGGACCACCAAGCAATAGGATTCCCACCAAGGTAAATGCAATAGTCTGTAGTGGACCTCCGGTCTTCATGCGATGCTGCCCAATCAACATAAAAATAGTAGACAAGTTGAAATGGCTCACCAGCAGCAAAAAAAGAAACCCGTGATTCAACGTACCCTTAAGGTACCTCAAAATTCTCTTGACATCTTTCCAATGTGTAGTGCAAAGAGCATTCATGTACTGATTAACTTTATTCACAGCGTATAAAATAATGACGAACGAGGCACAAATTTTGAAGAACCACACTTTTATACTGGTGAATATCAGCAAAAGGATCACCATCACGGCAGTGAACTTGGGAGTGATAACCAATGGAGTCATAGTAGCAGTGCAGTGCAACATGTCAGTTCTAATAAGATCCCGCGCATACTTCCTCTAATTCAGCAGAACTCTTTCAGGATAATTCTGAATTTCCATTCCAAGAAAGAAACCAAGTGACCCCAAGTCTTTGAGAGATAACTCAGTGTTTATTTGCTGAACAACCTCACCTACAGCATCACTACTACTCATTGTTATCACTATATCATCATATATACCATCAGCAACAATGTTGATTCATTGAAAGACTTGATAAAGAAGGGATGTGTTAGCTCTAGAAGCTTGAAACCCAAGCTTTTGAACTTAAAAAGCTTTGAGATTCTCAAACCATGCCCGCGGAGCTTGTCTCAGTCTGTACAAGGTGTTCTTAAGATGGCACACAAGATGCTCTCCATGTGGTCCTTTTTGGATAAATTCGAGATAACTCGAGAGGACCTTGGATAAATTCATTAGCCCGTAAGAAATCTTAGTCCAAGTTTGGATGATTTTGGGCTTGGTTAAAGCCTATATGGAGCTAGGAATGGGTGAGTTTAGTTGGAGCTTGAAATTTGAGGGGCCAAGGGCAAAATTATACCAATTTTATTTTGAAAGGCTGAAATATCTTTAATTTCGATGATATCACGTATGAAAATCGCCACCTCTTTTTATCCCATAATTTGTCTCTTTCCCTCCCGCCTTCATATTCTTCCTTCCCACAAGAACCTAGTAAAGGTTGAAACTTTAAGACTTGCAAGCATCCTGTGAAATTTCCAAGGTAAGAGTAATAATCTCCTCACCATTAGCTTTCTTCCAAGCCTAAAATGACAAAGTTTGGTTATAGAACCCATGATTGGGGGTTTATTGGGTTTTAGGTAACTATAGAATCCTAGCTCGTTTTTTTAGGAATTTGGATTGTAGAAATTGTTTCTAGCCTTGTCCTAAGTTCCTAAAAGGGTTAATGGCTCATTTTCTTTGTCATGATTAGTGAAAAAGTTAGGAGAAAGCTCTAAGGTAAGGATGTATCACCCTCTGGTTGAAAGAAAACAAATGAAAACAAATTGGGGCAAAAAAGATTCAAACCTTGGTCACTTAAGAAACTAAACATGTATCCAACCTGTAACACCCAAAATCCGATTGGACCTAAAGTGCCACATTGGACTACCAAGGCAACCCATGCTTTTCGAAAACTTGTTCATTTCCTTTAACAACATGTTGAATTGTATTATAACTAAAAATATAATAACATTTATAAAAAAAATTATAAAATTGAAGCTACGAACACATAATTTAAAATCAAAATAATACAAACTTTCTTATAAATCTGAATACATAAGTAAGGTCTTATGAATATAGATGCTCACTGCAGTAAAATACGCTGAACAGAATGCTAGAAGTCCTGCTGCGACGGTGCTCCACGAACTGCTCAAGCTATTGACCTACCAACGGAAAAAAATCCGAAGGCCGAGCTTACAAAGCCCAAAAGTATAATCGCTAATCTAGAGTAGCATAAAAATTCATAAACATAAGCATGCTGAAGATTGTGTACTAAACGATAGGTACGTGCATGATCTAGATCAAGTACTACATACTCAAGGCTTTACTATTTTGACGTTGAAGTAGGGGTTTTGTGCTTCCCTTAATTCTCTGTTATGGGCCTCGCCATGAGTAGACCTCTAAAGGGTCTCTAACCCTAATGACTAAAATTGCTATGCATTATCTAAATGAGACTCTGGCTCTGCTGTGTTAGTATCTGGTATCAAATAGCATTAGATACTAACCTACTGGAAGGGAGTACTGGTATCACATAGCGTCGATAAAGTCCCTCTAATCTACTGAATGATCACATGGTATCGCATAACATCAAGTAGACCATCGAGAAGGGATCCTAGTATCACACATCATCAAATATTCCCACTCAATTGAAGCGTTGTCTTGGTATTACACAACATCAAGCCAAGGTTTTCTAATAACTAAGGTACTGGACTGATGCAACTAGACATGTATATCTAAGGCCGAAAGGCCACACAACACTAACACTGCTAACCCACTCCTCGTGAGTATTCGAGCCTCTCGCCCTAGCTAGATCTTGAAGTGCCTCGCTCATTGAAAATGCCCCACTAGGGCAACTAAGGTAACTTGGTTGTACTATAGTATGGATGAACTCACGAAAGTGAGGTTATCCTATCTCTAGCTGCTATCTCGCTCGTTCTCTATCTAGAACATTATGCGAGGGCTTGTTATTATGTTATTGTTGTTATTTGTTACTGTTGTTATTTGATAAGCTTCTCTATTCTGGTTGCTTGTTACTTAAGTGTATTTTAGTCACTGCGACTCAAGAGAAGTCCCTACTCGCTTCGCGATTCTACGACGATTACTGAGTTTGTTGATCACTGGTTGTACTATTCATTAGCCCGATACCTGACTGAATTTCAACTCTGAGCAGACGCTTTAGTCGCTCTTTAACGAACACCCTTTCAATACCCCTTGAATTGAAATAGAAGGCTTATCCCACTTGGGTTCACTACGTTCTCGAAGCTCACGCTTTCCTCTATTACTAATTTTGACTTATTCCCATTACCGCTTGTCAGTATAACCCCTACAACGATCCTCATCCTCGACTATTTGTATACGTACTCGACTAAAGATATTTCGACGATACGCTTAATATGGTTATACTCGTTCTAACCCACTCCTATGAGTGGTTCTAGGCATGCTAGGTCATTTATGACCTTCAGACTAAGTCTTATCATTACGGATCGTCCTTAGCTCTTACAAGCCTTAACCGGGTCAAAACTAACCATCAAAAGTGAGTAATATCGATACTATGCTTGTAATACCGATACTCTAGGGTCAAGTATCGATACTCCTATGAGTATCGATACAAAAAATGCATTATGCTTCTAAAATTGGGGCTTAGTATCGATACTGCTACCCTAAGTATTGATAATGTGGGAGTATCTATACTCCCTGCTTAAATCCCAAATTTTCCCATGATTCAACCAATATCAATATTGTTCATCCAGTATCGATACTCGAACTCTGAAATGGGTATTTTGGGTTCGAAAAACACCCAAAAATCATTCTAAAGGCCATGGTTTGGTTTCTAATCTTGTTTTGAAGCTTTAGTATGTTGTTTAGGGTCCTAAGGTGTCATAAAAATGCATTAAACACCTATAATGTCATTTGATCATAAAATTAACTAAAACCCTAAAATGCTTAAATACTCTAATTCTAGCAAATATTTGAAATTTATGAAATCTTAATACTCCAATGGATTAGAAATACACTACCTTTGTGCTAGGATCCTGAAAAGAAGCTACTTGCTTAACCACACTACTTTTCTTGGTGATTTTGGTGAAAACTCCCACTTTTCTCTTTAACTATAAAAACCCAAGGCATGATTCGTTAAAACAACGCTACCAGGGGAATAATGAACGAAAATGAAGCTTGAAAAAGGCTTGAACTCTTACATTTGGCTTAACCCTTTGGAGAGGAAGGAGAAGAGAAGGAAAATGAGAGAAAATGGGAAGGAGAAGAAAATGAAAGAATATATAAGGGTTCATCTTTTAAAAATGGGTAAATAACACTTTTGGTCATTCATCATTTTTCTACTAATTAAAAATATCCTTTTTAAGACTAATTGGGCTCGATTCCAAACCCAATTAAGCCCAACGACTTAAAATATAAAATTCACGGGGTTCATTTACCTCTTGGGTAAACCCGAAACTACTATCCCAGACTTTGTGGTATTACACAACCATTAAGCCAAGACCATTGTTTAGTCTAAAGTGGACAACATGGTGTATATATTTTGTATCTTAGTGTATAAATACTTAAAGTCATAATAATTTATATATATTAACTTAAAAATATTTTTATATTAACTTATTAAATATATTTTATTATTAACTTAATTTAAAAATATTTTATTTTAATTTTATTTAAAAATATATATTTTATGTTAAAATTTATTTAAAAGTATGACTAAATTGAGAGAATATGTAAACAACATGGATCAAATGTGTGATTATACCAACTATCACGTCACATATTTTATTAATTGTTAACACCAGTTAATCCATGATGGTCACGTCTTAATTAAATAAAAACAAAAGTGATCATACCTTAATTAAATAAAAACGAAAATAACTATATCTTATGTTTTTTGAATTCAGTTATCAAAAGTGGATAAAACACAAACATAAATGATCATCCATGTAGTTAATCCTTTAAGTTATATAACAAGCATACTCACGATATTGGTTTCCACTTCAGCAACTATCATCCATTAAATTATTTGCTACAGGTATACAGTTTTCATTAAATTATTTGCTATAAGCTAGATAGAAGTAACTATCATTCCATTAAGTGCTCCTAAATGATTTAATTTTAAGTTATGCCTCAGAATGAACAAGAAAGATGACCTACAACATTATTAAAAAAAAAATACTAAAAACGCTTCAATAAAGTAAATTATCTGTACAACCTATAAAATGGATTTACAATACCACATCAACAATCAACAGATGAAAACTATCAGCATGCACATAATGATCTACCCTAAGGGAATGAACCATATTATAGGGTGTTGATATGGAGTCTCAGTCAATGAATATGTCTTAATTATTATCATAATATCTATTATGTTTGTTTGTAGAAATTTAAATAATTTTGTAAATAAGATTTCTTCCTTTTCCTCTCTCTTCTGATTTTTTTTCTTTACTACTTGTGTCAATTTTATTGATCAATCTAATTTTTTTTTCTTTAATTTTGTTTAACCAACGACGGCACCGATTTTGATGTTGGTGTCGCCCGTCGGTTATCTTTTTTCTTTATTTTTTGTAGTTTTTTAATAAGAATAATTATATCTTTGTGACACGTTCTTTGCCTTTATGACACGTTTATATTTGCCTTTGCGACATGTTTTTCTCTGTCTTTTGGTAGCTTACGGTTTTTTACCGTAGTTTTCGTTTATCTTTTTTCTCAAGAATGGATTTGACATCGTCATGACTGATCAAGATGAAACTTATTTGTTATCATGATGATCTTCCCTGCTTTGGACCCTCGGGTTGATTTGAATACGCGTTTTTACGTTCGTGGATAGTTTTTTCACGTCGCTTGACTCTGATTAGCGATTTGTCGGTGGCCTTTAGTAGTTTCATCCCCTTTTGTGGTTTGTTTGCCGATGCTGTCAGATATGTTTGTATCTTTATATTGTTCAAGCTTTTGGTTAGGTTTTTTTTAACATTTTCCTTATTTGGTCATTGTGTGATCTAGGTCGTTAGTTTTTGTGTCAATGTTTATAGGAAAATATCCTAATTATAATTTTATTTACATTTACGTTATACTTGTAAATCTTCATTCTAATCTTGGATATTTTCTATTTTTAATAAAAGTAACGTCTTTCTGTAACAAAATAATTTTGTAAATAAGCTTTCAAGGTTATAGTTAGAATCAATTAATAATTTTCTTGTGTTTCATACCATTATAAATAGCTACTATTATAATCAACTATGAAGAATTATTAGACTAATAATCTGGGCTAAACCTAAATAATTTTGTAAAAGGGCTCAGATAGAGTAGAACTACCGGAAACATATAAAATTCTATGTTATCCTTGTTAGGCTGAACAAAACTCGACTCGAAAAATCGATTTTTTTTTATTTCGAGTAATTCGAGTTGAGTTATTCAAGTAAACTTGAATTATAAATTCATTTTTCGAGTTTGAGTCAATTTGAAATTTTTAATTTCCGAGTTACTTGAAAAATTGAAAATTCAACCCAGTACTTTGATAGTTTTATGATTTAGTCCCTGATTTTATTATTTCTTCAATTCCTCCTTCATTTTAAGTCTATTTTTTACCAAATTTGAACCACGTGTTCTTATGTAGCACCCCTAACCCGTACCCGACCCGGATACGAATTCGAGTTATCACATTGACTTTTTAAAACATTGATGCATAACAAATAAAGAAAAAATTAACTTTTATTTATTTAACAAGGTGAACTCTTTAACTTAAAACAAAATATAAATCTCACATTCATACTTAATAAAAGTCTTTAATAATTTACATAAATACAAAAGTATGAGTTTACAAAAATAGATCAAAGCATTTCAAATTAAACATGTAATACATGCCAACAGTTTATAGAATTACAGAAAACCTACATTCAATTTGTCTTGATCTGATCTTCAAGGGACTATGATATCCTCGTCTAGCTTTACTCTTCTGATTTCTTCAAACCTACGTGTGAAACAATCACACGCTAAGTCGATGACTTAGTGAGACAATTACGAGCAACTAAAATTATATAAGCAAAATCTTTATTTATTTCATAAAAACATTCCATAAGGATTTCGAATGATTTTCCATAAAAATAATGTATGTTGTTATACAATAGTCGTTTTATAACTTTGTTTCCAAATGCCCAACGTATACTATTGAGAAATCTAGGTATTTGAGTACATTGAGGTTATGCACTAATGATGTCACCACAGCTCGTAATTTGCACCGAAGTGCCACATAATTATCCCGAGGACCACATAGGTTTGTCCCGAAGGACCACATAGAACCCTCGACTCTTGGCATGCCAACTATACCTCTAATCCTCATACATATACCTTGGGATAATAACCACATAATTATTTTTCATTCATTATTCGAAGTATCTCTTATTCACATAGGCACTTTCATATTGAGTATTTTCAGATACACATGTTCACAGGTCACATTTCCATAATCATAAAACATAGCTTACATAATATAAATTGAATAAAATATTGTAAAAATATAACATAAAAGAAATTGAAAGTTTTCGATCGAAAACACTGAGGTTGGCTTATCGCAAGCCTTCCTCAATTGTAATACGAAACCAAGAAGTTGCACTCACCTTTGCCTCACTGATGTCTAAATGAAGTCCTTAACACTTTTGATCGAAACTTATAACGTCGAGTTGACTGGAAGTTGATTTTGTTCAACGTCTACACAAAACAATCGAAAATAAATATCGGAATTTGAATCACTTATATCCAATCATAATAACTTAAGCTGGAAGAAACACTTAATTTCTATTTTCATGCTTAGTAGTATCAGTACTCCTATTACAGTACCGATACTTCCCTTTTATGGTATTGATACCCCCTTCAGTATCGATACCATTTTGACATACTGGAATTTAGCTTAAAAATGGTTTTGATACCTTACCCTTGGTATCGATACTCCCCTTTAAGTATCGATACCTCTTCAAAATGTACCGATATTGATTCTAGATTTTTAATTGATTTAGCCTTGATGTATCGGTATTATTCTTACAGTACCGATACATTATCGGAATTTACCATTTCCATTTCAAAAATCAACACTAAATATACCTAAATCTCCTACTTTTACTTCTTTTTATACCTTTAAACTCAACTTCATTCATCCAACCTAACTTGTCTTCATTTACTACTCTTAAACATACAAAATCTCACTAAAGCTCTTATATCTCAAAATCATAAACAAGTTCTTAATCCTTTCTAATACTCCTAACTCTTTAGTTAGATCATTGACAAGTCCAATATCTCAATAAAACTCCAAAAACTACAACCTACCAACAATTCATTTCAAAACCCATTTTACAATTTCATTTCTAATACACACCTCATGTTGTTTTAATCATATCCAAGCTTTCCTTAAGCTAACGGATACTAGAACTCAACTCACCTTTGAAATGGAGCTAACGGGAAGAGAAATAAGGAGAGAAAATATTAAGCTTCCAGATAACTCTTCTTATCCAAAACTCATGTGTTAAATATCTATCCTAGAAATGAATTTTTAATTCATTTAAGCCAAAAGACCTCTTTGCCCTTTTAATCTTCCATTTTGCTAATAAGCCCTAAATATAATTTTTCCAAAATTAATCCTTGAACTTTTCAACTTAATCCAATTTAACCATTAACTTTTAATTTCTTACCTTTTTGGTCATCGACCCGATGTTTGGAATGTTACATCCTAAACCATAGAAGAATACATGTGTACTTTCAATTCCTCTTTTTGATAACAATTTTTTTATTTTTCAATTTAGTCCTTTAATTTTTCATAATCTCCTTATTTCTTCAATTTATCATTTATTTTAAGTCTCTTTTTTACCAAATTTGAGCCACATGCTCCTAAACCATAGTAGAATACATGTGTACTTTCAATTCCTCTTTTGATAATATTTTTTTGTTTTTCAATTTAGTCCTTCAATTTTTCATAATCTCCTTATTCCTTCAATTTGTGATTTATTTTAAGTCATTTTTTACCAAATTTGAACCACTTGCTCATATACCACAATAGAATACCTATTTAAATTTAATTATTATTTTTTAACTAAAGATATACTATCTTTTTTATTTAGCCCCTAAACTTTGTGTTTTAGTCAATTTGGTATTTTAACTACAATTCTTTGCAAACTCTTTTTCTTATCAATTCCTTGACTCATTTATACTCTCATCAATATTTTACCCTTAAAATAATTTCTTTAAAATATAATATTATGAATATATTTCATAATTTTATTGTATTTGATATATTAAATAACATTATAATATGAAGGAATCGTTGCCATAATATTGTATTTGATATATATATATATATATTATGGTTAGATAAAGTCAAAAAAATTGGAAAAAATCATTGCCATAATACTATAAATAATTATAATAAAATTAGTATAGAAACTTGAATAACTCGAGTCAACTCGAATGCTCACCCTACTCCTTATTTTAATTATGCTAATGTACCTTTTTATATATTTGAGGGTAAGATTGATTTATAATATAAATAAATTTATTAGTTCGAAATTTGATTCAACTGGTTTGTGTGGCTTAATGGAGAAGGCGCTCTCCTTCGGAGCGGAGATTGTGGGGGTTCGAGTTCCACTGTCAACGTATTTTACATTATAGAACCAACCAAAACGTATTTGAGTAAATTCATTATTAATTATTTTCTTTTTTAAACCTAACCTATACTAATCAAATAAAAAAAATCGATTACAGTTTTCTTCAAAAAAATAATAATAATTCAATTACAATTATTATTTCTTAAATAAAACTCACTCTACAAACACCTCGCATATAATACTATTTCAATCTCAGTCATCAAGATAAAAATATATTATATTTATCACAAGAACCGCTCTTTAAATTATAAAAAATATATGTTGTCCCTTAATTTAACTTCCAAAGACACTTGTATCTTAAAAACACTTTTATTTTAAAATCAAACAATAAATTTAGATTTAAATTCAAAATTGTATTACTTCTAAATTTTTTATCCCCTTAGTTGCAATCTACCATAGTAAGAAACATTTAACCGTCAATTGATATTGAATTGGTTGGAAAAAGAATTTGCTAACATATTTCCACCGTGAGAAATAACTCGTCTTCCACTGAGGCCTTCATATGAATTGTTTTTAGCATCTTATTCAAACAACCCGTTTTATTATTGAAAATATCAAATATAAAAATTACTAATACTATATAATTTATTTAAATAAAAATATTTATATTATATTGAGTCGTACTAATCTGAATTTTGAGGGGAAAAAGCCCTACCGGAATGGATTAATAACATGGTCTTGAATTGATCTAACTTTGATCAGGAGCGGAATTAGAAATTTGTTATAATTTGATTTAAAATATTTTTTTTATTTTTCATAAATACAATTAACTTTAATTGAGGGAACATGGTAAATTTTTCTTTCTTTCTTTATTTTTTCAAAATATGTATTTTTAATATTAATTAATACTTTAAAAAAATAATTGACGGGTATAAAGCTCCCCTTGTCCCCCATGAAGTTCTACCATTGGCTTCGGTTATGGTAGTTTAGGAGAAAAATATATTAGATCATAAATATTTTTTTACCGAGCTTGGTTCTAGACTCACTAAAATAATATAGTAATGGGTAAACTACTTCAAATACCACTTATCTTTAAACTCGGGCTCGTTTATACAACTAACGTTTCAATTTTTCCAATTTTAATACTGATGTTTACTTGTATAGAAAACAAAAGTTTTTTTTTTCTAAAATGGTAATCAAATCACCTTTAACAAATACCATCTATAAAAAGTTTATTTTTTTGGGATTCTGAGGAAATTTAGGAGTTATTTTTGGGATTTTCTAAAATTTAAGGTGTTCTTTTTAATTTTAATAATTTCATGAATTTTTACAAAAAAAAAAACATTCCGAATACGTGGCTCATGTTATGTATATATGTTTGTAAGAAATATTAAAATTTTAGGCTGGCATAGTGGTTAAGGTTTAGTTCAAATTACCCCATCACTTACTAAATTTTTCAAAACAAACCTACGTCGTTTTAGAGTTTTTAGCACCAAATACAATCATACCAAGAAACGTCATTTTGGTGAGATAACTACATCAGCAACGTCACTAAGCACCGTTGTCATGTCATCGTCTAATTAGATCATTAATGTTAGAGTGATATAATTACACTTAAAAGTACATGTTTGTGCTAAATTCGATAACATTGAAACGCTAGTGGTATAAACGAGTCCGAGCATAAAAGTAAGAGGTATTTAAAGTAATTTACCCTAAATTAAAAGGTATTTTCTTATGTAAAAAGTGCTAACAATTATGTCTACAAAAGGAACCCAAAATCAAGAGCCTGTTATCTCCACGACATGGATTCATAGCAGAACCCGCAAGACCTTTAAATTCATAGCAGCTACTACTAGGTGTACAAGGAGGAAGGGAAGGGAACGGAAATTACAGCCCTTCCATCTTCAAACCAGAATTTATATAACAGAAATAAATTATTTGCATTAGTTCTTAATGATTACTCCCATTTTTTTTTCTCTTTTACCATTTAAGCGTATTATTCGGAAATCAAGAGGACCTCAAAGTTTTCTTGAATGCGATTCCGGTTCATGACATAATTCTGTTCCGGCTTGCCACCACGCAAATGTCGCTCTCATATCTTTGTACCAAGGAGTGACTGAAATGACATAAAAAACACAAATAGGGGAGTTAACGACATTTAATGAGTGACTTGAAATGAGAATGGAAGCTACAATGTGAGATCCATGGGAGATGTTAAAAACACCGGCATATAAATAGAATTAACTTATAGCCACAACTGCATATTAGTTAAATAGTCGAAGAAGATATAATCGTAGCACTTACCTTGACTCCTGCAGGAGTGTTTCCAGGCTTGGCTGTTGTTGTGCTCCCAAAGACACTGGAAGAAGGGTTCCCGGGCCTAGCTGTGGTCGTGCTCCCGAAGTTAAACCCGGGCTTTTTATCAGCAGGCTTCAATATTTGAAAGGAGCACATCAAAGTCTCATCCACACTCATCATGGCTCCAGCATTATCAAACTCTCCACAATAATTAGGTGCTGAAAATATAGTTACAAGTTGTCGGTTGGCAAAGAACTCATACCCTTCTTCCACAACCTGTAAAAAATATATTAGAAAAATCTTATTTAAGAGCACAAGTACTTAAGCTAATGATCATGTCCTCTGTGATTAGTAATGAGGAATATGCAGACTGTTGTCTGAACACAGTAATGACATTCGAAGGCAATGTCAAGGGTTCAACAACTGTTGTATAGGGATACAGTAATTGCACAAGAGTGTGGTTTCTGGATAATATCCTAATCCAAATGAGTTATGCATTCTTCTTGAACTAGATTAACAGCAGAAGATACTAACTCCTAGTAGAAGCAAAGCATAATGCAAGCTATTAAAGCAAGTAAAACCTGGTGGGCACGGCAAATGAGATCTAGGTCATGCTTCTGTAAAAACTCCGACACTTTATCAGGACCAAAAGTAAATGAAACACCTCTGTCGTTCATTCCCCAACCTTGAACATCTTTATTGGGATCAGACCAGAGAACATCACAGAGCAAACCGGTGTCTGGAACATCAGTCGGGCGTTGTAAATTTCTAATCTCGTCCAAATTATTCAGATCGGGAGAAAGGCCTCCATGCATGCACAGAATCTTCTCATCAATTAGTGCTGCCACTGGAAGGCAGTTAAAACATTCAGTGAATGTCTTCCATACCCTAACATTAAATCTTCTCTTACACTCATCAAAGAACCCATATATGCGGTTTATAGAAGCACATTCATGGTTACCCCTCAATAGGAAAATTTTTTTGGGGTATTTTATCTTGTAGGCAAGAAGAAGGCATATTGTCTCCAGACTTTGCTTGCCTCGATCAACATAGTCCCCCAAAAATAAGTAGTTGGCATTTGGAGGCAATCCACCATACTCAAAAAGCCTTAAAAGATCAGAATATTGACCATGAATATCACCTGAATATCATAAACAAATTTCAGACAGGAAAAAAGGTCATAAGTTATTTATGCATCAAATTCGCAAAGTAAACATGCAGCATAACATTCTAGACTTCATGCTAGAGCTCTTTAAACAACAGATACTTTAAACTGGAATCCTTGCAGGTTTCAGCTAAACTGTATCACAAATTTTCATACACAACACATGTGAGACAACACTAGGTCATAAAGAAAACAATCACGCAAATTCTTCAAAAGATTCAGAATACGACAAACAGTTCAGAATTTCTAGGAAAAAACAATCATACAATCAAGACACTCGAAGTCCAATTCCTCCACCACAGCAAAAGGGGAAATGAGGACAATCAAATAGAAAATTGAAGAAATGGGAATAACTAGCATGGCACAAGTAATTAAAGAAATAACACAAATGGAAACCCTGACTAGATCAACATCCAATGCGTGAGACTCACAGAAAGAAAAATTTAACCAACTGAAGTCTTAGGATTAACAAAAGGAGCTGGTTTTCAGGGAAAAGAAAGATGCAAGTCTAGGTACAAAATAAAATACAGCGAGGCATGTTGAACACTTCAAAAAACTATTGCGAAATCGAAAGCATGATCAAGCTTTATTTCGAGTTGGTCACTTTGATCTACACTCGAATTGTGAATTCATTCAATGCAATAAGGTTGACATTAACCATAACATTTCTGCTAATTTGTTAAAATTTAAAAGATGAAATGAACCTTCACCAACCTTAAGCAATAGAAAACACAGAAAACCACATCATTCATCTAAACAAAAACGCAGTCATCAGCAAACCAACAAGCAAAAATATCACTCGATAAATTCATTAGAAGCGTCCATGGCTTTAACTAATAATCGAAAACTATCCAACATACATGTAAACCACACTTACCTAATAAATCAATAAAAATTAATAAAATTAATTGCAAATCCTGGAAGGTAAATTAGACGTCACAATAAGTCTTAATCAAACTATAAATAAGGAGTTCAATTCCCAAAAATAAATCTTAAATTCACAAAATTAACTTTCACATCGTCGAAATAGATCATAAAAAAGTAAGCATTCTGTAATAAAAAAAGAAGATAAAAAATACCACAGATTTTGATGGGTGCTTCAAGTTCCAACAAATTGGGTTGCTGTAAGAAAATCTCTTTAGAAACAACACAGAGCTGTCGAATTTCTGATTCAGATAGCTGAACTTGTTTCCCCGGTCGACCCCTGACTTCCAAAAGCCGGTTTATAATATCATCAAGTAACCCTTGCTCCATTCTTTTAACCCCTCTGTTTCTCTATCTCTTATCTCTTTTCAAACAGAGAAGGGTCTTCGAGATTGACACAAAAAACTAAAAGAAAGAGAGAAGTCAACGGCTTTTTTTCTTCTTTTCTAAGGGATGCGAAGAGGAAAGAGAGACGAAGAGCATGCCGTCGGCGAAGATAGAGCGAACTGTCTGTGTCGTTTCTAAAAGGAGAGGGGATGTCGTTTTAGAGAAATCAATAAGCTTTTGTATGCGTCATTTGTGTATAGGGCTTTGGTTGAAAAGGTAAAGGCGAAAAAAAAATAGACTTTCAAATAATTTTAAGTGTAGATTGTTTATATCATTAGCGTTTTAATTTTATTAATTTTAATATTAGCACTTAATATTAATTGTAATTATATCATTTTGTTGTTAATAACTTAATGACACAATAAATATGTCATCTTCCTACCGTAATATTACTGACATGATTCTCTCACCAAAATATTATTTTAATGTAACTGTTTTGAGGTTCAAAATTAACAAACGTGATTTTATTGAAGTTATCCAATGAAAAATTGATTTTCATGATATTATAATTAAAATTCTTCGTAAGTCAATAATAAACGCCCAACTAAACTAATTTAAAAACTTGACAAAACTAATATATATGTTAATTTTTTCTCACGAGAGCTTTTCTAGCTGCTTGTGATTGACCATCTTCTTTAGCACCTGATTTAACTACTGAAGCTGCAGCAGCTGCCAGCGAAACCGATTTCATCTCTTCCAGTTTCTTCTGAATTTCAGTCCTCGCCTTGTCAATTAACAATTTTCGAGCATCAAATGTTGGAGTCAATAGGCTTCGCCTATTTGGGGGTTCATTGGGATTGGACTGCTACTGAAGATTTTAATCCCTTGTCTTCAAATCCATTTCAATATTTGGAATCAATACTAACCTTCCTTTTGTTTTCAACGTTGCCGAGCTTAGATCCTAAAGATTCATTATAACCATTGAAAAAAATTTGATGTTGACGGAGTGGCAAAGCCTTTTGAGGCATTTCCATTGGCACCAGATTTCACCTTCGACCCTGCTACTCTAGCATCTCCATTGCTTCTGATAAATGGCATCGGTGGCACTGGCCGATACTCCATTATGACTCACAACCCCAGTAGAAGTTCCAGATAACGAGCTCCATTGAAATGACATGTTAGGAACATATTCATACCCATGCCCAAAAATGATAACCAGAAACCCCATTTTCACTGAAAAAAAGTAGCATTTGTTGGGACTGGGACATATGTCGCCCCATTTCATCAGAAGCCAAAGCTGATTATTCTGGAATTTGATTTACCATTCTTACACAATATTTAGATCGAATGTACAAACATTTCACACATGGCATGGTTACTGTTTTCGGCCAATGCAAAAGATTAATCAACTCCTGATGGATTTTGAGGATGTAATATTGCAGAGGAACAATGTTCGCAATCCTGAAAAAAAAAATTAACATATATATTAGTTTTTGTTAAGAAAATAACAAGTTTTTGAGTTAATTTGATGGTTGGATGTTTATTATTAGATCATTAAGAACTTTGGTTTGAATCCCATGGAAATTAATTTTTTATCAAATAAATCTAACAAAACGACGTCGTTTTGAGTTTTTTGAGCATCAAAATAGTTGCACCAAAACGACTTTTTTGGCGAGGAAGTCGTGTAAGCAATGTCACTACCCGGAGATATTATGTCATCGTGCATTTAAGCCATTAACAGTGAGATGACATAATTGCAGTTAAATTTAAATGTCAATGTTGAAATTTATAAAATTAAAATATTAGTGGTATAAACGAGCCCGAGTTTAAAAGTGAGTGATATTTGAAGTAATGTACCCTAAAAAGGGTTGAGAAAAAAATGTCCATCTTAATTGCACGTGCAATATCTAATGTCACGTGAAAGATTATGAACAACGTTTATGTATAAACCTATTGCCGAAACCCAGATTTTGCCGGCGTTTCTTACCAACCAAACGGTGTTACAGAAGAAAATAGAAATGAAATGAGAAAAGGAGGCAAACTACACAAATCCATGTTTAACCATGCATCAGCGAAAGATTATGAACAACGTTTATGTATAAACCTCAGAATCAGAACTTATTATTTAATCAAGCCAATGTATTTATACAACAATCTGTAACTATTCATATAACAGAAACCTAACTAACCTTGAAACCTGATAACAAACATTAACTTATATAACTGCACAACTCATACAGCTGATAACACTAGCATACTTCTTATCTGTCTTCCTTTCTAAGCTTCTTCAAGATTTTTCCAATTGTTGACGTAGGAAAACATTGTTAACATACTGCAATCTTAATTCTTCTGCCGAAACTACTCTGAGCGGTTAGAAGTGCAAAGAGTTAGTTCGACAGGAGACGATGCCCGAAGGGGTGGGCGACTTAGGTTTTCTCACTCGGCATGGTATGCAACGACTCCGATCCACTGGTTTTTGTTCCTTCTCATTTTTCCTCTTCATGCTCTCAGGTTACGCTAGAAGGAAAAACTGATTTTTGCTGGCTTGGCGAACAACCAAAGGTTTTTCATGCTGGATACCGGGTAGTTGCTATTCTATTTGTTCGTTAATCCGTTTCTCTCCAATTAGATTTTATATTGTGTTTTATTATTTTTTTGTTTTAGAATTTGTTAGTTCCATTGGAGATGAGAGGCTTGCACCGTGTTTATAATCTGGAAAAGAAGGTATGTTAAGAAGTTAAGTTTGTTATTTTAGTTTTGCAGTTATAACTAATTATTTGTTAGTTAGTTAGATTAGAAATGTATATATATTTGTAACATTTCTATTCAATAAACATGATGAGGTATTACACAATATACCATTTGGAAATTTAACATGGTATCAGTCTCCAGGCCGTCCTTTCCTATTTGGCCCATCTCTCGCTGAATTTTCTGTGGCCCATTTCTCGCTGAGTTTTCTGAGGCTTGTCTCTTGTAGCAGTTCCAGATTACATTCTTTCCCCAAATCGCCTTCTCTTAGGGCTAATGGCTCTCTCAATTGATTATAACCATCCTCTCTTTCTGCATCCTTCGGATATGCCTGGGGTTCAGCTAGTCTCGCTACAACTCACTGGAGTCGAGAACTACAGCCTCTGGAGCAGGACAATGCGCATCGCGCTTCTGGCCAAGAACAAACTTGGTTTCGTAGATGGGAGCTGTCGAAGGGATGACTTTCCCGATGCCTTGCAGTCTCAATGGGAGCGCTGCAATGCTCTCGTTCTCTCATGGATTCTGAACTCGGTAAGTCCAGATCTCTCTGCTGGAATAGTCTTTGCTTCAAATGTCGAAGCCGTTTGGAAAGACCTCAAGGAGCGATTTGATAAAATCGATGGCTCTAGGGTTTTTTTTCTACATCGCTCGATTGCAACACTTGTTCAGGGCGAATCCTTTGTTTCTGTCTATTTCACTCGTCTCAAACTGTTGTGGGACGAATATATTGCGCTGGTTCCGTTCTCTTTTTGTGACTGCAAAGCTGCCCAGCAGAACTCGGTTCATATGGCTCAACAACGCTTGTTCCAATTTTTGATGGGCCTTAACGAAACATATTCTGCACTCCGTAGTCAAATTCTCATCATGAAGCCCCTCCCTACGGTCAATCAAGGTTACTCTATGATCGTTCAGGAGGAGCTGCATCGTGCTCAACTTTCTGCCTCGCCCATTGAAACCTCTGTGTTGTTCACAACTGCTTCTAAAGGTAATGAAAGAAGACGCTTTAGTGGAACATGTGATTACTGTAACATCAAGGGCCACAGCCGCGATCGTTGTTACAGACTCATTGGTTTTCCACCGGACTTTAAATTCAACAAGAAGAAGGTTCCTCTAGCTGCCACGATTGTTAATTCTGTGCACGGTGCTGATAATGACACTGCGAATGGCTTGGTGGTTTCCTCTACTATTTCAGCAGTACCTTCTTTCACCTCTGAACAATACCATCAAATATTGAAGTTACTGAGCAAAAGTCCACCCTCAGATTCCAGTGTGAATCTTGCAGGTACCGTTGCTAGTAATTTACCTACTTCCAGCAATTCCTGTGTTCGTTGGATTATTGATACTGGTGCAACTGATCACATTTTATCTGTTTTCAAGGGCTTGCAATTTTCTGTTTTATGTTCTGCTCATCGTTTTGTTCATCTTCCTAATGGTCATACTGAAATTTTATCTCATGTAGGGTCTCATAGGTTAAATTCTGAACTTGTTCTCTCCAACGTATTGTTTGTTCCAAGCTTTTCTCATAATTTGATCTCTGTTTCTCGGCTTGCTAAAGATCATGCCTGTATCATTTCCTTTTATCCTGACATTTGTATCTTGTAGGATCTTTGCAATGGCATGATCAAGGGGATTGGTAGAAGGTTTAATGGCCTTTACATTTTTGAGTCTAAAGGAGCTACTGGTTTGATTTCTAATTCTTTAGCTAGTACTGGGGAAATTTCTTCTGCTCACTCTGTACATGATTTTCCTGTTAATAATAAAACAAGTCTTTGGCATGCTAGGTTTGGGCATGCTTCTGCTTCTGCTATGAAAAAGCTTTCTTCTTATATTTCTGATAAGTTTGATGAAAATTTTGTTCATTCTTGCAATGTTTGTCCTTTAGCAAAACAAACTAGGTTATCATTTCCTCTTAGTTCTACTAGATCCTCATTATCTTTTGAACTAATTCATATCGATTTATGGGGTCCTTATAGAATATCTACTCATAGTGGTCATAGGTATTTCTTGACTGTGGTTGATGATTGCACAAGAATGACTTGGGTTTATCTCTTGAGGGCCAAAATGATGCTATTTTGTTTCTTAAACAGTTTCTTTCATTTATCTCCACTCAGTTTTCTTCTGTCACTAAAATTATCAGAAGTGACAATGGTACAGAATTTTTTAATTCTCATTGCTCTCCATTTTTTTCTTCTCTTTGAATTTTGCACCAAAGTTCATGTGTTCAAACTCCACAACAAAATGGAGTTGCAGAAAGAAAATATAGACATCTCTTAGAAGTAGCTAGGGCTTTACGTTTTCATTCAAAAGTACCTATTAAATCCTGGGGTGAATGTGTATTAACAGCCTGCTTCATCATAAACAGACTCCCTTCCTCTTTTTTACAATGGAAGACCCCTTATGAACTTCTTTATCACAAAGTCCCTGACATGTCCATTCTAAAAGTGTTTGGTTGTTTATGCTATGCTACTGTTCCTAAACCAGTTGATAAATTTGCTCCTCGAGCCTTCCCTTCTGTTTTCATGGGTTATTCAAACACTCAAAAAGGTTATCTCTTATTTGATCTTACTTTTAAGAAGTTCTTTGTCAATAGAGATGTTATTTTTCATGAACAAGTGTTTCCTTTTCACGTTCCTGTCCAAACAAATTTTTTTCCTTCTACTCCTTTTATCCATGATTCTGAGTTTTTAGATATTTCTTTTGGTCAGCAACCTGTTACTACTACACCACCTGTTTCTACTTCCAGTACTGAACTTGGGCAATCATCACAACAGTTAGAAAGTCATGTGGTTCCAGTAGCTCCAGTCCCGGTTCGAAAATCTACTAGAATTCCTAAGAAAACTCATTGGTTATCTGATTTTATTTGCAATTCTGTTTCCACCTCTTCTTATCCCATTTCAGATTTTATTTCTTATACTCATCTTCCTTGTGGTACTCAATCCTTTGTTTCTTTTATTTCGAATTCCGTTGAACCTAAGTCTTATCATGAGGCCATTCAACACCCTGAATGGGCACATGCCATGAAGGATGAAATTCTTGCTCTTGAAACAAATAAAACCTGGTCAGTTGTTTCCTTACCTTCTGGAAAAATTCCCATTGGTTGTAAATGGGTTTATCGGATTAAATACACTGCTGCTGGTACTATAGAAAGATATAAAGCTCGCTTGGTGGCCAAGGGATATAGTCAGAAAGAGGGTGTGGATTATATAGATACTTTCTCACCAGTGGTTAAATTGGTTACTGTTCATCTTCTCCTTGCCATTGCTTCTGTTTTTTATTGGCCTCTGTTCCAGCTTGATGTGTATAATTCTTTTTTACAAGGTGATTTGTTTGAGGAGGTGTATATGAAACTCCCTCCTGGTTTTTGTAGTCAGGGGGAGAATATGGTATGTAGACTGCAAAAATCTCTTTATGGCTTGAAACAAGCATCTAGACAATGGAATTTAAAGTTGACTGAGGCCATTTTAGGGGCTGGTTATGAACAGAGTAAATTTGACTATTCTTTGTTCACGATGAGAAAATATAAGAAGATTGTAGTATTGTTGATTTATGTTGATGACTTGTTGATCACTGGCAATGATGATTGTTTGATTAATGACTTGAAGATTTTTTTGAATAAAAAGTTTAAGATGAAAGATCTTGGTGAGTTGAAGTATTTTTTAGGGCTTGAAGTTATGAGGTCAAAAGAAGGAATCTTAGTCAACCAGCGCTAATATGCTCTTGAATTAATTAAGGAATCAGGAATGAGTGGTTCAAAACCTGCAAGAACTCCTCTTGAACAAAATGTTAAGCTCACTACAGCAGAATATGATGAGCTGTGCATGAAAGGGAGTAATGAAAATGATGAGTTGTTAGTTGATAAAAGTGTCTTTCAAAAACTCATTGGAAGACTCATTTACCTCACACATACCAGGCCTGATATAACCTTTGATGTACATTACTTGAGCCAGTTTATGCAACAGCCTAAAGAGTCTCATTTACGTTCTGTGTTGAGGATAGTGAGGTACATAAAAAAGAGTCCTGGTCAAGGGATTTTGATGGACTCAAACAGTAGTTGTGAACTTAACGCATATTGTGACTCAGATTGGACTGCATGTCCTATTTCAAGAAGGTCTATTTCTGGTTTCTGCATTAAGCTTGGAAGTTCATTTGTTTCATGGAAATCTAAGAAGCAGAATGTTATAGCCAGATCATCTGCTGAAGCAGAATACAGAAGCATGGCGACTACAACAGCAGTGTTGACATGGTTAAATGGTTTAGCCAATGAGCTTGGACTAGAAAGAAAATACCCAGTCAGGTTACACTGTGATAACAAGGCTGCCCTTCAGATTGCTACAAATCCAGTTTATAATGAGCGTACGAAGCACATTGAGATTGATTGTCACTTTGTAAGGGAGAAAATACAAGAAGGGCTCATCAAGACAGATTTTGTGTCTTCTTCAGAACAATTAGCAGACATTTTTACTAAAGCTTT
This sequence comes from Hibiscus syriacus, assembly GCF_006381635.1. Taxonomy (NCBI): domain Eukaryota; kingdom Viridiplantae; phylum Streptophyta; class Magnoliopsida; order Malvales; family Malvaceae; genus Hibiscus; species Hibiscus syriacus. The sequence continues at coordinate 45,322 of NW_024062732.1, forward strand.
AGGAGTGCAACAACATGAATATCTTGTATCCAAGTTGGGGGTAAAGAATGTTTTCTACCCACCAACTTGAAGGGGAGTGTTAAGAAGTTAAGTTTGTTATTTCAGTTTTGCAGTTATAACTAATTATTTGTTAGTTAGTTAGATTAGAAATGTATATATATTTGTAACATTTCTATTCAATAAACATGATGAGGTATTACACAGTATACCATTTGGAAATTTAACAAGGTAAGAGCATGCAAAAGTTATGCTTATGCCTCTCTCTCAATTGGCTTTGAATTGAGAGTTATCTGGAATAGTTGCAACAGATATATGAGGCTGCTGTTAGAGGCCTTGCTCAATTTCCCAGTTGGTAAAATTTCTATTACCAAATCCCAGAGATCCTTTCTCCTTGAAGCCTGGATCCATATCCATTGCTGCATCCTTTTCGAATTCAAAAGGATCTTCCATTGAGAAATCATCTAGTCTCACTACAGCGATAGCTGGTGCAGGAGCAGCTGTTACACAGTTCTCAAGGATCTTCTATTGGAATCAGTGAAGGAATTAAAATCTAATTTCATATTCTGTTTGGTTAGCAGAAAATTGAATTGAAATCCAATTCTATATTCTGTTTAGTTCGCAGATATTTCAGATGAATTTGATTTCAATAATGTAAAATGACAAGATTGCCCTTGTTTTTTTTGCTTAATTTTAGTTTGTTTTATAAATTACATGTAGCAATATATTATAGAATTTTAAAAAATTGTAAATTTAAATTTTATTGATTGATTATTCATTTCAATAAATTATAAAAAACATGCTAATAAACATCATAAGTTAAAATCATCCTAATTAGGGATGGTCATGGGTCGGGTTTTTGGTCCACCCGACTTGACCCGACCCGAATATATGAATTAGAAACTCGACCCGACTCGAAATAATAAAAAAATTATTTTTATTCAATAAAAATAGTAACTTAATTGAACAAATATATATATATATAGAGATATTATTATAATTATTCCTAAATATATAAGGTAAAATTATATATTTATTGGGCCAGGTCGGGTATTTTTCACCCTAACCCCAACCCGACCCGACCCGAATATCACACTTAAAAAAAATTGGCCCGACCCGATCAAAATAAAGTTTCACCCGACCCGACCCGGATATATGAATTAGAAATCCGACCCGACCCGAAATAAAAAAAAATTATTCAATAAAAACAATGACTTAATTGAAAAAAATTATATATAGAGGGGCATTATTGTAATTATTTCTAAATATATAAGATAAAATTATATATATTTTCGGGTCGGGTATTTTTCACCCTAAACCCGAACTCGACCCGACCCGAATATCACACTTAAAAAAACTAACCCGACCCGACCAAAATAAAGTTTCACCCGACCCGACTCAACTAAAATAAAGTTTCACCCGACCCGACCCGAATAAATGAATTAGAAACCCGACCCGACCCGAAATAATAAAAAAATATTTTATTTCAATATATGAATAAGTTACCAAAAGATTGATGAGTGTAGTATGATCAAATTTCAATTCCCTCCAACAAGGGAATTGAATTCCATCATAGAATTGATGGAATTTACTTTCCCTCATTTGATAGAAAGTTGAAGCCATGAGGAATTTCAATTCCCTTGGAAAACTTGAACAAAATATGGGAAAGTGGTGGAATTAGATTCTAATTCCTCCTAATTCCAAGGGATTCATACCAACCAAACACCACCTAAGGGAATTTGTGACGGAATTTGATATTATTAACTGAATTTATGGGGAATCAAAATTTCTGACGCAATAAAATAATTCGTCAGTAAATTTACTGACAAAACATTTTCTTATGATAAAATGAGTTATATTTTTATGTTCGCGCTTATATTTGATTTGAGAATTTTTTTTTTCTTCGAATGAATGAAATAGAGGCGAAAGGGCTTAGCCATTAATACGAGTAAGAGCAGGCACGATGGATACATGGAAGGACCGAATTGTTTTTAAAAAGAAAGTTATTCAACCAAACAAAATATAAGTAACATTTAAAATATCTCTACAATTTTAAATGTTTTCGTCTGAACGCACCCTTCAACGCATGAGAAAAGACTGGATCGAAGCCCACCTAATATTCAGTCATTTCCTTATAGATGGAACCTTTTCTGATGATTTGTGTCCATACGTATATTTCGACATAATACTGCAATAATAACATTTTTACATATTTTAAATACATAAAAGAATTTAAGAAGCAAATAAACATATTTGCCTTAAACATATATATGTCTGATCCGAGTTTGGATAACATAATATATATCGGTTGAAACTCTAATAAAATGATAAATATTTTAAAATTACTAAATTACTAACTCAATTTTAGAACATTTATATGTGTCACAATCTTATTAAGAAAAATTGAGGAAAATAGATGATACTTGAACTTGGATAAAAGAGTTTACGACACCTAACCGCCAAGTCAAGTTCATTATTTTGTTTATGGTTAACAATATTTCTAATTCTCTATACACATTTTCTTATTAGTGAAAATTAAAAGAATCAAAAATAAAATCAAAGAGATTCGAACCTAATTTACCTAAATGAATAAGAGTATATTAGGTGCTCATTGTGTTAAATTCAATAGATGATAACAATTTATATATAGATTAATTTTTTCTCTCTCGGTTCTTAGGGCTTCGCCTCAACTAATCTAAAATGATCGGCATCACACATCTGGTTTTAGTCGGTGAGTCTTTTAACGAGAATTTTCTGAATGCACAAAGACTCAAACTCAATATCTTATTTAAGCGATATCAAGCTGCTTACCACTTGAACCAAGCCTGCTGGTATATCAAATTGTTCTTTATCATCCATGATTAAGTATTGAACTTTTGTTCAATGATAAGGTGAGTCTATGCCTCTTCATATCTAGATTCGGATTATTTCAATTTTATTTTTATTTCCTTTAACTTTCACTAATGAACTTGACTTTGCTGTTAGGTGTTTTTAAATTCTATTAGATGATTAAATTTATCGATAAGATGGTGTCTATCCTATTAGATTATTAGATTTATTAAATTATTTCAATTAAAATTAACATTAAATTTATTGAATGTATAAATAATATAAATTGATAGAAATACAACTTCCAAGGATCAAACATATTATTATATAAATTAATTTAATTATCACGCAAATAATTCCGTTAATGATTAATGGTGGATGGCTTGTTTGAAATCAAATTTGGAGTTAAGTGGTCTAATTGATAAAAATATTTAGTTTAGTGGTCAAAATAGAATTGGGCTATTCGTTTAATGACCTTCAGGGTAGTTTATACTAAAATTAAAAAAATGAATTCCATTGTAGTATTTAACAAATATAAACTATGTTAAATTAAATGAATATGACACGTGTGAACTATAATATTGCAGGAAGTAAATAATAAATTGATCAAGAACATGTCAAAGTCTTTCAACATTCTTCCGCGTGGATAATGTGAACTGCCAAAGAATAATCGGTTGGCAAGTTGTACATTTAAATCTTTGGTCGGTCGAGACTTTCATAAAGCTTTTTACAGTATATAAAAATACAATTATTTGCAGTCTAAAGCCTGCAATAACCAGCAAAAACGGCTGCCCTTTCAGGCTTGTTCGCAGTTTTTCTGATAATGGGGCTGTTAATATCCGACACCGGTTTAAGGGTTGCAGCCGTTGGAGCATTTCCTGGATCTTCGAAATATGTAATGTTTCCAGAATTCCGCAAAAAACCTCTCTCGCAGTCACCACCTTCCCCGACACCCAGTGACGAATTTCATCACAATCCGATGCCATCACAAACGGAAGCGTCACCTTCAAAGAGTACAATCCTCGAATTTCACATTTTCTACTGATAATCATTTGTCGTTGAAAATATTGGATACCCATTAAGCGTGCATTTATCTCAAGAGAAAATCGCCTCAGTGACCAAAAAAAAGTTATAATATACGATTTTAACCAACTTTTTTTGGATTTGCCAAAATGACCAACAAAATCGCAACGCGAAATAAAAATCGCAACGCGATCCCCAGAATCGCAAATCAGTTTCCAGAATCGCAACGCGATTCTTGAAAATCGCGATGCGATAGTACAAATTCGCATTGCGATTTTCCATAATCGCAACGCGAATATGAAAATCGCAACGCGAACACATAAATCGCAACGCGTATCCGTAAATCGCAACGTGTATCCGTAAATCGCAACGCGTATGGGTAAATCGCAATGCGTATCCGTATATCGCAACGCGTATCCGTAAATCGCAACGCGTATCCTTAAACCGCAACGTGTATCCGTAAATCGCAACGCGTATCCGTAAATCGCAATGCGTATCCGTAAATCGCAACGCGTATCCGTAAATCGCAACGATAATCCGTAAATCGCAACGCGTATCCGTAAATCGCAACGATAATCCGTAAATCGCAACGAGAATCTGTAAATCGCAACGATAATCCGTAAATCGCAACGAGAATCTGTAAATCACAACACTGAAATTTTGGGTATATAACACTGAAATCATAAACTAAATCCCTAAATCGCAACTCATTCCATCTCCATCTATCACTCTCTCCGGCGACATCCGTTCCTATATCCAACGACATCCTTCCCCATCCGGCAACAGGTCTTAGTTTCGCATCTCGTTTGTTTAGTTACAACCATGAAATCATCTAATGTTGATCATGTTTGGATAGATTTGTGTTTTGGAGGGTCATGGGATAATGTTAATGGTGTTTTACAATATATGCCTTTACCCATAAATCTTCAACTAAAATTGTCTTTACAAAAGTTAACTTATGAAACTCTAATGCTACGTGTTTCAAATAAATTGAATTTAGAGCCCCTAAGTGGATTTAGGCTATCTTATCAGAGAAATGGTAAAGTTTATTTGTTAACCGACAATGAAGATGTTGAACGATTCATTGCTTACATTAGTGTTTCACAAGATGATGTTACATTGTATGTTGTTGAACCTAGAAGTAGTATTGTTGGGTCAGTAGCGGGTAGTAATCAACTAAGTTTTTCTCAAAACCCACAACCTTTCTCTAATCCAAATCCCAATCAACTTTCAGCACCAAATTCCGGTTTTCGTATTGACCAGTTAGACGATGATGAGCCAACAGAAAAAATTGTGATTACTAGTCAGTATTCGAAATTTGGTCTTGGTCAATATCCGGACTTTGATATTGGTCAATACACGGATTTTGATGATGTTTCAGAAGAAGAAACAGACCATGCGTGTAATGATATTGATATTGGTCAATACCCGAATTTTGATGATGAAACAGCCGTTGCCGAAGAATGTAATGTTGATGATAATGAGGAGGAAGTTACGACTGTGAATGAACATGTTGAACATCCATTCTGTAATTCATATAATCCTGAAGAAGAAAAAGAAGAAGAAAAAGTCCCCGAAGAAAAGAAAATGCCACGGGCGTATAACTGGAATATGCCAGAATTACTTCAGATACCGGAAGAAGAGTTGATAAAGAAAGCAGTTGATTGTTACACAAAAGTTATTCGTATCAAGAAAGATGATTGTTTTGATACAAAGGAAGACTTGAAGATAGCTTTATATACGAAATGTGTGGAAGATGGCTATCAACTAAAAGTTAACAAATCAAGCAAAGATCGTTTCGAAACAAGGTGTATGATTGACAAAAACTGTACGTGGCGTATGATTGCAAAGAGAATAAAAGATTGCAAAATGTTTCAAGTTAGGACTTTTATTGATAAACATACATGTTCAAGAACCCAAGTTTTTCCTCACCATAGACAGGCAAACAAAAAGGTGTTGGGTGGTTTTCTGGCTGAGTTAATGTTTTTGAATGGCAGGGTATATCGGGGACATGAAATTATGACTGACATGAATGCTCGGTTCAAGATTAGTATATCATATTCTCAAGCTTGGAGAGCCAAATGTTATGCCTTGGAATTGTTGAGGGGGTCGCCAGAAGCATCGTTTGCCCAACTGCCGGCTTATTGTCACAATTTAAAGCTGAAAAATCCTGGGTCGGTAACTCATATCAAAACAGATAGAGATGGACGCTTTGAGTTGCTGTTTATCGCCATTGGTGCTACGGTTAGTAAATCAATATAATTTTGTTGACTCATTTTTGTTAGTTACATGCATTTCACATTTAAATGATTATATTTCTTGTGTATATTATTTGTAGATTCGTTCGTTTATTACTTGCATGCGCCCAGTTATTATAGTTGACGGAGCACATTTGAAAGGTCGATACCTTGGAGTAAACTTATTAGCAGTAGCCATGGATGCTAACAATGGGATATTGCCAATAGCTTACGGGGTTGGCAAATCTGAAACCTCTGATTCATGGACATGGTTTATGGGGCATCTTAGGGATTGCATAGGTCCTATTAGCAATCTGACAATCATATCCGATAGGGCAAACTCAATTGACAACGCTGTTAGAAGGTGTTTCCCAGATGCTTTTCATGGACTTTGTGGTGTTCATTTGTATAGAAATCTAAAATCAAGGTCTGCTGGTATAAAAAAGCACAAATGGACATACTGGAAGGCTGTAAAAGCTTATCGGGAAGTGGATTTCAATAAGCATATAAATTGTTTAAGACGTGTTTTGCCTCAGTGTGCTCAAACACTAGAAGATGTCGGGTTTGAAAGATGGTCAAGAGTACATCAACTTGGAGCAAGATATGGTTTCATGACGTCTAATAGTGCAGAATCAATCAACGCTCTAAGTCGTCATTCCCGGAAATTACCCATTACTATGTTAATGGAGTTTTTTCGAGCCTCTATTCAACAGTGGTACTACAAGAAAAGAAACCATGCAGGTATTATTTCTTTGAATTCGTAACTTATCATATTTATATATTTTACTAAGTATTGTTTATTTAAATTTACAGGAACATTGGAACATCGTGTTACACCATGGACTGAAAAAAAGATAACGAAACGTGTTGTGAAGTCAACGTCATGGAGAGTTGAACCATGTTCAAACACTTTGTTTCAAGTACTGGATAATAACTTAAATGGGCTAGTCGATCTAAATGCAAAGACGTGTAGTTGTATGAAATGGCAAACATCTGGTTATCCGTGTGGCCATGTTATAAAAGTTGCTCTTCATTTAAACCAAGATGATTCAAGCGCATACGCTATGGATTGCTACACTACAGAAGTTTATCGACAGACTTATGCCGAGATTGTCTACCCTATTCCACATCCTTCTGAGTGGGACATACCAGATGACTTACAAACAGTTTTGCTACCAGCCATGGACAGAAGGCTACCTGGCCGACCAAAAAGTCACGATCGTATACCGTCTAAGGGTAAAGAGAAGAAGAGATCGACATGTAGTCGGTGCAAGGAAAGTGGTCATACAAGGTTGACATGTGGATCACCAGTGCCATCAAAATCATCTTTTCCTCTACCAAAATATGGATCCTCATCAAAATCCAAAGCTCATATGGTGTGAACTTTGTATTATGTAAACGTTGTTATTCAGTTGTATTATGTAAACGTTTTAACATTTAACATTTTATGTGTATTATGTAAACGTTGCCATCAAAAGCTCATATGCAAACGTTGTATTATGTGGATTTTATGTGTGAACTTTTAACATTTTCAGTTGAATTAATGACTCAGGCCAACCATTTTGACTTAACCAACTCTTGTTATTCAGTTGTTATCACTATTAGGCATGCATTTGACTATCGCAACACGGAAAATACAATCGCAACGCGAAATGAAAATCCCAACATGAAAATCGCAATGCGGAAATGAAAATCGCAACGAGAGAATCGCAATGCGAAATGAAAATCGCAATGCGAAATGAAAATCGCAACGAGAGAATCGCAATGCGAAATGAAAATCGCAATGCGAAATGAAAATCGCAACGAGAGAATCGCAATGCGAAATGAAAATCGCAATGCGAAATTAAAATCGCAATACGAAATGAAAATCGCAATGCGAAATGAAAATCGCAATGCGAAATGAAAATCGCAACGAAAGAATCGCAATGCGAAATGAAAATCGCAATGCGAAATGAAAATCGCAACGAGATAATCGCAATGCGAAATTATAAACGCATTGCGATTTTCATTTCCGCATTGCGATTTTCATTTCGCATTGCGATTCTCTCGTTGCGATTTTCATTTCGCATTGCGATTTTCATTTCGCATTGCGATAGTCATTTTTGCCTTCAACATAATGCAGATTGAAATCAACAAAATCAACCATTACATTTCAATCAATTAAACAAGCACAAATAAGAATTATGTTCGCATCAATTACACAAATCAACTTTTACAAATCATCTTTTACAAATCAATTAAACAATCAAAAATTGAATCAACTTTTACAAATCAATTAAACAATCAAAAAACAATCAATTAAACTATTGAATCAACTTTTGCAGCTCGACATCATTTTCACGCAGTTCACTTCTGAGATTAACCTGCAGAAACCAAACATTTGTTCAAACAACACTTTCTACGCAAATTATTGAATTCTAATTACTTAACCAAACATTTCATTTATAAGTATATAAACTTACCAATTGTTTATGGACATTTTTATAACGCGGATGCAGGTAGGCAGCGTCTCGTATATATCGATTTAGCCATATAATGCCGAAACCACAAGCCTACTGCAGCTTATCTCTATCGGTGGGAGGTAGATACTTGATGCTTCCCGTCGTCAAACGCTCCAACGCCAAGCATACGAGAGGACCACAATCTCCTCTGGCTCCGCTCGTTTGTTGTGGCGCGGTCTCGTCTCTAATAACTGTAATATTGAGCTTCTTTGGCTTCTTGTTTCCAGAACGAGTCCAATAATTGATCGCATCCAAGAATTTAGCCAAATGAGAGCTCCATCCCTTAATAACATCTCTTAAATCAGCCAATGATATGTAATTTATCATGCTGTCATACACTATTGTCTTAAGGGATGGGAGCTGAAGCTCGACGAGAATCCAATGTTTACGTTCCAAAACAGGGATAAACACCTGCAATCATAAGTAATAATTCATTCATTTGCGCACTTATTTCATAAAACCTTTAAACTCAATCTAAAATAAATACTAACCTTATCGACCTCCCACCATGCAGGATAAAGTTTAGCTTGTCCATTGCCCAAATCAAATGATTCATCTCGTGCATTCTTCAAGTGAACGGCGTGAAAAGACGTCGGCATTATTGTATATCGTATATTTTTATTTTTCTTAAGTTTTCTTATTAGAAGACGTGTCACCCACGCATCGATATGCTGTTTTACAAAAAAGACATATTAGTGACTTACATAAATTTAAAAAAAAATTAATCAAATTGAAATATAAGAAAAATATAAGACTTACCCCCCCATCGAAATAGCCATTGTCTTCGACCCCTAATAATACGCCCCACCAAGGCCGTTCAAGCAACAAAAAGATATCATCGGTGAGCTTGCATATGTCAGTGAAACACCCCTTGCTCCGCTCATGTAGATAAAAATCAACTGCGGTCTTAGCCCAAAGGGTGTTATCCAAAATTGTGTCCGGTAGTTGTTCCCTCTCCTCTTCAGATACCGGTATGGTACTGGCCGGTAACTCATACGAGAGCCAACTCTCATCCATCATGTCCGGAACCGGTGGGGGTTTCTCAATACTTCGATATATTACCCCATGTGAATCGGGCTCTGGAATGGTGGGAGGGACCTCTTCAACGATGACAGTTGCCTCTTGAACGGTGGGAGGGGACTCTCGAGGAATGATATGGGGGCCTCTTCAACGATAGGAGTGGACTCTTGAGGGATGACAGGCGAGTCGGGCTTCTTCTTGCGGTGTCTTCGCACTATTGGGGTGTACGGAGACTTAATAGCACGTGCACGCTGTCTGATGCGTGAACTCCGTCGTGCAAGCATAACCCGACGTAAAGCATCCACTCTATCGGGCCGCTAAATAATTAAATACAAAAATCAGTAAATAAACAGACATGATATTTAAACAGTGAAAACAAAGACAAATATGTTTCAAACTTGCATTGTATTCACCCAAGTCATTATTCTATCATAGTTCACAAAATGCATCAGATAACAAAGAAAAATATGTTTCAAACTAATACCCTGAAGTTAGTATTTGTCTTTGATTTGTCTATTGGTTGAAGTAATGCAATCCATTCAAGTTTCAATTTGCAGAAGAAGAAATAGTTTACTTTCGCAACACGAAACTTAAAATCGCAACGAGAAACCAAAATCGCAACGCGAAATGAAAATCGCAACGACAGAATCGCAATGCGAAATGAAAATCGCAACGAAAGAATCGCAACGCGAAATGAAAATCGCAATGCGATTTTGGTTTCGCGTTGCGATCTTGTCGTTGCGATTTTGGTTTCGCGTTGCGATTCTGTCGTTGCGATTTTCATTTCGCGTTGCGATTTTGGTTTCGCGTTGCGATTTTAAGTTTCGTGTTGCGAAAGTAAACTATAAATTCTTCTGCAAATTGAAACTTGAATGGATAAATTTACTTTCAACCAAAAGACAAAACAAAGACAAATACTATTTCACAGTGTTAAAGAATACACAGTTTAGCAGAATTGGCAGCAACCGAACAAATTTACTTTCAACCAAAAGACAAAACAAAGACAAATACTATTTCACAGTGTTAAAGAATACACAGTTTAGCAGAATTGGCAGCAACCGAACAAATTTACTTTCAACCAAAAGACAAAACAAAGACAAATATATTTCACAGTGTTAAAGAATACACAGTTTAGCAGAATTGGCAGCAACCGAACAAATTTACTTTCAACCAAAAGACAAAACAAAGACAAATACTATTTCACAGTGTTAAAGAATACACAGTTTAGCAGAATTGGCAGCAACCGAACAAATTTACTAAGCAATCTAAGTGAAATGGCTAATCTAAGTGAAATTACGAGTAAATTTATCATTAAGTTAAATATGGAAAATCTTAAACTTACCTCGTTGCGTAGAGTATGAACCTCATTCTGCAACGATACTATCATCTCACGTAGAGCGGCAACCTCACCACGTAAAGTTGACACCTCCACACGCCATGCACCATCGTTATCGCGTAGAGTACCGATCTCCTCACGCAAGGCATTGACCTCATCACGTAACTCCCTTGACTCATCCCGTTGAGGTGGAGGTGGAGAACAGGGAGATAGGAGTCGTGGCATCTTTGCCGGTCGCCTATCATGAGGTGATGGTGGAGAAGAGGCTCGATGATGTGACGGGATAGGTGATGGCTCTCGTTCTAGAGGTGTATAGTCGTCACGATCGGGTGATGGCTCTAGGTGAGGTGATGGCTCTCGAATTGGAGGAAGTGGATGCTGCTCATCATCCGTGCCATCAAAAAAACTCTGACTAGCTTGCCACCAATCAGTGGCAAGCTCTTCCTCCGTGGGTGACAGTCTTTGTAATGGAATGTTGGCCTCCTAAAATATAAAAACTCAAACAAAGTTAAACGTCTACTATTAATAACTTGTTTATATTATATGAAAGTATTTGTGTTAACTTACATTATTTATTGTGGCATATGGTATTAAGTCTTCCCAATCCAACAGAGTTTTCCTCTTCCAGGAAATAGCCCTGGGAATATCATTTGACGTTTTTATTGCATATGTACGCATGCTGGGGAAAGCCTCGAATATCCAAATCTACAAACAATATAATAACAAAATTAGTAATTGTTAAATAATTAATTATAATTTTAGAAACATTATATAGAAATTCTTACCTTAAAGGCCCAAACAAAGCCTGACAAAGTGTATTTGGACCCATCGCCCCGCAAACTTTTGCGGTCATCAAAGGCAGACGACAACTTAGTCCAGGTAGCTTTCCATATATACGAACCCCACGGAAACAGATTCCATGCATTCAGGTCCTCTACCAATATTATTAGCTCCCGATGAATAGGTTGTCTGGCCTCTCTGCCTAAAAAGCCGGCATACACAAGTAGTAGAAGGCATACTCGGACAACATCGACGTCTTCCATCCGAGTGAAACCAGCTTTCTTATTAAATAATTTCTTCAGGTCGTCGACATGTAGGTTCGGCTTCTCCATTGACTCATCCGGAAAAACCCGGGATAACCATGATGGGCGGGCGATATGACGAGTGTACCGGCCTACATCATCGTGTCCGAATCGTAGACCAGTGATTAAGCAGAACTCCTTCCGCCCAAAGCAAGTATACGCTGGTGGAAAATGAAACCATATCTCTTCCTCACCACGTTGTATACTGTCGGGTAGATTTGATGTCATGGTCTGAAGCCACAAATGGGTCAAATTAGCATCTCCACCCGGATGCTGTACTCTCAGCCATGGCCCGAAGCAGGTTTCCTCAAACAATTGTCTTTGAGCAGGTGAAAGCTTCTTTGCAATTGTAGTGGCCAGGCTGACTTTATTTCTCAAGGTCAATTGAGCCGAAAAAAATTTCTACAAAAACAATAAACATACCAAGTTAGATATACCAAAAACTACACTGTGAAGATATACCAAAAACAATAAACATAAAAAGTAGTAGTTTATTCTTGAAACTAAAATTTGCAACACTGTTTTGTCTTTTGGTTGAAATGAAAATCGCAACGAGAGAATCGCAACGCGAGATGACAATCGCAACGAGAGAATCGCAACGCGAAATGAAAATCGCAACGAGAGAATCGCAACGCGAAATGAAAATCGCAATGCGATTTTGGTTTCGCGTTGCGATTCTCTCGTTGCGATTTTCATTTCGCGTTGCGATTCTCTCGTTGCGACAGTCATTCTCTCGTTGCGATTTTCATTTATCTCGTTGCGACTCTTCTGCAAATTGAAACTTGAATGGATTGCATTACTTCAACCAAAAGACAGAACAAAGACAAAGACAAATACTAACTTGAAAATCGCAACGAGAGAATAGCAACGCGAAATGAAAATCGCAACGACAGAATCGTAACGCGAAATGAAATCTAAGTGAAATGGTTAATCTATTATTGAAATGACCAGTAAACTTATCATCAGTTTCAATATGAAAAACCTACAATAATGCAAACATTTCAAAATAAAAATAATTAAAAAAACTAACCCTCGGAGGTTGATTTTCCATTTCTGAATATTGTGAGGGATTTCTGACCGTGAATGGTTGTGAGGGATTTCGCCGGAGATGGGGACGGAAATCTTCGGAGATGGGGACGGATTTCTTCGCCGTAGAGAGTGAGAGATGGAGATGGGACTGAGTTGTGATTTTAGGTTTTAGGTTATGAGTTGCGATTACGGGATTTTGTCTTAATATTCTTTTTGTAATTTGAAAATAAAATACGCGTAGCGATTATAATGGCGCTTTAAATATCGCGTTGCGATTTACGGATACGCGTTGCGATTTTATGTATTATCGTTGCGATTTACGGATACGCGTTGCGATATACGGATACGCATTGCGATTTACCCATACGCGTTGCGATTTACGGATACACGTTGCGATTTACGGATACGCGTTGCGATTTATGTGTTCGCGTTGCGATTTTCATATTCGCGTTGCGATTTTGGAAAATCGCAATGCGAATTTGTACTATCGCATCGCGATTTTCAAGAATCGCGTTGCGATTTTGGAAACTGATTTGCGATTCTGGAAACTGATTTGCGATTCTGGGGATCGCGTTGCGATTTTTATTTCGCGTTGCGATTTTGTTGGTCATTTTGGCAAATCCAAAAAAAGTTGGTTAAAATCGTATATTATAACTTTTTTTTGGTCACTGAGGCGATTTTCTCTTATCTCAATTGGGCTGTCTTCTGCGTGCAAGCCCAACTCCATAGGTCAATCCATCTAGGATTTGCCATCTTCAAAGGCTCTTGTTCAATCGAGCCTAGCCAAGTTGAATCAATAAATTATCTGCTCTGATGAATCTTATTTTACAAAAATAATCAATGATCTCCAAGGAGCTGATTAATCATTAGCATGCCCATTTCGACAATAAAGCTTGATTCTTTTTTATCCTCAAATCCACTACATCGATACCTTCTTGGAATTTTTTCAAATGTACTCTATTCTAATTCACTCCACTCTTCTTTTTCCTTTCCATTATCAATCACTACAAGAAAATATACATTTAATGACACACGAACGATGACACACGCTAATTTATGACTTGTAAAAAATGTGTGTCATAAAAAATGTCATGTTTTTTAAAATCTAAACGATTTATGACTTACAATAATGTGTGTCATATTTAAAGTCATAATCCAAAAAAATTACAAAAACACGAAATACACTTTTAATTGTGTGTCATCTGTAAAAGTCGTCTTTTAATTTCCCCCCATTATTTTCATCCTTTCCCTCTTGTAGTCATGGCCTCCTCTATAAGCAGTTCACGCACACATGCTTCCCCCCTTCTCTTTTCCCTTTTTCTCTTTGCATCAGTCCACTGATTTATCCATTCACCATAACTTTACCCGAAGGGAAACCACATTTGATAAGGAAGCTTGCTGGTGTAAAATGTCATTGGTTAGAAACTTCTTTTTAATCTTTTTCAATTAATCCATCATTTGTTTCTCTGTTTTGCGTGTCACTTGCCATTGATACTTAGTTACTTCTATGGTTTCTGGCTGCACTTTCACTTTTTTTCTTCTGCTATTCTTCATAAAGAATGGTTCATTGAAAGAGGTGAATGTTGGGATTTCAGTGTTGAAGGACCAGATATCACGGTAGATCTGTTAAAGGAATTGCTTCCAGTTTTCGTTAGTTGTTTCGGAATGGAGAGTTGAAGCGTTGTTTTATTTTGGATGGTAAGCGTCGGAGGGAAAGAGGAGCGAAGTTAAGAGAAAATAGGAGAGTTGGTAGTTGCAGATGATGAACAGAGCTTCGGGGAGCGATCGTAAAGGGCGGTGGCGTTTGTAATTTCCTCACATGGAATGACAGATCTTGTTAGCTACGGTAATGCCCAACGTGACATCGACCAGGTCTTCCCTTTTACCTTTCTACTTTTCTTTGTTTTATAGTTAACCTTTAAGATTTTGTTTATACTCTATTCTTATTCTCAATTTCGTTGTTAACTTTCTTTCACTTTCAAAATTTCCCTCAAATTTTCTGATCATGGGAAGAAACAAAGGGTTATCTGGAGGAAATTTTGGATTTTCTTCTATTTTTTGGAATCTTTAATAGTAGCATTTGGTTTTTTATTTCTAGAGTTTTGGAGACTTCACATTGCTTGGAAGATTTTTTTTTGGAATCTGATTTAGGAGAATCTGGAGCACCGTGCTTGAGAATGTTGAAATTTTGTGTTATTTATTGGTTATTAGGACCGGGCAAAAATGGTTGGCAGATTTAGTTAATGAATTTGGAAGGTGCATGCTTTATTAGGCTGCAAATTTTCTTGATCATGAAATTACTTTCTTGATGTTTTTATCCTTTTGCAAATAATCTTTGTACCTTATGTTGGCATTAATAGCTTTGAAGAAGGGTGCTCAGCTTCTGAAATATGGACGCAAGGGAAATCCTAAGTTTTGTCCATTTAGACTTTCTAATGTAAGTTTGGTTCCAACTTTTGAAACCTTTGTTACATTTTATTCATGTGTGAATATAATTGAAGAATTGTTTATGGTGATATAGGCTTATACCTTATAATTGTTGGTTTGAAATGATATAATCTTGCTTGGTATATTCTGTCTTTGTTTCTTTTCCTCATTAGTTGGTTTACATAACTCTAAAGCTATCATAGTCGTTAATGTCGTAAAATTTATGACTTGTGCACTGGATGACAGGGCGATATTGACCTATTATAATATTTGATTTAATTAACAAATAGTCATAACCATTTCAAGACATGAAAATTATGGCTCACAAAGGGATGCAGAGACAGACATTGAGTGATTTCTAAGATTTGATGATCATATATTGTTATCAAATATTGCAAAAAGACAAGACAATATACAATTATATAAACTAGACATTAACTTTACAATCTCTTTGTTGAAACATGAAAACCTTTGTTCATATTTTTATTTTAAATTTTGCTTGTTACTCTTCTGATGATATTATATTGTTTGTGATTCCTTATAAGGTGAGGTCTATGGTCAAGGAGGAGATGATTTGAAGCTTGAAGTATGTATTGTTTTCTTCTTAAACTGCAAGCAGGTTGGTTATTATTTTGCACCAAGTGGCAAACCTTACTCTGATAACTGGATAATTACTGCTATCATATATGAAGTTGAAGGATCACTGCTCTCGCGGTAAGTATTGTCCACTATGGACCATTTAATTTGTTCAACATCATGTATACATGAATAAATCTCTTTCCCTGTAATCAATATTAAAATTGCTCTAACAGTGATTACTTTTAACTAGCATAGCACTTATTCTTGTAGGTCAGGGAATCAGGTTGAAGGAAATCCAGGAGCTACAAGCGGAGATTAGACAGTAAGCTCTTTGCTACTAGATTACGGTCGCTGATCTGCAATTTATTGTTAAGGTCTAACACTTGCATAATGTACCCGTAATTGTGACAAGTACCATACCATTCCTTATCTTGGTGCAAGAACTGGCTTGGGGCCAGAGTGAACATAACAAGAGCTCCACAGGAATACCTGGTCAATTTAGTAAATCTTTTGGATGTAAGCACCTTTGTATTTTTATGATGATTTGAAAAGCTTTCAATCTTCTGGATATTCAACGCAACATATGTATCTGAGTGGGAGTTTGATGAGTTATATGAGCTGAGCTGTATAACATTTTTTATTCCATGTTTCTCTCAAACCGTTTTATAATAAAAAAGGGTATTTATTTGTGTACCGAATAGGTAAAACATGTGAGGCATTATCCATCTGATACGATGAGTATGTTTGCTAGGTTTTAATATTATATATCCTAAGTATGACATAATTATTGAGAGTTTGAAATAGTAAACTTCCTATTGCATATTGCAGTCAGAGAGCATGATGTGTCAGATGTACAAGTGGAGTTTAATGTTGAGCATCATAATGAAGATATAGTCCCCAATATGACAAGGTCACCCAGAGTTAAATACATAACTTATTATGAAGACCCGGAAAGAATTCCCAAAAGGAAGACAGCAGTTTGGGAGCTTGATAAAGGTAGGTGACATTATATTTGATGCTTTTCTTAATAAATGGCTTTCATAGAAGTATGATTTCAGATTATGTTGAATTGAATTTCGATGCTACTATTCATTTTTAAGAATATTAAATAGCCTAACATTATGATTCTTGTGGTTATGGCTCGACGTCTGGTTAGGGATCTTATCAAAAATGGTTCTCTCTGGTTTTGGAAAAACGTTTCTTTCAACTTCCTGCATAATCTATAAGAATCAGAGTTATGGTAACTGAGAAACACCTCTTGTGCATTCCTGCTAAATGTCAATCAAAATAAATATTTAAAAGCTTTTCTTCCATTCAAGGTTTAGCTACTTAGCTTGATTACTTTGTATTCCTTATTTCTCTATGTTGAGGGAGCGTTATTACCATTTTCAAGTTAGTTGCATTCTTCCTATTTTTTTACCATTTCTTTTACAAGAAAATTGAGTTAACAATGTTAAGTAACATTCTTTGACTTCCACCTTATCACTACAAGTGGGTTAAATTGATATCATATTCCTGTAGCAAATCACAGGAACATAGTTAGATTACCAGCTCTAATGCGAGAGTTATGTCTCCAGATTTGGCATGATATTCATGTTGATACACCATCCAATTTTGTTACAAAAATGGCGTACTGTTTTACTTCTTTTCTCAAAGGTTAATTGAGTTTTACTCATTATAATAATGTTGATAGCTAAGCGAGGGCCCTTAAGGGATGATGACTTCTATTGGGATTATGGAAAAACTCGATGTGCATGGCCTGAATACTGTGAATACATATTCCATATTTTATTTTATCTCCGGCTTTTCCTCCTCTTACCAGTATCAGATTTTCATTACCTATTGTTTGGTGATATAGGTATGTCTTCGGGGATGCCCATTTGGGACAACTGTAGGTTAAGGAATTCTTCGGCCGATACACTCCGGCATTATGTATAGAATAGAAGGTAGGCTAACCACTTGTTTATCGTCCATCCATCAATATGAACAGATTTGTTGCTTCAGTTCTACAAATTTTACTACTACTGCTCTCCTATATTGCTATAGTTCCCACTTTGACAATAATTATTTTTCAGCGTGCATTGATTCGGCCTCCTTTACTGACATATTTTGCCTTTGGCCCAAATTTACTTGCTGCCTGTTAAGGAATTCGAGTCCACAGTATGATAAACTCGTTAATATTACTGTAATATTCACTTGTTAGGATATATATGTCTGCTTATTTCAAATTACTTTATTTATTTCCATACTTGCAATAATCTTATTATTATGATTAAAATTGGTCATTTTAGTATTCTTTGATAGTTATATACTTTACTTTAAATAAGTATAAATTATATACTTATTTCATATTTTTTACTTAGGTTGGCGATGGGAAGGAAGAATACACGGATGATGATATTCGCAAAGAATGGGTATTTTATGTGGAAAACTTTATTATGTCGTGATATTTTGTATCGACATATGATTACAATATTTTTGATAACTTAATGTTAATATATTGTATGCAAATAGATTGCTTATATATAATATGATATATATATTTTAGTATTATGAGACATTAAATGTGATTTAATTTGATTATTTGTCAATCTATAATATATATATATATATATATATATATATAATTTACGACATACAATCACTACACATGAATGTGTGTCATATTTTCTAATGACGTGTGCTTCAATGACACGCAATGTAAGTCATAAATGCGTGTCATAAATTTATGACACAAAAAATATGTGTCGTCTTTATTTATGACGGGGGCTTCAATGACGCGTAATGAACATCATAAATGCGCGTCATAAATGCGTGTCATAAATGCGCGTCATATATTTATGACGCACAATTACGTGTCATCTGAAATTTATGTTGGTGGCTTCAATGACAAGTATTTGTGCGTCATCTGCACCCATAGATGACGCGCAATGCGCGTCATTAAAGGGGTTTTTTCTAGTAGTGAATCTACTCCACAAGAAATATCTAATTGCATGTGTGAAACATTTCTATAACCCTTTAGCACCTTTGTTATATATTGGTATAAAAATTTGTACAACTCTTTTCATTAGATTCTATTCAAATTTTATATCATAAATAATATTTTAAATAATGTTTAAATAAGTAATTGCATACGTTATTACGCAAATTAACATATTTTTATGTCAGGTATAATATTATCAAGTCTATTAAAAATAAATTACAAAAATAACTATCAATGTAAACTAATTATTTTAGATAAACGAAACAAATAGATGTACAAATATGTGAAGAGGGTTTTATGTTTTATATGTACTTCTAGAATGATTAAATTTAAAATAAAAAAACAAAACTTATTGTTATATTGTAATCTTACGTTATTCAACAACCATCTTCTAAGGGATTATCTTCATTGGATCGTGGGATGGTAATGAAAAAACAAACAAGGATAGCTTACAACTCATGAAAACACCAATATTAATCATTCAATGCTAGTTGAATAGCGTCTTTCAACCAGACGCTTGCTTATTTTGGCTAATAGGGGATACTTATTCAATTAATGCATATAAAAATGTCATCCGATCTTTGGGCAATTGCTTGCTTAAGATTCAAAGAGAGTGGCCGTAAAGCGTGCGAGAAATTATCACATGCGGTAATCTTAATATACAGTTAAAAAATATATTATTGGTTTTATTATTATTTTTTAATAAAACCGGTAAAAAATTACCAGAAACATTATTATTTCTATCGGTTTTAAAATTATTGGGCGTTTTACCGGTTTTATTAACAAATCTGGTAAAGCGCTACTGGTTTTGTTATTTTTTCTAATAGTTTTGTTATTATTGGGAATTTTACTGGAATTATTAAAAAATATTAATGTTTTAGGTAGAAATAATAATGTTTTATGTAATCTTTTACCGGTTTTATTAAAAAAATAATAACAAAACCGATAGCGTCTTTCCTTAACATATATTATGGGTGTCGCATTGTAGAATTATCCAAAGCGTGCAACTGAAACACACTTGAGATCATTAGCCTTTAGTAGGGTAAACTACACGTGTGATCACTCAATTATAGTCAAAAATCATTTTGACCACCGATGTTTCAATTTAATCAAACATACTATCTAACTATTTAAATACTTCAATCAAACCATCTTCCATTAACAATTAATGGAACAGGTGATATGACAGTTAACAATATTTTGGTATAATTACACGATTGGTTCATGTTACTTATATATTCTTTTAATTTAATTCTCATTTTAATAAATTAAAATAATAACATGTGTCATCGTTCGATTAAAAGACTAAATTTATTTTAATTTATTTTTAATTTTAAAAAATAAACCAACGCATATATGAGGGAAGTTGAGATCCGAACCCCAAGTCTCCTTGGGCAGAGAAAGAAACACCAAACCATTGGGGCAAGGAGTCATTTGGTTATCATTATACAACAAAAAATATATATATTGTATCTTAGTAAATTTCTCTTTAGACAACAAATAATATAATTAATAAATGAAAATTAATATTTTTTGACATTAACAAAAAAATATGAATATATAAAACATATTAAAATAATAATAAAATATATAAAATATTTTAAGTTAATATATTTTAAAAATATATTTCTAAAAATTAAGATAAAAATAAAAAATATTTTTAAGTGAAGATAAAGATAAAATATATATTTTTACATTAAAATAAAAATAAAATATATTTAATAGGTTAAGACAAAAATAAAATATATTTCATAAGTGAAGACAAAAATAATAAAAATTTAAAATTTAAGAATTATGATATATAAAATATTGTATTCATATTTTTGTTAATAAAAAATATTATATTTGTACTATATTAATTGTTGTTTAAAGAGAAATTTACTAAGATACAAGATATATATTAATTGTTGTACAAATATAACCAAATGGTTGTCTTGACCTAATAGTTTGGTGTTTCCTTCTCCATCTAAGGGGACTTGGATTCAGATCTCAACTTCCTCTATATATGTGTTGGTTTATTTTCTTTTTCAATGTCACCCTCGTAGAGGAAAGTAAATCTTTAAATTAAAAATAAATTAAAATAAATTTGGTTTTCCAATCGAATGATGATATGTGTCGATATTTTAATTTATTAAAATGAGAATCAAACTGATAGATTAATATATATAAGTAATATGGACCAATTGTATAATTATACCAAAATATTTTTAACCGTCACGTCATCTGTTTCATTGACTGTTAACGGCGGTGGCTTGATAGAAACTTGTAAATAGTTAGATAGTTTGTTTGATCAAATTAAAACATCAGTGATCAAAATAATTTTATATCGTAGTTGAGTGACCACCCGTATAGTTTACCCTATTATTATCAACGAAGAACCTCTCGAGCTGAAACTTTAAGGGATCATCCCAGCCCTTAGGATCCCTGGCTGTGCTCCACGTGTTTACAAACAACAAGCATTGAGCTGGGATTGTCTCAACCCACCGACAGTTAACGAAACTGTTAACATGATAGTTATGCAAATTTTATAATAGTATATTTGATCGTAATTAATTAAATATTCTATTAATTTAATCTCAATTTGCATTAAAAATAATTTAATAAATTAACATTGATCTTGGAAAAGATAGTTCAAAAACACCTAACCACTAAGTCAGGTTCATTATTTAATTTATCGTTGACAACATTTTTTATATACTTTTTCTTATTGATGAAAAATAAAAGAAATAAAAATGAGATTGAGAGAATTCAAACCTAGGTAAAAATACAAACACAAATAATATTATATGTTTTTTATAATACACTAACGAATTGAAATCCTAGCCGCTCTCTCCTTTCCCCTTTCTTCTCTTCCTTTTTTTCCTTTACAATTTGTGCTAAAATCAAATCAATTTTTTTATTTGATTTTGTTTAGCCAATGGCGTCACTGGTTTTGATACTGATTGTCGATCGACGATTGTCTTTTCTCTTTGTTTTTTTAATTTTTTAATAAGAATAATTATGTCTTTGTGACATGTTTATATATGCCTTTATGACACGTTTAACTTTGGCTTTGTGGTAAGTTTTTCTTTGCCTTTGATAGTTTTAGATCGTTTGGTTGTTGATATCATTACGACTGATCAAGATGACACTTACTTGTTATCATACTGATCTTTCTTGATTTGGACCATTGGATTGATTTGGATACGCGTTTTGCTCTCGTGGATAGTTTTCTCACATCGCTTGACTATGATTTGTGATTTATCGGTGGTCTTTCAGTAGTTTCATCATCTTTTGTGGTTTGTTTGCCGATGTAATCAGATTTATTCGTATCTTTATTTAGTTCAAGCATTAGTTAGGTTTTTAATATTTTCCTTTTATGGTCCTTGTGTGATTTGGGTGATTATTTTTTGTGTTAAATGTTATAGGAAAATGTCTAAATTATAATTTAGCTTACGTTTATACTTGTAGATTTTCATTATAATTCTGGATTTTTTATTTTTAATAAAACTAGTGGCTTTCTATAAAAAGAAATATAGACATAATTTATCATCCTTGATCAAGTATTGAATAAATAACTAAAGAGGATTAAACATCTTATTAAACAAATTTAGTTAATTGACACGTTAACTTTTAACGGTGGGTGATTTGTTTGAAATCAAATTACAGTTTAATGATTTATTTGATAAATTTCTGGTTGAGTGGTAAAAATATGATCGAGACAACAGTTTAATGACCTTTGGATGTTTACCCTAAAATTTAAAAATTGAATTCCATTGTAATATTTAACAAATAAAAAATGTACTGAAATTAAATAAATATTACAAATGGGAACTATAATATTGCACGACAGTAGTTAATTAGTTGATAAAGGTCATAATGGAGTCTTTCAATATTCTTTCATGGATAATGTGAACGACAAGAGAATAATGGGTTGCGCAGGTTGTAAAAGGTTTATTAAAGCTCGAGAATTTAATAAACCTTTTACAGCATATAAAAATAGCAATTATTTGCAGTCTGATGCCTTCAATAACCAGCAACAATGTCTGCCTTTTCAGGATTTTTCGCAGTCTTTCTGATCTTGGGCCTGTTAACATCCGATACTGGTTTAAGCGTTGAAGCCATTAAAGCATTTCCCGGATCTTCAAAATATGTAATGCTTTCAGAACTCCGCAAAAAACCTCCCGCACGGTCACCACCTTCCCCGATTGTCAGTGGCGCATCTCGTCAACATCGGATGCCATCACCACAGGAGCCGCCGCCTTCGACATGATCAAAAGAGTACAGTCCTCCATTCCATCTTCTTTAAGTGTCCGCGATCGTCAAATATAAATGAAGTTGAAAGGAATATATCTATATATATATATATGTCATTATTACTTGTTGATCATATAAATAGATAAATAAAGATTGTCGATCATATAAATTTATATATGCATAAATAATTGTTTGGTACTGGATGGTTTTGTGTTGTTCCCCTCATGCTTCTGAATACGACCTGCTGGTGGTGTTGAGTTTTGGTGATTTGAAGGAGCATATATGACTCTAATTTAGGGAAGTTTAATAATTATATGCTTTTATTTTTTTTTATAATGGTGTGATTTGGAGTTGTAAAGTCTGTAATTTATCATTTTTCTTTTAATTTCTATTAATAATAAAATGTATCTGTTGAAAGAAGAAAACAATTAAAAACACAAAAAATATTAAAGCACAACAAACATTTTATCCTTGTTTGTTTTGCTGTAGTGATCCATGTGGAATCCATACCTCTTATCTACATTCCATGAACTTAAAAACTAAATTAGCAATGCCAGAATCGAACACGTGTAAACTTAATAAAAAGACAACCATTTTGTAACTGTATATCTGTATTAGATGGTGGGATGGTTGTGCAGAAAAGAACAACGGTAGCGTACAACTCATGGAAAACACCAATATTCAGTGCAAGTTGAATAGCGCCTTTCAACCACACACTTGCTTATTTTGGCTGAGGGAATACATGTATACTTATTCAATGCATAAAAATGTCACCAGATCTTTGGGCAATTTGCAATTGCTTAAGATGTAAAGAGAGTGGGAGTGAAGCGTGCAACCGGAACACACTTGAGATCATTAGCCCTGGGTACTACCAGTCCAGGCCGCTCAGTCATGTCAACACAGACACTTCCACTGCCAGTATTCGCCGTCTCCGCCACCTTCCATTCAAAGCATTGAATCATGGCTGCCAGGGTAACGGACAGCTCCAGCATGGCTAAAGACATACCAGGGCAGCCTCTCCTCCCTGTACCGAAAGGCAGTAGTTGATAATGGAAGCCTTTAACATCTATAGTATTATTATCAATGAAGAACCTCTGGGGCTGAAACTTTAAGGGATCCTCCCACACCTTAGGATCCCTGGCTATGCTCCACATGTTTACAAACAACAATGACTGAGCTGGGATTGTGTATCCATTGATTTTGCATTCCTCAACGGCCTTTCTGATTATCATTGGGATTGGTGGGTGAAGCCTAAATGTTTCTTTAATTATGGCTTGAAGGTACGGGAGACGACCAGTGTCGAATTCTTGAACCAACCTGTCTTTTCCCACAACTTGATCAATCTCTTTCTGAGCTTCCCTTAGCACTTCTGGGTTGTTTATGAGCTCCGCAAGTGCCCATTCTATCGAACTCGCACCTGTGTCTGTACCGGCTGTTAGGAAGTCCTACAAAAATTACTTGCATTTGTCACTGTCAAGCTAACAGGAGTATATGAATGAATAGATTTCAGTAAAAGATAAATAAGGAAAAGTCAAAAGCACTTGCATACTAACCAAGATTAAGGCCTTGATATGAGTTCTGGTTAATTGAACCTCCGAGTGAGCATCTTCAGAGACATCAAGCAACATATCTAGAAAATCCTTGACTTCATCATCGTTATCTCGTTTCTTTAATTTTCTTACTTGTTCTCTGTCACTTATGATCTTTTCCAACAATGTATCGTACCTTGTATGAATATCCTCAAATCTCTTTCTGATCCCCTGCAGATCCAAGTGCTTGCAGAACCATATAACGTCCGAGACGTTGAATTCCCCGAAGATCTCACTCACTTCTCGCACTAAGGTTCGGACGCCATCGGGATGTTCTCCTGTTCCCGAGCACCTAATACCGAGCATCATTTGAGATATAAAGTTGCTGGTTAATGTCAACAGTTCTTCGGTTAAGTTAACTGTTTCAAGTGCTTTAGACTTGTCAAGGAGGAAGGTTATGAAATGATGTAATTCCTGGGTTCGAATAGGTTGAAACTGGCCTAGGGTGCGATGCCCTAGCAGCTCAATAGTGCTAACCTTTTTGATGAATTTCCAGTAAGGTCCATAGGGTGCAAATGCAAAGGAGCTGTTGTAAGTAAGGTGGTCTATGGCAGCGTTGTGCTTGCGGGCGGAGAAGGTGAGCTCGTTAGTTCTGAGAAGCTCTTCGGCGAGCTCCGGGGTAGAAGCCACAATGCAGTCGTTGGACCCAATGCGGAGATACATCAAGGGGCCGTAGATGGAGGAGAGCTTGTGGAAAGATTGATGAATGAAGGGGGAGAGGAGATGGAGGTGGCCGACGATCGGTAACGACACTGGACCTGGCGGAAGCTTGGAATGCTTTTTGATGGAAACCATTAATTTAACTACAAGAAAAAGAAACTAAGAACAATATGACATATGATAAGAATTGGAGATTCATGGCCGACTGAAGAACCATTTGAAACACCAAAAGAAATGATAACACAAAGCTCTACGAATCAAAGAGCTGTGTCCAGCTTGTATTTATTTCAATAGGATGGAGCTACTCATAATTAGATCATTAATTATAGTGAATAAAGTTTTCTACTAGTTTATATACTCTCAAAGCAAAATGTGTGATGGATATGACTCCTGAACAACATTAGGTTATTCCTCAACCCCAATTTTCAATCTCTTGCTGGAAAGTGAAAACACTTCTATGGTAAGCTGTTCAATTTCTCATACAAAGAGAATATGGATATTTACGATGGATCAACTTTATTTAAATGTTTTTTATTAAAATAAATATTTAAAGGTTTTATTTTTGTATTCGTATATCAAAATTGTTTTTTGTTTAATGATAATTATTTAAATATAATATTTTATTTATTTACCGTATCTAAAGTCGATAAGTGATATTGGTTAAAAAAATATTACTCTTTGGTACTAGTAACTTTTATTATTTTTTACTCCTATTTAGTTCTTTTTTTAAAAAAAAATTAATAAGTATTTAGTATTTGGTAGTGTTGATTTTCACTATTTATTACTACTTACCATTTCCTTTTGAAATAATGATTAATGAGTATCTGGTATCAGTAACTTTCATTATTTATTATCATTTTGATTTTTCTTTTTTGAAATAACGAGTGTTTGGTATTTGGTATGAGTAACTTTTATTATAAAAATAATACTTTAATTTAAAAACAAATATTTAAAACATATCATAATCACATGCTATTTTCAAAATTGGTTGTAACCTTTATTTCAAGGTTAGACTTTTGCATGTCATGATGTTCTACCTTATATATATATATAATTATTCAATGATATATGAATACTAAAGATTACTCAATCTTAACACTTCTAGTGAAGGTATTTTAAAAATATTAAATTTTATAATGATAGCATTTATAATTATTTTATTAAAATTTTAATGAGATAGAATGATAATAATAATAAAAAGTAACTATGATATTAGAAATAAAAATGTCCTATCTACATTCTACAAATTTTAATTGATTCTCCCCATCAAATGTCCTATATACATTCTTGAAATCAAGCAATCTATCTAAACCGCGTAATTGAGCTAACACACGAGGTAATAAAATAATAATTAGCTTTCAATAATCGACAGATTATTAATTAAACAATTTCTACTCAAGTTCATTAAATAAGTTAAATTCAATTAATTAAGTCCTTATATATGCTTATATATACGAGAGTTGGAATTGTGGTCAGCTTATCTCGTACATAATAATACTAGAATGAAAGGTTCCTTCGTTGTAATCTTAACACTGTTGGACTTCGGAATTCTTGATGGAATCGGTGGTCGAACGTGCAATGGCAGCGAAATTCCTCTGCATTCCTTCCGAGCCGCCCAAAGGTTGTGATTCGACACGTTTTGGAGCATTATTTATCCAGCACCAAAACCTCAAAGAGCAAAACAAGCCGGGTATACACCACCAGGGCCGCAGATATCGGTAGGGGATCAAGAATCACCGTTGCCACCAGTAGCAACACCGCCGCCGCCACGGCCACTCTTTGTCAGGCCTATCTATGGTGGCGAAAGACCTGGGAACGGGGGAGGAATGATCCCATAACATGTTCCTCTTTTACTAGTGTCCACTTGGATTCTTCCTTTCCTGGTAAAAATTTCTATGTGTGTCAGTCGGTCATCTTTATTTGTAATTTATTTGAATATTTCATCCATAAATAAAAAACTATAGCACTACAGCAAAACAGAGTTTTAACGGTGTTTTTTAGTCCTATAGCGGTGTTTTTAAGCGCTGCTAAAAGCATTTGCGGCGATAGGAAAAACGATGCAAGAAGCGTCGGCCATACCAGCACCGCTAAAGTTAGCGACGTTTGAGAACAAAAAACGCCGCAAAAGGTCGATATCTATAGCGGCGTTTTTGGAACAAATGCCGCAAAAGATCGATATCTATAGCGGCATTTTTGGAACAAACATCGCAAAAGGTTGATATCTATAGCGGCGTTTTTGGAACAACCGTCGCAAAAGGTCAGATCTATATCGGCGTTTTTGCAAAAGGTCGAGATCTATAGCGGTGTTTTTGGAATAAATGCCACAAAAGGTCAGATCTATAGCGGCGTTTTTGTAACAAACGCCACAAAAGGTTAGATCTATAGCGATGTTTTTGGATACAAACGCTGCAAAAGGGCTCGTGATAGGAAAAAAAAAAGAACCATTAATATCGAAGACTAGATGACAAAACATTTCTGATTCTAACAATGCATTCAAAATAAGTGTTCAAATCATAAAATCAGAAATGATAAGGAAAATTAGGAAATATTTACAGTGGAGTATTCCATGGAAAATATTAGATTATCAATACAATAAGAATAAATGAGAAAAGAAGAAACTATTCACCAATTATCGCACTTCTGCAGCAGGGTCATTAGTAAGGGCAAACAAACCATGAAGGTATTTATCCATGGATGTATATAAGGCCTGAAAGAAATTAGGGCACAATTCAAGTATTACTCTGAAAGCATCAGAAATTCAGAATAACATCCATCACAAGAAGAATATAAAAGGTTATAACTTCTAAGTTAACTTACAGAAGGCATCAACATAATATATTGGTTTACAGAACCCAATGATAGCTTTCTCAGAGAGGCATGGGGACACTGAAAAAACTGCTCATAGAAAAACAGATATAGTTAGAAAGTTTTAAAATGCTGACAATTTAAAAATACAAATACGCATTTCACCTGAAATAACCGAGGAAGAAATATGTTGATAGGCCTTTCAACTAACCCAGGCACATCTGAATCCAGCACTTGCGGTATATCCTCACAAATCTGTATTACAAATCGGAACTTCATTTTTCTTCCACTCGCCTTCTTAAAGCATTGGCGCAGGAAGTCGGTAATGTCTGGAGATAGGCTGTCAGGTATTGGTGGATGTTCATCCTGCGAGGGTAAAAAAGACATTGAAAAAAATGTGCTTGTTAAAGCATTCTTAAGCGGTAAAAATAAGATATGGAACGATTTAATCAGTAGGTAGGAAAAGAAAAACAAAAACTCAGAGAAGACTTTACTCTTATGAAAAAAATTGTGACAATATAAATGCCAGACAAACCTGCACAATCCGATAGAGAGCTGGCATAGGCTGTAGATCATAATAAGGAGGCACACATGTAAGGAGTTCAATTACAGTGCAGCCAACACTCCAAATGTCAGAAGCAGCGCATACCCCTGACATTTCAATCACCTGAAATATAATTCAACTTCCAATGTAAGGCATCCATAAACCACACAAATCACACGTGAAAACTTGGAGAAACAAGTTTGACAATTAAAAGCCACACTCCAATCATCAGTTGGAACCAAAGAACTACCTCTGGGGCCATCCAATATGGTGTTCCAACAATCGAGTGCGTGTTAATATCAGCCTTAGTTAGTTTGGTTGCAACACCTTGTTCATGTAGGTAAACCAAGCCTTTCAAAACCTGTTTAACAAGTCGTTAGCATATCCATCTGATACTTGAATAGGGAAATGAAGCAGAAAATTGCAGAAATACAAACCTGGGAAATATAAACAGCCACCAATGATTCTGGAAAAGGCCCAAATTGATTGGGTTTGATAATGTTAGCAAGAGAACCATTCTCCACATACCTATTAAAATGTGAAACAATAACTATAAGTTTCTAATATCTCAGAGATCATGCAATCACAACGTAAGGTTTCTATTTCTTACTCAAGAATTATATGCAGATGAGATTTTGTCTTCGAAGATCCAAGATACTTCACAATGTTTTTATGGTTCAAATTCTGCGAAGAAGCTCAAATTTTAATGAGCATCGGCAAGATACTGACACTTTATACCATGTATTCCAACCAGCAGCAGACAACTACAACAAAGATTATCAGTAAACAACAAATAAAGGACAAGAGGAAATTAAAAGGGATTAATAGTCACAGACAACAGGCAATAAGACATCTTCAGCACACATATGGCAAACCCATACATCAAATAAGAAAGAGAGAATTTTGATGTAGCATATTTAAGTACAAGAAGCACCAAAATAGATTAATAGACCCAAGAAACAGTTAAAAGTGGGAGTTACCTTCAGTAAATCAATCTCTTGCTGGAATGTTAACCCGTTCCACCAGCCAAGTGTATCCAAAAGAAAAAGGCAACTTGTCAGCCAAACTAACACAAAAGAAACTAGAAATAGTAAATGCATATCTCATATATAACATTCTATGGACCAGAAATAAAATTTTATATTCATTTTGCATGTTTCACTACTAGAAAAAACCTCTTTAATGACGCGCATTGCGCGTCATCTATTAGTGCAGATGACACACAAATGCGCGTCATTGAAGCCACCGTCATAAATCTCATATAAAACACAATTGTGTGCCATAAATCTATGACGCGCACTTATGAGACGCATTTATGACGCACATTAAGCATCATTGAAGCCCCCGTCATAAATGAAGATGACACACATTTGTGTCATAAATTTATGACACGCATTTACGACTTACATTGCGTGTCATTGAAGCACACGTCATTAAAAGAGATGACACACATTCGTGTGTCGTGATTGTATGCCATAAATTATATATATATATATTGTAGATTGATAAATAATCAAACTAAATCACATTTAATGCCTCATAATACTAAATATATATCATATTATATATAAGCAATCCATTTGCATACAATATATTAACATTAAGTTATCAAAAATATTGTAATCATATGTCGATACAAAATAACACGGCATAATAAAGTTTGCCACATAAGATACCCATTCTTTGCGAATATCATCAATGTCATCATCCGTGTATTCTTCCTTCCCATCGCCAACCTAAGTAAAAAATCTGAAATATGTATATAATTTATACTTATTTAAAGTGAAGTATATAACTATCAAAGAGTACTAAAATGACCAATTTTACATATGCATTCTTTGAAGCATATGTAAAAATAAATTTTACACATTTAATTAGTAAAACTTCCCATATAAATTATATACATTATCACGGCACGAATTCACAGTTTTCAGTCTTGCTAACATGTACTTGCATTAATTTGTTTAGAATAGCATCCTACTTCAAGTTCATATGATAGTTGTATGACTAATGTGTATGTATGATATGACAGATGTGTATAAAAAAAGTTTTCTTACATTCTTATTAACCATCACTTCAAGTCCGTTCTCGATTATCTCTTTCATGAACTTACAAACATAATATCCACACTCGGTACCTCCCGACTGACAGGGACACTACAAACAATTACTAAAATATATTGATAATCAAATGAAAAAACAAACCTGGGATTATATGGCACTAGGACGATGTCATTGTCCTTTCTTAGAGACAATCGATCCACATGACAAATTGAAGTGGTTTGAGTAGTCTTAGCATGTTCTAATTTTCAAATCCAATATCTCAAAATTTCTCTTTTCATATATTATTGAATAGGAGATGAGGTCTTCCTAATCAAACTTGCAACTTAATTTTCTGATAGTTGGGTCCAGTTGAGTTGAACTCAAGAATATTTACCGTGTAGGCTTTAGTCTACTCATCCACTCATATCAGCAGCACATCGACTGCTAACCAAATTTTTGAAATCCACTAACAAGTTTACTAGGCATACCCTTCTAGGATATATTAAAATAAATTTTTAAAAATTAGAAAAAAGAAAAAAAAGGAGACGTATGACAATATTTTTTAACTTCACTATGGAATTAAAGTTTTCACAATAGATAAAGTAGAAGAAATTGCATAAATTACAGCCCACTAGACTTGATATATGGCTTCAGTGGTGATACCTTGATGGAAATATTTCCTTTATGTTTCTTCAAGATGTCTAAAAGAACTCTTGTCCAGTACCCTCTGTAGCTCAACAGACCTAGGTCGGAAAGTGGACTTTCAGGTGTGCTAACTTTACCTTCTTTCTTTGAGAGTTCATATGTTGTGGTCCAAAACGAAGAAAAATAAGCAATAAAGCTCTAGTTAATAACCGATAGGATGAAATTCCAAAGGACAGATCACAAGGGAAAAAAAATCATAAAAGAAAATAGCAAGCATAGAGCTTACAAAATGCAATCAAAAATTTTCCATAGCCTTTCCTTTGATATAGAGTAAGGGAGAGGATACATGCCAAATTATAGGATTCCTCGAATGTTTTTCCTGCATGATTAGATGAAAAATGCTAATATATTTTTGTTTGTGTTAGGGTAACGCAGTCTAAATACTGTGAACAATGAAATACATATATTTATATATTTAAGAAATAAGAAAGATTCACAACATCTTAAGCAAAGCCGAATATTAGAACTACAAAGTTTTTAACCAACACATTATCGGTAATTATGCTATAATTCACGGATAGACAATAAGTTCTATAAATCAAATCACCTATATGATGCTATTATAGATAGTAGATTGCAACAAAAAAATATTAAAACAGCCACAAACTTATAAGGTTTATTTTAACTCCAGACCGCATCAAATCATATGCAACAAAAACATAGAAGCTATCTTGGAGAAGTATCCAACCATATGGCAACCTCGATCATCACATTCACACAAAACATAGAATAAAAGTAAGTCAACGTTGTAATAAAGGGTCTTGTGGTCAAGGAACAACTTTGCTAAATAACAAAGATTCTGCCCATAAACCTTGTTCTTTTTGCCATCAACTTGTCTCAAAATATTTGAACAAAGGAATACCAATGTTAGCAAAGATCTGCAGCATTCTATAACAAGACATGTTTAAGCAGGAAAACACAACAAAGATATAGGAAAAAGAAAAAGAAAAATGGTGAAAAACATTTATATGCTTGTATTATAAGTTGAAAAAAGCATACACCACCTTTTTCAAAATATCTTTCAAGAAAATCTTATGATTATTTGACTTTATGTAAAAACAAAAAGCAGAGAAAATTAAACTTACAAAAAGCAAAAGCAATAATGTGAGTTCAAAGAAAATCATAATCATATAGATTTTACTTAACTAGAATGAGGAAAGACTTTTCTTTTTCATTTTTGAGATTTGGAACAGAAAGTAGCAGCAATAAAAGCTTTTCAAGAATATACCTCGAACATTGACAGTGTACCACTTCGATATATTTCGTCCCTAGGGAGATGCTTCAAATCACACTTCCTCTACAGAGTAAAAATTAAACAGAGAGTTAATATTGATTTTACCTGCCCCATTTGTAACTTGCAGCAATTAGAATGGGGGTAAAATCAAAGACAATACACACACACACATATATCACCAAGAATTTCCAAAAGTTTTTTTTTCAAGGCAGCAATATCTTACATCTGTACAACATTCCATCCTATCAAGTTATAAGACAGGTGATTACACTACAGGGAATGCAATTTAAGATATTAATTGAAGACGTGGAGAATAAAGATTATTCTTTCCATATATTGATCTTAAAACAAAAGCTCCGTTCTTAACCATTTGGGAAACAAATAAATAATAACACCGGCACCATTAACTAAGTTTTTGTGATTTCCAGGTACTTAAAGAAAAAAATATATTGATAATCAATCATACCTAAAAACCAGATACTTGCAGTTTAGCAAGCAAACTACACATCCCATAATTGTTTATATCTTAACCAATTAGGACAAAAAGGAACGAAAACGAGGAAAACCTCGACTCACAAATCTACACCTACATAATTTGTATAGTATTAGAGGATCGATAGAAGGATAATTCTTGTCTTATGCACAAATTAAGCAAAACAACAACAAGATGAGAAGTATCACTTTCCAAGACAAGATCATTGACTTTAATCCACAACATACATGGAGAGAAGAAATGTCATGCATCACTTATCAAATCTTTTGACACTCAGTTACTTTTAGCCAAAACATATAGAACAAAGATACGTGGTAAACAAAACTTATATTCATGATTAAAAAAATTAAAATCACATTACAATATTCAAGGTTACCATAAAGAAATTAGAACATAGTCAACAATTAAGTAACTATAAACTAATACAACCCTAAGTATTGTAAGGGGGAATTTTTATTACTATATTGAAGCAAAGCTCACCATATGCCTTTGAAGTTGCTCTTTGCGTTTCATGAAGTTGAGGCAAAACTCACAAAATTACAACTTCAATGAATCATTATATTCTGGTGGAAAGGGGAAAATACCATGTCTCAATTTCATATCTTCCAAGTTCTATGGTCGAAATATTTTTCACCTTTATGAATTCCTCATGCTCACGCAAGCTAGCAGCATCTAGTTCTTCATGACCCTGCAGAAAAGAAAGCAACATACAGTTACATATAATAGAATTTCACAAAAGTAACAAGTAGAAATTTCAAATTAGCCTCTGATCTTTACACATCACCGAGCAAAAGGTGTGCATTTACTTACAACCTCGACGTGTGTCTCATCAATCTTACGTTTTTGGTGGCGAGTTATTTTTAAGCTTGTAACCTGAGAACCCCATGAGCAAAATCTTCACATAAATACACCCTCAGAACACAAATAGAGAAGAAACTAAAATGTAATGCTCGGCATTGTAAAAGAAACTTTACCTTGTCTTCAACCTTAACATCAACAATTGTTTCCACGGAATCAAGATCAAGCTGTTCAACTTCACCCATTCATCTAGCCTCCTATTAACTATCATCACTATAACAAAAAAAACATAACAATTTCCAAAGTTCCCAACATAAATAATTCTAAAATTTTCAATTCAATAATAAAGACCTAAAGTTATTAAATTTAATTAGAAACCCTAGGGAGAACATAAATCTTACACTCGGTGTAATAAACGTAATATTCATAATCATTAGGCTCAGAAAAATGCATCTTGCAGCGTTCGATGACTTTGACAGGATGATACTTGTCGTCCCTCCGGCAGCACATCACGCGAGTACCCACCTCTAGAGGGAGTATACTCGACCTCCTCTTTTTCGTTGCCTCAGGCTCCGACGCTCCGTTAGAGGAGGCCAGGGGCTTCTGGTCATCACCGACCGGCTCTACAGCGGCGTGGGATTATGTTGAACCATTCTCCGATATCGTCAGCGTGTCTATTGAACCCATGGTGTCGGTTTAAGAGGGTTTCATCCTTCGAGTGGGCTCGACAATACACAAAGGGTTAAAGAAACTCAAATAAATTAAAAGACGACTTTTAGAGATGACACACAATGAAAAGTGTACTCCGTGTTTGCTAAATTTTTTGGATTATGACTATTAAATATAACAGACATTATTGTAAGTCATAAATCGTTCAGATTTTAAGAAACATGACATTTTTTTATGACAAACATTTTTTGCAAGTTATAAATTAACGTGTGTCATCGTTCGTGTGTCATTAAAGGTATATTTTCTTGTAGTGTTTGTTACCTAATTCTTTTGAAATGTTGGGAAAATATATTAAACAGACCGCGATTATGACCTCGAATGATCAATGAACTCTAAATAATAATAATAATAATAATAATAATAATAATAATAATAATAATAATAATAATAATAATAATAATAATAATAATAATAATAATAATAATCATAATCATAATAATAATAATAATAATAAATACAACATGTTTCATTGTAACAAGGCAATTTTATTGACAAGGAAAAATTTACAAGTACTCTAAAATCAATCAATAAGTCCTTGGAATATGTTCGGAGACTAAAATCCAATCCAGTCTCGTTGATTGCACACTATAGCCGTCTGTAGTAAAATGCAACTGAACGTTGCTGATCAGACAAATAAACTTAAATATGGCAAGTCTTAGTTAACTTGGATACAAATCATGTAGCTTGTCAATATAAGGTTAAGTATATCACTGATGTTCTATCATGAGAAAAGAAGTTCATTATTAATAGAAACTTAAAAACATGCCAACCAACAGAAAAGCTACATATTCAAACACTCGTCCATCCATCAGAATGCCTTGAAACAATTGGGTTGCAAAAAGTAAAAGAACCTGACTGTAATTTTATATAGAAACATAACCACTAATGAACTGACCCTAATCTAGCAAGCCATCTTACTAAAAACCCCATGCTAATTCTAAGTATGCACAAATATAGAAATTCCAGGGCAAAAATCAAATAGGAAAATTGAACCATTATAATATTGAGATCCTCCTGTGCTATATTCTCCAAAGATACTTGTTTAATCGCAAAGTGAAACAGCGAAGCAGATGGGCAAAGCAGCGAAGCAACAGATTTAAAGAAATGGATTTGCGAGATCGACGAAGCAACCAAAGAAGAACTGAGATCGGCAAAAATTAATTTAAAGGAAATAAAGGAAAACCAGAAAGAAAAGAAGATGAAAAACGCAAATGGGTTTGGGTAAACGGCGAGATTGAAAAATGGGTGAAGGGGAAAAAATGAAAAAGGATTAAAGGGCGCGGGACTTAAAAATTGTAAACGCCGCAAACGCAACTAAAGTACGAGTCTATAGCGGTGTTTGTATATAAACGCCACTAAAGTACAAGTGTATAGTGGCGTTTGTATAAAACGCCACTAAAGTACAAGTCTATAGCGGCGTTTGTATAAAAACGCCACTAAAATACGAGTCTTTAGCGGCGTTTGCAAACATAAACACTGCTAAACTACAAGTGTATAGCGGCATTTGTATAAAAATACCACTAAAGTATGAGTCTTTAGCGGTGTTTGTATAAAAATGCCACTAAAGTACTACTCTGTTGTAGCGTTTGTTGAAAAAACGTCACTATGGATGAACCTATTGCGGCATTTGTATAAAATTGCCGCTAAAGTATTACTCTATCGCAACGTTTTTTTTACCATTTTTGTGGCGTTTGGTATGTAAACGCCGCTAAATGTTTAAAATTAGTGGTGTTTACTCCCAAAACGCTCCTAAAAACGCCATTGTAGAACAATTTTACTATAATGTGGTAATTTTATTAGTGTAATAAATGAGTTCTTTTCAATGATAAAAAATTAAATTGTGGTCATGTCGTCGTATTGCTGAGAATCATACTATCTTAGCCCTAACCTCAAAACGAGGCAAACAATCAGACATGAGAACCAGAGAAAATGAGTGGCAAATCTTGTTGTTTAATGTCATATTCTAAATTATGATATCAAGATCTTAATTGTTAGCATTTCAATTTAAAATTTTAAAAGTGCAAGTTATAATGTTAGAAATATTACTATTGTAAAGCAGATCATTAGCACTAATTAAGTAATTAAATAAAAATAAATGTACCGTAAAAGAATTATTGTCTTAAAAACAAATCTGCCATGGCTGATATGGATAACCATTGAATTAGACATCATATACAAAGAGAATTAAGAGTATCTAATCTGAAAAATAGAATCAATGTCTAATTTGCCTGATTTTAGAACTACGAGGGACCAAACCAAAAATTGAACCCAAAAAACTTTGGGGTCAAGCATCCTCCCACTACCAGCTATTCCGTCCCGAGTTGAGTTTGAGTCGAGTGGGAACAAGAAGAAAAGTGTGAGCCATGATCCTTGCTACTGTGCTTTCTTTCCTTAAATTTAATTTTTATTTTAGTACTTTGGTAATTTGCGTTGATTTCATCTCATTTTAGCTGACTTTTTTATTTGATTTAGAGATATCCTACGTTGTTATAGCGTATTTTCTAAGATTTTTTAAATCTATAATATATTTCATCGGTTAAGAAAATAATTGCGAAAGAACGATTTCAGTGACTAATTTGCAATTTAATAATTAAAAACCAGAACTAGCTGAGAAAGTAGAGCCGTGAATGCTTGGAGTTTAACTGTTCAAGGGTTGGCAATTTGACTTTCACTGTATTTTTTACAAAGAAAGCTGGCTTACACTGCTACATTTGAAAGAAAGGTGAACAAATTCGAAATTTCTTGGGATAAATATGGTAAGCATTGACTTAGCTGGACAGCCAAAAGATAATATTTTTACACACACGGAATTTGAAGGCAAGTATTGAGCCTCCATGGATTCCAAGTTTTGTCTTCAAATGTTCATGTTGATCTCTGGCCTCTTGCTTTCTCAAAATGAAGCTGTTCCAGCGTCTTATTCTGGAACAATCCGTCCGGCCGTGACTTCGCATACAAGTTAAAGGAGGTGTCGAAGCGAGTGACCAGATTATCACCACCGCCGTCACCTAGGCTTCGCCTTCCTCCGCAGCAGTTAGATTCGCCGCCACCTCCAATTTACATCTGAGCTTATCAACCCAGCATAATCAGCTAGCCCAAACCCTAGCACCCAGGCATGTTCGATTGCCGGTCAGAGAGTCTCGTATGGGAAGTTTGATGCGCCGTAGTGTGTTGCAGTCCACAATAGAAGATACGTAAAACTCAACTTTGGTTTTTGAGCTTACCAGCATGTGCTCCAATAAACTTGTAGATTGTGATACTATTTACTTTTCCTGTGCTCCTCTGCTTTCGTCTTTGTTTAGATTTCTCTGTTGCTCCTTTTGTTAATACAATTAAATTTAAAAATCGGCGATATTTAAGGTGTAAAGGATTCCATCGTTGCCATTAATAACCGGTGAGTTTCACAAATATCATATACTCATTCGACTCTCATAATTTAACTGATTAGAAATAGGTTAATCGCTTTTAATATTAAGCATCCGACCTATAATTATTTAACAACGGATTGAAAAAACACCAACTCCACTTTAATTGTATGCTTTTTATTAATTTATTTTACATTTTTTTAGAATGTTAGCTGCAAATCACCAACTCCACTACTAGTAAACAAAATATATAGGCCTAGGCTGCTTTGGATCCACCGCACGAACTTGACTTTGTTGTCTAACTAAAGACGATTATATTTTAAATATATCTTTTAGTTGAGCTTTGAGCTACCATGAATTTCGACTCTAGCTGGCTGATAATATAAAGACAGAATGCACCAGAGTCTATTTCACATTGTCTCTCAAGAATACCCATGGATGTCAAATCTCGGTTTCTCATATTTATATTGATCAGTGGCCTCTTACTTTGGCAAAATGAAGCGTCTTATTCCAAAACAAACGCGTCAGGCCGCCATTTTCCGTACAAGCTAAGGTCCGTGTCGAAGCGGGTGGCTAAATTATCACCACCGCCATCGCCTAAGCGGCAGACTCCATCGTATCAAAATTCACCGCCACCACCGATAGACATCTGAGCTTATTAACCCAACTTATTCAGCTCAAAGCCAAGCACACCACTGGTTCGTATACATAAATTTTATGTTACAATAATCTTTCAAGATTGTGACTCTGTTTCGGCTCTTATATTGCCTTTCTCGATTTTCTTTTGCTCCTCTGATATCATCTTTGTATCCAGTTTTTGGCATCCATACATGTGAATGTCTACAAGTATATCTTCCAAGTACACGTGTCCGAAAGTCGGGTTTAATGGTTTGTAGGTGTAGTTCCAAATTGACATCTCGGCTTGGAGTAAGTTCCACTTAATATTAATGATAATAAATATTAATTTAGTGATCTGTCTTTGTCTTAAGATGGTTGGCCTAAAATTGGGCCTCCAGCGCCAAGTCATATTCAACTCAGTGGATAATGATCCTCAATTAAATTGTACTAGTGGATAGGTTGATTATAAATACATATAGCTTCGTATTAATATTTGATTAGCCAATAATTAACAATGGGATGCTGCTTTATCTAGTGCTAAACTAATGGTTGATTAAAGGTTTTAAACCACCTCTTTCTATAATTAATTAGTGTACTGTTCCCATTAATGGTTTGACTTCAATTTTATTATATAGGGCTTTTTTTTTTCAAATTCAGTTGAATGATGCAAGTATGGTTTCATTCAAATCCGAAACTTAGGGACTATTTGTTTGCCTCTTAATGGAATAATTCAGCGCTGAATGCTGAACCGTTCAGCATTCAACGCGTTTGTTTTGCACCTTTGAATGATTTAGTGTTGACTGATTCAGCAAAACAGTGCTGAATGATTCAACATAGAAGTACAATCTGAATGATTCAGAGCCATTATCAAATAACATGTCACATTCATAGCTAATTCATATAAAGCCTCTGAATCATTCAGCGCTTAATCATTTTTGAAGTAAACAAACAACCCCTTAATTCAATTAGTTTGTTGATCAATAAGTTTAAACTTTAAATGATGCTTTCTTTATAATTCTTCTCAGTATTTATAGTGACATTACTATATCCATATTTTTTTTTACTTTATCAGATGAATATATTGTCATATTCTTAATAACCTAAAGAAGAAAAATCCTTTTGCAATATATATAACACCATATGGACAAAATTATCAGGAAATGTTTGTTAATTTTTGTAATAAAGAAAATAAAATGAGAATGAAACTCTTGAGTTTTTAAATAATTTCATTAACGGAGTTTAAAAAATTTGTCACTCAAAATAAAATTTTAATTAAGGGTCTTTCTAGCTTATTTTTAGATTTAAAAATTATATTATTAATCTATTAAAGTAATTATTTATAATAATAATCTATTTTTAATAATTAATTAGAAAAATCTAATGAGTTACAAAAAAATACATCCACTTTATTTATATAGATAGATAAAGTTCCATTTTAATGGAACAAAAAGAAAACCAATCAAATAAAAACAGTAGTGTCAACTTGGCCAAGTTGACATATAAAATTCTTTGTCCCACAAACTTTAATCCCTTTTTCAATCATATCCTAACATTTAAAAGAAGGATAATTATTTAAGAGGAAAAAGAATAGAACAAATTCCTCAATATCTAAACGGCAAGAAGAAGAAATAATATTTCTTTAACAAAAAAAATATCTCAACATCTAAATCAATATAATTTCAAGGGATTATCTCATTAATCCTCATCATTATAAAAATATATTGCAAAGTTTTGTAGCAATCTTCTTACTCTCACGAATAATAAAATACATTAATTATACAATTTTTGTTATTAATAATTAAATTATCATTTGTGCAATCTCGGCATACATTTTTGTGCAACAATCTCTTTGTTCTTCTTATAATGAAGTTTCATCGGTACATATTATTAATGAAAAATGATAGAAACATTTTTTTTTCAAAAAAAAAATTACTAAAAAGAGTAGAGGTATCAGATAAGCTAAGAAGTTGTTCCAAGTAATCGGCTCCTAAATCCTCAAAAACCACCATGTTTTCTCTCTTCACCTTCTTCTTCACTACCCCTCCCTTGTTCTTCAAGGAGTGTCTTTTCTTCATTGCCAAAACAGGCGAACACCCTTCTTCGAATCCATAGTTCATTTCTTCAAGCGACCTATACACTTTGTCCATTGGGAAATTAAGTATAGCCATGGAACCTCGCATTGTCAATGCAGCTCGATCGTATGCTAAAGCAGCTGCCTCGGCAGTATCAAAGGTTCCGAGCCAAACCCTCACTCCTTTCCTCGTCGAGTCCCTTATCTCCGCTGCGTATTTCCCCCATGGCCTCTTCCTGACTCCTCTGTATGAGATTTTGACTTCGTCGTTTGCTTTTAAGCTCACTTCATCGTCTCTAGGGTTTGATAAGAAGGACCTCTCTGGGGCTGCTTGTTTTAGAACTCCTAGGAGAAGCATCTCCTGAGAGTCGTTTTCATTGAAAGGAAGGGCTTGATTGAATGTTTCTTGAGAAACAAGGGAAGAAGATGATTGAGGAGAGAACTGAGAATATGGGTATTGGAAATCTGAAGAATCCATTGATCAGTTTGAATTTCTTTGAATGTTTGTGTGTTGT
Organism: Hibiscus syriacus; assembly: GCF_006381635.1. Taxonomy (NCBI): domain Eukaryota; kingdom Viridiplantae; phylum Streptophyta; class Magnoliopsida; order Malvales; family Malvaceae; genus Hibiscus; species Hibiscus syriacus. The sequence continues at coordinate 86,766 of NW_024062732.1, forward strand.
TTTGAATTGAGTTGAGTTCATAGGAGAAACATATTAAAATATATATGTGGGGAAACGAGGGTGATGACAAGGCTACGAAGCGGTGAAATTAGAAGAATGCAAAATGCAAGGGAAGGGGAGATATATGGTATATATTTTTAATATAAGGTTAAGAAAAATTGTAATTTAAAATATTATAAATAATATAATATTTTAGGTTACATAATTTAAAATGTTAATTTTTTTAATATTTTTTATTTAACTAAAAATATTATTATAATTATAATAATTTTGATTGCAACTTAAAAAAATAAAATAAAATTAATATTTTAAATTATACATACTTAAAATATTAATTTTATTTATAACATTTTTTACCTTATATAAAACTACTGTACAGTAGGTGGGTTTTTAAAAACAACATTATTGGAGCAGATGGGACAAGGGAATGGCGGCCGGGTAAAAATGAAATAAAGGTGACGTCAGATTGATGATACCATCAATAGGTAAGGGGCTTTTGCCCACTTGGCATTTGGAGCCAAGGTCGAGGGAAGATACAGATGATGAATCTGAATGCCGTACAACATGTCAATAATGTCAAAACATGTTGAAAAGCTGACAACTTTTGTTACTTTTGTATCTTTTGGAATTAATGCAATTTATTCGCCCAAATACCTGGTTAATCGTAATAGGATCCAGATCCAGTAGATAAACATTGGGTAAACTATACAAGTGACCAACTAACTATAGTTCTTTTTCATTTTGACCATCATTTTTATTATATATATTGCTCAAATTAAATTACGTTTTTTTTTAAATATTTTATATTTGATGACGAGTTTTAAAAATAAATATGGAATTTATTTTTATAGAATTTCTATTGAATTTGAAATTAAAAACTTTAAAATTAGTCCATCATATAGTTTTTTATTTTTATTAAACCAAGATACAACAAAATTCTTTTAGAAGATATACACAGATATTAGAAGATATTATTTCACACTGAACTTTTGTTTGATTAAGGCAACTTTATCTTGTGAAATTTACTAGTTCGGTAAGAAAGGATTTTATAAATTTCTTGTTCGAAAATGAATTATGTGATAAATTATTTTATAGGATAAATATATAAAAATAATAATTTAATTCCCTTTATATAAAAAATGTTTTAAAACTATACCAAGTGGATTGCTTTGTCTAATGGCTTAGGTCTGCTCAAGGGAACCAAAGGTCTGTAGTTTGATCCCCTTCAACTGCAATTTATAATGCTTTGCCTTAAAAAAGTAGTGACAATTAAAATTAATAAAATATCTTCTAATATAGCTGTGACACGTGACACCTTCTAATTAGAGATTAAATTTTATTAAATTAAATTAAATTAAAAATTATGACCAAATTAACAAAAGATATAAATATTGAGGATCAAATGTGTAATTACACCAATTTTATTAACTATTTGTGTCTATATAAAAATATTTTATCATTTAATTTTTTATAATAAGCTTATAAAATTTAAATTGAGTCAAATATATTTATTTACATTTAAATGTAATTATTTATAATATTATGATATTAATTGATTTTAATTTAAACATTTTTTCTAATTATATATCATGTACATGTGTGTGTTTATATATATATATATATATTATATTTTTCACATGTGTAACTCGAATATTATTGTTTTAAAGAATATATCTTGAGAATAGAATATTGGTGAAGTGTAAAGGAGCTTGTTAAAAGAAAAAGAAAATTGTAAATAGTTATAATTAAATGATTAAATTGAACAAAATATAAGATTGAGAGGCTAAATCGAAAAAGAAAATTAAAGTTAAAATCTAATCAACAACAAACATAAAATAAGGAAAAACAAAACAAATCATAAAAGAATCAATTAATTTTATTAATTAATATAAAATATCCATAATAAGGTCACCATACAAGACTAAATTCGACTAGTCAACACCGTTACAAAAACAAAAGGAATCCAAAAACTCCAACCGAAAACCAAACTATCACTTAAAAGCGGACCCTGCTCTCCCAACCAAACTACATGCCGTCCTATGGACAAGTGGAAGAACCTAAAGGATAAAATAATCAAATTATTTAAGTATAGACTATTTGAATTTAAAACCAAAATTTTATTTTAATTTAAAAATTGAATAAAAATTTTGAATTGATTTAAATAATTCGATTCAAATGATTCAAAACTAACATTATAACTTTTTAAAATCAGATAAAATTTTAATCAATATAAAGCTGCATACCTGCACAAATTTAGGCATTTTCAAATTACTAAGCTAATTTTTGTGGGAGGAAAGAAAAGTAATATTTTGCTCCACTGTATAGCATGATTGGTCTGATTCAAACTGTCCTACATAACTAAAGCAAAAGTGGTCCTTGCAATTAACACATAATATTGCTTGGTTTTGGCAATATCTGAGGACATAGATTATCCATAGTTTTAGGGTAAAGTATGTAAATAGTTCCTAAGCTTTTAGGGTGTTTGCAATTTGGTCATTCAACTTTTAAAACTTACAATACAATCATCAATCTTTTAGTTTGTTTTCATTTTGATCCCTTCCGTTACCTCATGTTGGTTTTTGCCGATGTGACACTTAACCCCCTTCTTCTTAATCTTCATCTTCTTTTAATAATGATTGTTTATATGCAGTGCACACATCGGATACAAATGAATAACATAGCTGCAAAATTATAAGCTTGTTAGGTTTCCTTCTGGAAGTGCCCTACGTTGTTGGTGTTATCTACCAGGTGTAGACACTCATTTTCGCTCGGAGTTATTTTGTTTTTTTATATATATTTTATTTTATATATGTATATTTATATAGTAATATAGTATATAATTTTCGGAAAATGGTTTTCAAAAAACTATATATTATATATATTTTAAAAACGTTTTTAAAATATATATAATATATAGTTTTGAAAACATTTTGAAAACATTTATATATTATATAGTTTTTAAAAAACTTTTTGAAAGTATATATAATATATAGTTTTGAAAACCTTTTGAAAATATTCATATATTATATAGTTTTTAAAAAATCATTTTGAAAATATATATAATATATAATTTTTAAAAACATTTTGAAAAATATATATTTTATATAATTTTTTAAAAATGTTTTTGAAAATACGTATAATATATGGTTTTTAAAAAACATTTTGAAAATTTATATATTATATGTTTTTAGAAATATTTTTATATATATAGTAATATTACTGTTATTTTTTTATTTTTTTATTAACTTATTTTTATTTTTTATTAAGGTCTATTTTGAATCCAACAAGTATGTTCGGGTCCAGCATAGGCTAATGGGCCTGAACCAGCCCAAGTGCACTAGGGTTTCCACAGGCAAGCATTGCGCCGCGTGAGGGACAACAACACAACCAACAGCCAGGCGAGAAATCCGGTCACGAAACAACCGTGGCAGTCAGCCCCGACTAAATCGGGACTGACCCATCCCGTTTTAGCCGATCAACCACGAACGGTCACACGAACGAATATCTCAGAACAACCCCGTTATCATCGGAGCAGGCCACCGGTGGGGTGGGTATAAATACCCACCATTATCGAACCAAGGGAGAAAGGAACACACGAACAGAACCCACAACGGGAACAAACGACCAGAACATCTACACAAGAAACAACCACAAAAGCCTCAACAAGGCACAACCACACATCAAACAGTCGGTCGAAACTGAGAACCCAAACCACACAAACAAACCAAAACCGAAAGCCCACATAAACATAGAAACCAACAAAAGAAAAATAAAACCCAAAATACCACAAGAAAATACCAAAATCCCCATCCTAGAAGACGAGAAGACGCCGGAAAAGGGTAAACATCGAGACATTTTAGCCTAGATCTACACGATTTGGGCGTGGTTATGAGCAATCGGGGGTTGGATTCGGGTTAAGGGTGCGGAGGTGATCATTTTGGTGGGTTCTTATTTTTTTTCTGGCCACTATCACCGACAGCCGGAGCGGTGGCCAGTGCGATAGAGGAGCCACTGGATTTTGGCCGGGCTTTGATCGGCCATGGGGGGAAGGGAGAGAGCTTGGGAGCTTTTCTCGTTTAGGGGAGAAGAAGTTTGGAACATAATGTGAAAAATGAACTGAAAATTACTTTTTGGGGTATTTATATACCAAGAACCATTGTGTAAAAAGGGAAGTCTTTAATTCTTTCTGTCGTCCCTAGTATTTTGAATCGCTTTACAATTTGGTCACCAGTTGTAATTATGCCTCCAAATTTCCAATTTAATCGATTTAATCCTTGTTTATTTTTTATATTTTGCGAATTAACCTCCCTAATTTTGTCTTTTTCTCTTACAATATATTTTTAGCATTAATTTCCCTCCATCAACTTTGATTTATTTTAATTTGGTCCCTTAAATTGTTAATTATTTGTTTTTCCTTTCTTCTTTTTATTTTATCATTATTCATTTTTTAGTATGTTCTTTTATTTGTTTTATTTCCTTTTTTATTTTTCACTTCTTGATATTTTTTTATTTTACTAATTTTAAAATTTAACATTTTATTTTTATTCTTAATTTATTTAATATTTTTCTTCCTTTGATTCATTCTCATTTTTATTTTTACTTTATAGACTTATTTATTTATTTATTTATTTATTTATTTCTAACATTTTTGACTTATTTTTAGAATAAATTCCAGTCGATCAAAGGTAAGCAATTTGAACCAAATTTCTAAATTTCAATTTAAATTTTTAATTTTCGCATTTAAAGACAACCGACAAATTAATCGATACCGAAAGGGCGGTTCAAGGGTGTTAATCATTCCTTGACCGTAACCGACTCCCGAACCCGACACATTTCTGGTAAAACGCGGATCAGGTAAGATGGTGTCCGATCCACCTAAATATTTTAAAGTGATCAGTGGCGACTCTAACCCATTATTCCAAGTCGAAGCCCGATTTGGGCCCAACCGAAAGACGGCTGTGACATCTTGGCGACTCTGCTGGGGATAGGTAAGTGAGTCAGGCCATAATTAATTTTCGGTTGTCTTTTTATCCGAAAATAATAAATTTTAATTTATTTATTCGATTCCAATTATTTACCTTTGATTATTTTCAAATAAATAGATGTATTGACATTTTTTTTAATGATTTCAGATTTTTGAAAAGTTTTCATATCATGCTCTATACCCGAGCTCCAAATCATTTTTAAGTGGGGGTGAAAGGGGTGAAAGCGACGCCTTCGTGAGAATTTATTCTCCGTGTGGGCCTAGCAAGTAACCTTCGGGATTCATATACCTTATGTCTTCGTGTGAATTTATTCACTGTGCAGGCATAAATGAATGTTTCCTCTCGAGTTTAACTTAGTCATAAGCTTGTAATGGGCTTATGACTAAGGGTCCGGCAAGCGCAAGGGGGCACCAGCAAGGAGAACTCGAGGACCTTTTTTTAGAACCTAAACCGAGAGACTATGGAGAATTAGAGCCCACCCCAAAGCCTCATTTCAAACCCTAGGCTATTTTGAGTTCATTTCCTGCCTTATTTTATGTTCAAAGCATGTGAACTAGAAATTTATTCGGTTAGGACTTGTTCAAAATCAACTTGTGGGATAGAGATCATGTCTGGGTAGGAATAATAAGCATATGGGGTAGATATCATGTGGGGTAGGACCTTTGTAACACCCCCAACCCGTATCCGACCCGGATTCGAGTCCGAGGTATCACATTGACTTTTCAAAACTTTTGCTTGTACAAAATTAGTGAATAATGTAAAACTTTTATAACATATAACTTATTCAAAACGTTTACAAAACTATTCAGAGCTTATACAATACATTATTTTGAATACATGCCAACTAAAACTTTAGTTGTTAACATACATATTATTCATCTTTCTTCTAATCTGACCTCGGTAAGGAGAACTGACTTGTCTTGCTCCACATTGCTCTTTACTCTTCTCACTTCTGTAACCTACGAGTGAAACAATTACACGCTAAGTCTATGACTTAGTGAGGCAATAAACATATAATGTAAACATTTACTAGTAATCATTTCTTACAACTCATATACTGTTATATGTAACAAATATATACATACATATATGTCATTATCATTCATATATCTTATCTCCTCTTCCTATGATCTTTTATGTCCATATTATATATCTGATAGACTTGTTATTATATGATCATATCAATCAATTATACTCATTCACATATAGCTTAACATGTACTCACGTATACCATATAACATATATATATATATATATATATATATATATATCATGTTATATAAACATATATACTATCGTAAATCAAACACACAAGCAACTATATCACCACCTTCATTCTTATCACTATCATTGATTCCTTTTATCATATAATCTTATAATTACCATTTGTACCATCATATATCACACATAACATTTCATAAGGAAACAAACATATCATCATATCCAGTTTATTAATATTATCTCTTTATTAGCCCATGATACACATGTGAGAACTGCAGATACGTGAGTCTATTGAGGTCGTGCACCACTATGTTGTCACCACAGCTCGTATAAATGTCCCGAATGACCTATCCAGATGTCACAAAGACCCCGGTAACTATCCAGAGGTCATAAAGAACCTCGACAACTGTCCATAGGTCCCGAAGAACCTAGGTAAATTGTTCATATGTCTCGAAAGACATAGGTAAACCCTCGACTCTTGGCATACCAACTATACCCCTAGCTCTCATATCACATAACATGGGCATTATCATTTATAACATTTCATATCACTTGTTATTTCTCTTCTGTCACATACCACATGTATGTGTAACCATATATCTCATATCATATCACATGTATCACAAGTGTATGTATTCACGTAGATCGTTTCATATGACTTATATCATTTCTCATTTGTTCATGTAACTCGCATGTCATATCATGTAACATATAACACATAATCATATAGGCTCACGGTTTTATCACCTATCATGTTATTTCACATATACACTTTTATATCACATAAACTCATATATATCATTTCACATATAATAACATATGACACATATACCCATAACTTCATATCACATACTTATATCAATTCACACTTAGTCACATGGGTTATTTCTCATAACATATATCACATCACATATGTTCATGGATATATCCCATAGCATATAAAATAACATATAAACTTATATATGTATTCATGTGTATACTTTCATCTTTATCATATAACCTATGAGCTATTCTTATATTACCCTATATCAACCATACTTTGTTTATCTCACTTTTCATATTATTCATTTATCACATATATGTCACTTTGCTTATAACACTTCTCTGGTTTTCATATGACATGTAAATCATTGCCATCTCTTGTTCTCATATAATTCCATATAGTCACTTATCACTTATCACATAGTTTACATCCTATGATTATAGAATCATATCAATAACACATATACTCATGCACACATATAAATCATAACAAACACATCCCTCTATGAATTCATGCATTTTACTATTGGAAATAGACTTATCATAAGTCTTATTTTCCATTTAACATCATATACTAAATAATGTGCACTCACCTTGGCCTCACTAAGTTTCAATCTACTTTATGATTTCATCTCTTTCGATCGAATCTTAACTTGATACACAACCCGTAACTTGTTCATGTTCGATATCTACATAATTATACATTGATACATATCAATATCCTATTGTTATAATCTAATCTATCATTTCTTAGACCAGAAGAAATGTCTATTTCAATTTCCCCTTGAAGTGCATCGATGCATGCTATAGTGCATCGATGCATTCTTTAACATGTGCATCGATGCACTACTCATGCATCGATACACAAATTACCTTCGATGTGATGCATCGATGCACTCCTTATGCATCGATGCACCATTTGCATTCGATATTTCTTCTTTAAAGAGTGCATCGATGCACATTCAATGTGCATCGATACACCTTGCCCAGAATTTGTATTTTAAGCCCGAAAATCCATTTAATTCAACTCAAATGCTTCATATTTCATCCCCTTTCATATTCCTTACTTACATATACATATTTTCCCTCATTTCTACTCAATAATCACTTCTTTAACCTCCATATCCTATTCTCCTTAAGAAATTCAAGAATCATACCCAAATTTTAACATGTTACAAATCCAATTCTAGTACTTCATACATGTTAATTAGATTGATGACAAGTCAAATTCACTCTAAAATCTCATTAAAGAACCCTCTTTCAAGATTTACTTATTCCTCTCTTTTCTTTAATCCCCTTTATTCTCTTCATCTTATTGTTTCAAGATAATTTAAGCTCTTCTTATGCTTAATTATCACCTAATAATCAAAACTCAACCTTAAATTTCAACTAATAATCAACAAATAAAGAAACTCACCTTTGCCTAGCTTGGGCACGTTGGAGAAGAAGAAAGCAAGTGAAGAAGAAGAGAGTTTTCATCTTCCTCTCCCCCACGTGTTAATCTCCTAATAAAGTGGAGAAAATATCTTTCCTTTTCAATTGAACATTTTACCTTTTACTTCATTTAATAATTACCAACAACTGTTATAATTTATTTCCAAATAAATCATTGAACTAATCCATGGTTCTACTTTAGTCACCAAATTCTGAAGCTTTACAATTTGATCACTAACCCGGTATTGAGGATGTTACAAATCTCTCATCCTTTAAAGAAAATTCGTCCTCAAATTTTCACTGAACATATCAGTAAAAACATATCTTCTAATGTTCTCATGCTACTTCCTTTACTTAATCTTTCATTCCTTTATTCCATTATTCCTTTATTTGTTTCAAATTGAAATCTCCTTATACATAAATCATATATTTCCTTTCATATTCATATACTCTTGTCTTATCACCTATACTCATCTCTATCTTTTCCTCCAATCTTATAACTCTATCACTTTTACTCTAATATCTAGTCAATAACATCTGTTCAATCTAGGGCACAAACCCTAGTCAACCAATCATATACATCTTACTTTTCATCATTTTTTAATCCTTGTCTGTACTTTAATACACATGATCTTTTCATCATTTGATCTTTTAACGTTCTTATGGTAACATTTATCCACCATACTCTAGCTTTCTCTCATAATAACGAAACTTCTCAATTTAACTTCTCCATTTTGGAGAAATAACAACCATCTAACATTATCTTCATATCATTTATTCAAAGGTCTGTAACAACAGAACCTTTCTCGAATTCACCCTTGAACTCAGGTGCTCTTAACTCTTTTAACTATTTTTATACATTCATTCAACATCATGAAACATTCTTTATCGCCTTGTGCTTCACTTTGGAAGCTCTCATATATTCATGTGCTCATATTATTTCTTCTATCATATATCACATGTGCATATTATCATCCAATTCATATCATATAACATATATATCTCCTAAATCATTCTCAAGTATTCACTTATCTTATATAACATAACAATTTAACTCTAATAATAAGACAACACACTCCTTAACCTATCAGATCAGAAATTTTCACTCTATGTTGGCATGTACACATTTTTAAAACTCATTTGACTTTGGTTTAAGCCTAGAATCGGATAAACCTTAACTCTGATACCATTAAATGTAACACCCCCAACCCGTATCCGACCCAGATCCGAGGTATCACATTGACTTTTCAAAACTTTTGCTTATACAAAATTAGTGAATAATTTAAAACTTTTATAACATATAACTTATTCAAAACGTTTATAAAACTATTCAGAGCTTATACAATATATTATTTTGAATACATGCCAACTAAAACTTTAGTTGTTAACATACATATTATTCATCTTTCTTTTGATCTGACCTTCGATAAGGAGAACTGACTTGTCTTGCTCCACATTGCTCTTTACTCTTCTCACTTCTGTAACCTACGTGTGAAACAATCACATGCTAAGTCTATGACTTAGTGAGGCAATAAACATATAATGTAAACATTTACTAGTAATCATTTCTTACAACTCATATACTGTTATATGTAATAAATACATACATACATACATACATATGTCATTATCATTCATATCTCTTATCTCCTGTTCCTATGATCTTTTATGTCCATATTATATATCTGATAGACTTGTTATTATATCATCATATCAATCAATTATACTCATTCACATATACCTTAACATGTACTCACATATACCATATACCATATATATATATATATATATATATATCATGTTATGTAAAACATATATACTATCGTAAATCAAACACACAAGCAACTATATCATCATCTTCATTCTTATCACTATCATTGATTCCTTTTATCATATAATCTTATAATTACCATTTGTACCATCATATATCACACATAACATTTCATAAGGAAACAAACATATCATCATATCCAATTTATTAATATTATCTCTTTATTAGCCCATGATACACATGTGAGAACTGTAGATACGTGAGTCTATTGAGGTTGTGCACCACTATGTTGTCACCACAGCTCGTATAAATGTCCCGAAGGACCTATTATGAGGTCATAAAGACCCCGACAACTATCCAGAGGTCATAAAGAACCTCAGCAACTGTCCATAGGTCCCGAAGAACCTAGGTAAACTGTTCATATGTCTCGAAAGACATAGGTAAACCCTCGACTCTTGGCATGCCAACTATACCCCTAGCTCTCATATCACATAACATGGGCATTATCATTTATAACATTTCATATCACTTGTTATTTCTCTTCTGTCACATACCACATGTATGTGTAACCATATATCTCATATCATATCACATGTATCACAAGTGTATGTATTCACATAGATCATTTCATATGACTTATATCATTTCTCATTTGTTCATGTAACTCGCATGTCATATCATGTAACATATAACACATAATCATATAGGCTCACGGTTTTATCACCTATCATGTTATTTCACATATACACTTTTATATCACATAAACTCATATATATCATGTCACATATAATAACATATGACACATATACCCATAACTTCATATCACATACTTATATCAATTCACACTTAGTCACATGGGTTATTTCTTATAACATATATCACATCACATATGTTCATGGATATATCCCATAGCATATAAAATAACATATAAACTTATATATGTATTCATGTGTATACTTTCATCTTTATCATATAACCTATGAGCTATTCTTATATTACCTATATCAACCATACTTTGTTTATCTCACTTTTCATATTATTCATTTATCACATATATGTCACTTTGCTTATAACACTTCTCTGGTTTTCATATGACATGTAAATCATTGCCATCTCTTGTTCTCATATAATTCCATATAGTCACTTATCACTTATCACATAGTTTACATCCTATGATTATAGAATCATATCAATAACACATATACTCATGCACACATATAAATCATAACAAACACATCCCTCTATGAATTCATGCATTTTACTATTGGAAATAGACTTATCATAAGTCTTATTTTCCATTTAACATCATATACTAAATAATGTGCACTCACCTTGGCCTCACTAAGTTTCAATCTACTTTATGATTTCATCTCTTTCGATCGAATCTTAACTTGATACACAACCCGGAACTTGTTCATGTTCGATATCTACATAATTATACATTGATACATATCAATATCCTATTGTTATAATCTAATCTATCATTTCTTAGACCAGAAGAAATGTCTATTTCAATTTCCCCTTGAAGTGCATCGATGCATGCTATAGTGCATCGATGCATTCTTTAACATGTGCATCGATGCACTACTCATGCATCGATACACAAATTACCTTCGATGTGATGCATCGATGCACTCCTTATGCATCGATGCACCATTTGCATTCGATATTTCTTCTTTAAAGAGTGCATCGATGCACATTCAATGTGCATCGATACACCTTGCCCAGAATTTGTATTTTAAGCCCGAAAATCCATTTAATTCAACTCAAATGCTTCATATTTCATCCCCTTTCATATTCCTTACTTACATATACATATTTGCCCTCATTTCTACTCAATAATCACTTCTTTAACCTCCATATCCTATTCTCCTTAAGAAATTCAAGAATCATACCCAAATTTTAACATGTTACAAATCCAATTCTAGTACTTCATACATGTTAATTAGATTGATGACAAGTCAAATTCACTCTAAAATCTCATTAAAGAACCCTCTTTCAAGATTTTACTTATTCCTCTCTTTTCTTTAATCCCCTTTATTCTCTTCATCTTATTGTTTCAAGATAATTTAAGCTCTTCTTATGCTTAATTATCACCTAATAATCAAAACTCAACCTTAAATTTCAGCTAATAATCAACAAATAAAGAAACTCACCTTTGCCTAGCTTTGGGCACGTTGGAGAAGAAGAAAGCAAGTGAAAAAGAAGAGAGTTTTCATCTTCCTCTCCCCCACGTGTTAATCTCCTAATAAAGTGGAAAAAATATCTTTCCTTTTCAATTGAACATTTTACCTTTTACTTCATTTAATAATTACCAACAACTGTTATGATTTATTTTCAAATAAATCATTGAACTAATCCATGGTTCTACTTTAGTCACCAAATTCTGAAGCTTTACAATTTGATCACTAACCCGGTATTGAGGATGTTACAACCTTTTATTTTCATTATTGTTTTGATTTACCTTACTAACTCTTTTCATTTTTATTCTCTTTTATTTTCATCATTTGCATAATTCAAAAGAGGTGTTGATCCACCAAAAACGTGTTCGTTAAACGTAAATAATCTATATTAATGGAAAAAGGGGTTATAATACACAGAGATGAAAAGCTCTGTAACACCCATAACACGTACAATTAAACCTATACAGATTATAGATGTCACCCGAATTTCTAAAACCATTTTCCAATTCAAAAGCGATTTAAAATTTATTTTCTTAAAATGGTAACTGATATTATAAAATTTCCATATCATATGAATTATGTTTCGTTATAACAAATTTAATTCAAAAGATTTTTTTATCGGTACACTGTAGCAGGGTATCGATACCCCTGTAGCATCCTAGAAATTTTTAACGTCATTACTGTTCATCACTATTCACTATTACAGTAACTATTACAGTAACTGCTACAGTAATTTCAACAAAAAATATATATATATATATAACTCATAAAAACTTAACCTTTCATCACTATAAAATTTCCATTTTGTTTCCAAATTTGTTCAACAAAACAAATAAAACATTAATAAGTACATGCCACTAATAAAGTCAACATTACATCATAGGATGTCTTACTGATATTGAAATATACTCCCCGATGCTTGATGTCACTTTGAAATCTTTATTCCACTACTGGCTTTTTACCTAAGTGTGAAAATCATCACACGCTAAGTATATACTTAGTAAGGCAATTTAAAACAATAAATAGTGTAATACAATTCATGGATGAATATCAATGTCAAAATCAAATAACATAAAATCATGTTACCAACATATCCAATATTTTACCATGATCAAAATAATATAACTGAGTATAAAATTTCTTACTAATATACTTGTCATTTATTCCATAAGCTCGAAAGCTTAATTTCATGCTTACCATTTATTAACCAATAATATATAAAACCATAGACAATAACCCATTATAAAACCCTGAGGACCCTGGATATTCGAGTAATATTTGCACCGTAATGCTACACATAAGGTCGTGCCCACCATATAACCGAAGTGTATTATACACCGAACTGTATTATAAACCTGTAGCTGCTATACTCTATGGCATGCCAACTATACCCTGTCCCTCAATGACTTACTTGGGCATATAGTCTATTTTATTTAATCCATCCATGGAAAAGTATATTATCATAATTTAACAATGGGAAATTCATACCCGAAAACATTCATGGTAAAATATCACATTTTCTATGATCAATGCATTATAATTTCATATTGTGACATATCAATGTCATGTCAAAGTTATAAAAAATGACATAATATCATGCTGATATAAACAAGGTCGACTTATCACAAGTCTTCCTGATGATGTATAAAACAACCATGTATAATGTCATGCATGTATTGTACTCACCTTGACACTTTATATCTTTCAAAATATATGTGCTTCACTATTATCCACAATAAACCCTTTTCTATTTAACTTGCTTCGATCACAAATCAATCACGAGCTGTATAAATCACAAATTCATAACGATACATATGCTAGTATTATACTAACATAAACATATCCCCTACCAACTCCATAATATACTTGAAACTTATTTTGCACCAAAATTTTAACACTTATTAATTCTTTTTAATTTTGGCACCAATTTTTCCAACTTATATAAAATGATCCTTCACCATTTTACCATTTAAAATTTCAATACAAAAATTCCCAAACAACAATTTCCAGCATGTCTAATGAAGTCTATTTGGCGTACATTAAGAGGGTTCTCTGGGCGTACATTAACAGGTTTAATGAAGCCTAATCTCTCCTACGGCTGCCTGTGTTTAGTTTCGATCATCCTTTTAGATCCTCACTGTTGTTTCTGATTCTCGTTATGTCCGTGGAGTATTGTTGTTTGATTGATGGATTGGCGAAATCTATTTGGGGGTTCAGCCGATCAAAACCTAGATTTTTTCACCCCAATTTCGCGATGGAAGCCCGATTGTTCTCCCTCCTTCAGAGATCCTCGAGGATGGAATTTTCGAGTGGAAGCTCTCCCTAGTGGGCCAGTTTCTGGGGGCAGTTCCAAGCTTCTCCTCTATTCATCAGACTGTTGGCTCTTTGTGGAATAAAACTCTACATGGATCACGTTTACAGGTCAATTCAGCTGGAAACAATATCTTCATTTTCTCTTTTAGTTCTGAAACTGCTAGAGAATGGGTAATTGAAAACGATCCTTGGAATATGCTTAATAAGCCTCTAATCCTTAGGAAATGGGAACCTAACATGAAAAGACTAAGCTTTAATTTGTCAAAAATCCCTGTTTGGGTTCAAATGTACAACGTCCCTCCTGAATTATTCACTAGAGAAGGCTTAAGCTATATAGCAAGTGCCATTGGAGTCTCAATCTCTATTGACACAATCACAGTGTCTAAAACAAGACTCTAGTTTGCTAAAGTATGTATAGAAATAGGAGTTAGAGATGTTATCCCTAAGCACATTGATGTTGTTCTCAAGGATGGCCAAACAACTTCGATCTATGTAGAATTCCTTGGCTTCCTCAATCTTGTAGGAGGTGTAATGTTTTTGGGCACAATGAAAAAGGTTGTTTGACTAAACCTAACTCAAATATTGTTGCTTCACAAGTCTGGAAAAAGAAGGGAGAAATCATACCTAATTCTGCTTCTATTCAAGTAGGAGGAGTAGAAA
Organism: Hibiscus syriacus; assembly: GCF_006381635.1. Lineage (NCBI taxonomy): Eukaryota > Viridiplantae > Streptophyta > Magnoliopsida > Malvales > Malvaceae > Hibiscus > Hibiscus syriacus. Next base: position 102,095 of record NW_024062732.1, read on the forward strand.
TCCTACAAGAACCTGAAAAATTAGATATTAGTCCTCCAAATACTGCTTGTAATGACCAGATTGCTAAGGAAGTTTCCCAGTAATATTATGTTATTGAATGCGAAGAAAATACAAAACACAAGAGGATGTGGTTGTTGTTAACGAGCAAGTTGAATTAGAGGTTAAAGAATTCTCTTCTACTGCTGATAACATGCAAATTAATGAAATGGTTTCCAATGATCAAACTTCTACTGCTGATACTGACCTCAACTGCTTAGAGTACTCTGCTGAAATGGATAAACCTGATGCACCTACTGTTCGCAACAAGGGTAGAGGTAGACCTTCAAAAGATAATGTAAAGGCCTCTATTTTAGGTTCAAACAACAGATTTGCATTACTTAACTCAGTTGATGAGAATCCTAATACTTTAGAAAGTCAGCAAAGAAAACCTAGGGCATCATCATTGGGCGTTGCAGGCTTAGTAGAGCTAAAATTCTTTCTGTTGGAGGTCAGGGGGGTTCTACAGGATCTCCCTCTCAATGATAATTAGCTTTTGGAACATTAGAGGACTTAACAGTCCTCTAAAACAGAATAAAGTGCTCCTCAGAGCCACCAAAAACAATGTTGACATCATTTGTCTTTTGGAGAAAAGAGTCAAGATCGATAAAGCATAGATCATCTCCAATTCTAAATTTCATAATTGGAATTCTTGTTCTAATTAAGACTATGCTCTCAATGGTAGGACTTGGATCCTATGGAATAAGGGTATTGACCTTTCTATCATCCGCATTTCTGATCAGTGCATTACTGCTAGAGGATCTTATCTTGGTTTTCCATTCTTCATCTCGGCTATTTGTGGTAGTAATGATGGGATTGCTCGAAGAAATATTTGGTAAAAGTTAAAAGAAGTAGACTCTCTTGTTAATAAAGCTCCTTGGGTCTTAGGATGAGACTTTAATATAATCTTGAATTCTCATGAAAGCTCTGACCATGAAGTCTTTGGCCACTACCTTACTTCTAAAATGCAAGAGTTTCAAGAACTTGCTTATGAGCTTGATCTCCAAGACCATCCTTATTTTGGGCCAACTTATACTTGGAGTAATAAGCAACATCATTCTTTTCTTGCAAGGAAGCTTGACAGGGTTATGATAAATTCAAGCTGGGCTTTTAATTTCAACAATCTTTTGTTGAATTCCTTGCTCTCGGAATTTCTGACCATTGTATGTCACTTATTTGGCTTTCCAAAGAAATTCCCGCTAATAAGCCAAAGCCTTTCAAATTCTTCAATTCTTGGACTAGTCATTCGTGTTTCTTGAATGAAGTAAGTCAATCTTGGCTTCAACCTGCTTAAGGAAACCCTATGCAAATTCTTCTTTCCAAACTCAAAAGACTCAAAGTTTGCCTTAGGAGATTCAACAAAGAAAATTACAGTAATCTCTCAGATCGAGTAAAACTTAAGAGAAGGGAGTTGGACCAACAAAAACTCTTAACTTTAAGGGGAGAGAAGCTATAGAAAAGGAATTATTACTGCAAGAAGAGTTGAAAAATCTGGAAGATGCAAAAATAATGTTCTTTGAACAAAAAACAAAAATACAGTGGATTAAAGATGGAGATAAGAACTCCAAATTTTTCTACTCTACTATTGCTTGTAAAAACAAGAGGGACACAATACATGTTCTTGTTGATGATCAAGGAAACCGATTGGAATCTTTTGATGCAATGGCGAAAGAAGTAATTTCTTTTTTTTACCAATCTGATCAGAACAACTGACTTATCGGTTAAAAAGATTGATCCTAATCTCCTTAAAGATCTCCTTAACTACACTTTGCCCTCTGAAGATTCTACTAGACTTGTCAAAGAAGTCACTAGAGATGAAATTCAAAAAGCTATTCTAAGCCAAGCAATGATAAAGCCCCTGGACCCGATGGATTTACACCCTATTTCTTCAAGTCTATTTGGTCTATCGTGGGTGAGGATGTTATTGCAGCAGTAAAGTTTTTCTTTCATAATGGTTCTATTCATCCGACTTTTAACTCTACTATAATTGCTCTTGTTCTGAAAATTCCAATTCGAGTGTTGTAAAAGACTTTAGACCTATATACTGTTGTTCAGTGATTTACAAGATTATCACAAAAATCATTGTGAGAAATTCACTGATTTCCTTCCTGAGATTATATCTTTGAATTAAAATGCTTTCATTAGAAGAATAAACATAATTGATAATACACTCCTTGCTCAGGAGATGGTTAAAGGTTATGCAAGGAAGATTATTTCCCCGAGATGTTCTATGAAAATCTACCTACATAAAGCTTTCGACTCCATCCATTGGGGATTCATTTATGATATTCTCAAAGCTCTTACTCTTCCTGACACTTTCATTGATTGGATCGAAGCTTGTTTCACACAAGCAAGATACTCGATTGCTTTTAATGGGACTCTTATTGGATATTTTAAAGGTGCTAAAGGTATAAGATAGGGAGATCCTCTTTCCCCTACCTTTTTGTGCTTGCTATGAATATCTTATCAAGAATGATTAACTTGGCAGCCGAAAGAGGTATATTTGGATTTCATCCAAAAAGTAGGAAAATAGGTCTTACTCATCTCTCATTCGCTGACGACCTTCTAATATTTTGAAAAGGAAATATTGAATTAGTGGTTGGAGTTCTCAGTATCCTTGATCATTTCTATGAAGTCTCTGGACTCAAGTTGAATTCATCTAAATGTAAGATTTTTTCTGCGGGTATTCATGCTAGAACCATTGAGAATGTAAAACTTATCACAGGGTTTCAAGTCGGAAATTTACATGTTCGCTATCTTGGAATTCCCTTAGTTACCCGCAAGCTTACCGAGAAGGATTGACAAACTCTTATTGATAACATCAAACGTAAGCTTCACATCTGGTCCGGGAGAAATATCAATTACGCAGGGCGATTAGAACTCATAAAATCTATTTTATTCAATGTTTGCAATTACTGGTGCATGCAACTTGTTCTGCCAGCTTTAATCCATAAAAAGGTGGAACAAAGCTGCTTCAGGTTTTCTAGAAAAGAAAAGATAAATCTGCTGCTGGTACAAGAATTAACTGGGGGGAAATTACCCTTCCTAAATCCGAAGGAGGATTAGGACTGAAAAATATTAAAACTTGGAATAGAGCATGCCTGCTGAGTCTCATTTGGAAAATTCTTGCGGACAATGGTTCTCTATGGGTAGCTTGGCTTAAAGCTTATGTATTCAAGGAACAGAAATTTTGGCAGTTCCAAGATGGTGTAAACGTTAGTTGGAGTATAAGAAGACTATTGAAATTGCAGACAAAAGCTTCACCGATTATTTCAGTCGATCCTGTGCAAACAAGGGATATATGGGACTTGATCCGATTCAAAGAACAGAAAGTAACTTGGTACAAATTAATTTGGTTCCCATTACATATTCCAAAGTTAAGTTTGATTGCCTGGATGATAATTCTCAACCGGTTGCCAACTAGAGACCGACTCAATACAATGGGAATTTGCACTGATCTCCACTGTGTAAACTGTAGCACTAATATGGAGTCAAGGGACCACCTCTTCACGCAATGCCCACTGGCAGTAGCTCTCTGGAATGCTATTATAAAGCTTAATGGGATGAATTCATCTTCCATGACATGGGTCGAAATGGTTTCAAGGGAAACTTCTTCATGGAAAGGGAGGTCACTCTTTACCACCATTTTGAAAATTTCTTGGACTGCATTTCTTTACTTCATCTGGGAGGAAAGAAATCAAAGAATCTTCTTAGGACGTCATAGAATGGTGGAATACTTGCTCAAGGAAGTTAAAGATGTTGTTGGGATCCGTCTAAGGGTACTAATATTAATAGACTAGATATACTAATCTTAAGCTTTGTGATGTTTGGGGTATAGTCTAACCAATCTTTTTGTATAGGTCGATTTCTTTTGATTTTGTGACTTTTGATTGGTTGTATTTAAACTTTACTTTAGGTAATTAAATTCTGAATTATAAAAAAAACAATTTCCAGCATAGTACATAAATTATATAACACTTACACAACAACCTATCAATTTTCCAAAAATGCCAAATTGATCCCCAATTTTTCAAAAAATTACAAAATGATCCCCTAATTTTTCTAAGGCTTGTAAAATACTTCCTTCATCATTTCCAACCCTTATATAATTTTTCCATAATTTTTCTCACTCAAATAATCCATGGCCGAAACTTAAAGAACAAGTTCTAGAAAGATTAAACATGTTCTAATCATCATACATGCTTGAATATGAATCTACTACCTCACAAACATCAAGATTCATCATCAATTTCATGATCCCTTATATGAACACAAACTATAGAATTTGGGATCTTTGAACACCATCAAGATTATCATGCAATATTGGTACAAAATGATAGCGTTTTTTCGCATATAACAATTTATATTTTACGACATACTCAAAATCCTAAGGAAATTGCTTAAAAATTGAATTGAAGCTTTCTCTCACCTTAGGAGAAACCCACGGTAGCTTGGAGAAGAAGATAAGCAAGTTGGATGAAATGTTGGGTGCATTTCATATTAGTTTACATTTAATTCCACTATAAATGAATAAAATATTCATTTAATTGAGATAAGACCAAAATACCCTTAATGAATCTTCCTATTCACCATAAAACCAAAACACCTCATCCTTATCATCTTTCAAAGTCAAAGATGAATTAATTTGACTTTGATTTACGAAATTCCCCATGAATTTTCAAAAATTACGTTTTAGTCACTAAATTCCACTGTTTCGGTTAAATCTGAAAAATTGAACATTTCCCAACCAATTTCTCTTATCCAAAATATTAAAATAATATTTCCAACCATTTTATAACATCCTTCAAATTTTTGTAAAATTCCAATTCGATCTGAATTACTGATTCATTACCGGCTTTAACCCTTTCTAATTTTTCTTTACTAAAAATTCAAATTCCAAAAATATGATTTCTATAAATCCTCACCCTCAAGAGTAAACTATCTATTTATGGAACAAAATTCTTTTTAGGAAATTTATCACTTAATTCCCTAAAATTTTCCAAGTTTTATACTTTGGCCACCAAACTTCAAAAGTTACATTTTGGTCACTAACAAAAAATTTGGGGTATTACAATTCTCTCTCCCTTAAATAAAATTCCTCCTCGAATTTTTAATACGTTTATGATGAAAACATATGAGGATATTGCTTCCTCATTTCCTCATCTCTTTTCCACGTAGCTTCCTCGACTTTATGATTTCGCCAAAGCACTTTGACTAGAGGAATCGTCTTGTTACGCAGATATTTGATTTCTCGAGCTAAGATCCGAACTGGTTCTTCTTCATAAGTCAAATCTGGTCGGATCTCAATTTCCTATGATGCAATAACATGTGAAGGATATGATCGATAATTTCTAAGCATCGACACATGAAAAACATTGTTTATTTTTTCCAACTCTGGAGGTAATGCTAACTGGTAAGCCACTGGTCCAACTCTCTTTAATATCTCATAAGGTCTAATGAATCTTTGACTTAATTTTCCTTTGCGTCCAAAACGAAATATCTTTTTACAAGGTGATACTTTAAAAAACTTTATCGCCTTTATGGAATTCAATCTATTTTCGCTTCAAATATGCATAAGACTTCTGACGATCAGCTGCAATCTTGAGATTATCTTGGATTATCCTCACTTTATCCTCAATCTCCTTCAATAAATCAGGGCCAACCAGATCCCGATCTTTTAACTCGAACCAATTTAATGGTGTCCGATACTTTCTTCCGTATAAAGCTTCGTAAGGAGCCATCTTAATACTAGATTGATAGCTGTTATTGTAAGAAAATTCTGCTAGAGGCAAATACTTTTCCCAAGATCCTTCGAACTCAATAACACATGCCCTCAACATATCCTCCAATGTCTTGATAGTCCACTCAGACTGACTATCCGTCTGTGGGTGAAATGCCATACTGAAATTCAATCGAGTACCTAATGGTTTATGCAAAGAAATCTAAAATATTGAAGTAAACCTTGGATCCCCGTCAGATATGATTGATACTGGCACTCCATGTAGCTGAATTATCTCCTTGATATACAACTCTGCATATTTATCCAAGACGTAGTCCATTCGCAACGAATGAAATGTGCTGATTTAGTTAACCGGTCAACTATTACCCAAATGGAATCATTCTTATTTGATGTCAATGGTAGACATGTAACAAAATCCATAGTAACTCTCTCCCACTTCCATTTTGGAATAGAAATTGGTTGTAACAATCCCGAAGGCACCTGATGTTCAGCTTTCACTCGTTGACACGTAAGACATGTAACAACAAACTCAGAAATGGCTTTTTTCATACCCGGCCACCAAAATCAACTCTTTACATCATGATACATTTTGCCTTCGCTTGGATGCATAGTCAGTGGACTATAATGTGCCTCAGAAAGAATATCTTTCTTCAACTCATCATCATGTGGAATATAGATTCTTCCTCGGTAATACAAACATCCATCTAACTTGATTTCAAAGTCCTTAGTCTCACATTTTTCCACTAGTGAAATCTTTTCCAAGCATCTGCCATCTTTCTTTTATAGCTCTATTATCTGATTTAAAAACATCGACTTTATTTTTAATTTAGCTAATAGTGTGCCATTTTCTTTCAACAATAGTCGCATATCCATAGTTCGCAAAGTTGCAAAAGTTTTCCGACTAAGTGCATCTACTACAACATTTGCTTTGCCTGGATGATAATCAATGATCAAATCATAGTCCTTTAAAATTCTATCCATCTTCTTTGTCTCAAATTGAGCTCTTTTTGAGTCCATATATTTCAAATTCTTATGATCCGTACAGATGTGACATCTCTCACCATACAAATAATGACGCCAAATCTTTAGAGTCAAAACTACCGTTGCTAACTCAAGATCATGAGTAGGATAATTCCTCTCGTGGGTATTTAATTGTCGAGAAGCATAGGCTACCACCTTACCTTCTTGAATAAGTACACAACCCAAACCATTATGAGATGCATCACTGTACACCACATACTCTTTGCCCGATTCTGGTTATACCAACATTGGTGCTTCTGTTAAAATCTTCTTTAGAGATTTAAAACTCTCTTGACATTTCTCAGTCCAAGCAAATGAAATATCCTTTTGCAAAAGTTTGGTCAAATGAGAAGCAATCATCGAAAAGTTTTTTACAAACCTTCGATAATAACCAGCAAGTCCCAAAAAACTTCGAACCTCTGTAACATTCTTTGGAGGTTTCCACTCCAATATTGCTTGAAATTTCTTAGGATCAACTCTTATGCCTTCTGCCGAGACAACATGACCAAGAAAAGTAACTTTTGATAACAAAAACTCACACTTTGATAGTTTGGCATATAACTTTTTTTCCTTAAGTATTTCGAGCACAGTACGAAGATGAACATCATGTTCTATCTTTGTCTTCGAGTATACCAGAATATCATCAATAAATACCACCACAAATTGATCTAAATAAGGTTGAAATACTCTATTCATCAAATCCATGAATGTTACTGGAACATTTGTCAACCCAAACGGCATTACTACGAACTCGTAGTGTCCATACCATGTTCTAAAAGTTGTCTTTGGAACATCTTCCTCTTTAATCTTTAATTGATGATATCCTGATTGAAGATCAATCTTAGAGAAAACTGTTGCTCCCTTAAACTAATCAAACAACTCATCAATCCTTGGAAGAGGATACTTGTTCTTTATAGTCACCTTGTTCAACTGTCGATAATCTATACACAAACGCATTGATCCATCTTTCTTTTTCACGAACTACACCGGTGCACCCCAAGGTGAAATACTTGGTCTTATAAATCCTCGATCCAGTAGCTCTTGTAATTAAGCCTTTAATTCTCTTAACTCTATTGGGGTCATTCGATAAGGAGCCATCGAAATAGGCCGTTGTACCAGGGAATACATCAATCCCAAACTCCACCTCTCTATCTGGAGGTAATCCAGGTAGCTCATCTGGAAATACCTCTGGATACTCTCGTTCAGTTGGAATACTTTCTAACTTAACTTCAGCAGTTCTGGTATCCAACACATTAGCTAAAATTGCTTGACATCCCCGTGACAACAATTTTTTTAGTAGTAAAAGTTGAAATCACATTGGATAAGGGATTTACCCTTTCTCCAACAAATATAATCTCTGAACCCGTTGTATCCTTTAAAAACAATCTCTTCAAATGACAATCTACCCAACCATAGTAGGAAGATAGCCAATCCATGCCTAAGATTATCCCGAATTCCTTAAAGGGCAATTCTAATAGGTTTGCAGGAAATTCTACTTCTTGTATCTTTATCGGACATTCGCTTCAAATCCAATAAAATTTCGCACTATGACCCAATGTATTGATTACCACAATATCCCTAGAAATAGGTTATACAAAAATTCCCCTATCTCTTACAGTTTTGTACTAATATACGAGTATGTAGAACCGAGATCAATCAATACAAACACAGGTTCATCAAAGAGATAAAAGATACCTGCTATAATCTCAGGAACATCTCTATCATCATAAGTCTTGATGTGATAAACTCTTGCAGTAATTCTGCCTTCACGATTAGATGCAGTCTCAGATGTACCAGGTTTACCCATTTTGCCACCTCTACCATTCTGAGGTCTCGATACTGTCTGATCTAGATTTAACTCTGGACAATGCCTTTTATAATGACCCGCTTACCCACAGTTATAATATTTTCCTTCAGCAAACCAACATTGACCAGAATGTATCCTTCCACAAAACTTATACTCTGCAGTCGGACGAAACCCCAAACTTTGAGTACCCACCGAAGTTGTCGGTGTCTGTTTGGACTTTCCTCCAGAAAATCCTTTTATGCCCATGGATATTGAGGAAGCACAACTTTTCTGCTGCTGGCCCTTGTTACGTTTGGAAAATGGTGCAGAGTAAGAGCTTCCAAACCTTTTGTTTGTCTAAGCCTTCTTCGCCTCTATATCTTCAAGGTTAACTTTTTCCATAGCTTTAACCTTGTTTACCGCTTCTTGAAAAGCAGTAAAATGATGAGAAACCATAATTCTCTTATACTAAGTATCCAATCCAAAAACAAATATAAAATTCTAGATTTCTCAGTCGGAATAAACTCCGAAGCAAATCGACTCAGCTTTTGAAACTCACATTCGTACTCATAAATTGTTCTGACGGATTGCTTTAAGTTTAGGAACTATTGCATCATCTCATTAACAAACACGCCCCCAATATACTTTTCCTTGAATTCCCTCAGAAATAATTCCCATTTGATCTGCTCAGTGGAAACTCATGCGACAACTGTATTCCACCACACACTAGCTTGCTCCATCAGTAGAGACACAACCCCTTCCAACTTTCCTTGATCATCACAAGGAATCATGTTGAGCATATTCTTGACATCATTCAACCAGAATTCAGCAGCCATCGGATTAGCATCCGAATCACCTCGAAATTCAGGTGCTCTCATCTTTCTCATTTCTTTCAGAACATACACTAGGGTTCGACGATTAATAAAGATGTCTAGGGCTTGTAAGAACAATCCCCGATCTTGAACATATATATCATGTTAATTCAGATTAGACGACTCTACATTAGGCTGAGAATTGGGTGGATTCTAATTCACCTCATTACTCCCACTCTGTATAGGGGTATCAATACCCTGCTACAGTGCACCGATAAAAAAATCTTTTGAATTAAATTTGTTATAACGAAACATAATTCATATGATATGATATATTTATAATATCAGTTATCATTTTAAGAAAATAAATTTTAAATCACCTTTGAATTAGAAAATGGTTTTAGAAATTCGGGTGACATCTATAATCTGTATAGTATAATTGTACGGGTTATGGGTGTTACAAGCTCAGAAGTCCACCTATGGTCAAATAATACCCAGGGGAAAAAGTTGCAAGGGCAAGACGAGAAAAAGGTTATTGACCTGGAAAGTCCTTTAAGAGACAACATGCCATTGTTGACAAATCCAAGAAGTGAGTTTCAATATTTCTTTTCAATGGAGGCTTTCAAAGGCGTTTCCGTTAGGGAACAGACTCAACAGAGAGTAAAAGTCGGAGATGCAGTCCTTCAAGACTTTTTTGGGCAAGCAACTCGTCACTTGCACAGTTTAGCCAAAGGAGTCGGAACGGTGCGACAGGGTATTCAACCGGTGACAGAAAAAAGACAGAAGACAAATAAACTTGTCAGAGGCTGTTCGGGATCTATACCATCAAAATGTTTTTTGTATCTTAAAGGCGTAACACTTTTGTCCCCAATAAGGATTATTTATAATAACAAACACATTTTTTAGATCAATGCCTTAAACATTGCATACATTATGCATTTAAACATATTTTGCATTTTGTTATTTTCATTTCTTTACATTTACATTAGCTAACAAGAGTTGACACACCTCATCCACATAACACTCGTTCAAACAGAAAAGAGCTGAAATTTTACGATGAAAGCAAGACACTCCCGGAGTAAAAATTCGTGCGTCTGAGGGTATTCCAAAAGAAGCCATGACAAGTAAAGCAATTAAGAAAGAGGGCGCAAGTGAAGATGAAGACCTTAATCCAACTAATGGGGCATCCTAATGAGGCCTTATTCCATTTTGCAGCATCCTGTTTGGACTTGTTTTTTGAACTTTCTCATATTTTTGTAACTTGGTTTTGAACTTTGACATATTTCTTTTTATGGGGACATTTCAATGAATTTGTGTTGAGCATTGAATCAAATTTACAACTTGAAATTCTTTGAATATCAGCTGAATTAAAAAAACTCTGTAAATGATTTAGAGTTACAGATCTTTGACAAAGTAACAAAATAAGGACTTTATCCATAAAGGCCCGAACACCAACATTTCCCTTACAAGAACCGATATAGCCTTCTCCTTTCATAAACGAATGAAAAGAGGCTTGGTATTTAGATGTGCATAGGTGCGGACAACATGGGGCATCTTTTGCATATGACATTTATATACTTTTTGTTTAAGATATTCAGTGATGACAATGATCTTCACAGACAGAATAGTCGAGTAATCAAATCTAGTTTAGGTCAGTTGTTTGAGAATTAAACTCTAAAAATGAGATTCCTTGACTTTAAAAAACACCTAGACTATAACAGGTTCTTCTTGATAAACTTAAGAAATTGGACCCGTATACCTAAATTATAATTATATATATACAATAAAGCTTGAGTTGTCCCTTTAGAGCAATTGGTTAAACACCCCAGCTTTATGGATAATATTCAGCTAGCCTGATAAAGGCGATTATACTATACAATAAAGCTTGAGCTGCCCCTCTAAGATAATTGGTTAAATGCCCCGGCTTTATGGATATGATTTAGCTAACCTGATAAAGGTGTTTACATATTGAGTTGTCCCTCTAGAGAAAGTGGTTAAACGCCCCGACTTTATGGATTCAGCTAGCCAAACAATGGCAAATTTAAATAAGGAGTTTCGGTAAAAATGGACTAAGGGTGTTAAGGAACACCTGTTATAGTCAAATTCACGCGAGCACTCAAGAATTTCATTTTTAGACCGATATTTCTGCATTACCGTTGTTAGAGGAGCTTACAAAACTTGAACAAATGGAAGATTTTAGAGAACCGAAATAGAAGGTCTAGTAATTGATCATGCTAGTTAAGTCATTTTGTCCGCATCCAATTAAAATGCCAAGCCAAAGAAAAAGCATGTTACAATAACCGAAAAATGACATTTTTTGGATGAAACCTTAGGTCAACCTAAAGCCAACTCGTCCACTTGAATATTTGTCAAAGAGCTATAGCTCTGAAAGCATTAAAAAAACTATTGATTCCTTTGATATTCTTTGAACTGATGTTTATGATTTGATTTAATTTGATTGTGAGCCTGAATTAAGGGATAATGTTTTACATAATTTTTTTATTTTCATATCCTTTTTCCCTCCTAAATAAGAGAAATAAAAAAAACATTTTCAAACAGGACAGTCTCACATGTGAAAGGCTACAACCCGAGAAGAAAATATGACATGATTGATTCCAAGGATCAAGATCGGCAGACAAAGCACGAGACTGCGTACAAGGCTAATTCATATTGCATGCATCTTAAACATACTTAAGAGCATTAGATTTATAATTTTTCACAGGCACAATTTTTTGCAGCTTTCAAAAGTTTTGACTTCATGACAAAAGATACTCGATTCGAAAGCTCCTTTAAAGATTGATGGTGGTTGCTTGACTCAGTAGTGAGAAGCTACACCGACTTAACATATCTACAGATCTCAAAATCAATTCCAGATGGGTTCGAGAACCAATTCATAACGAATCCAGTTCAGCTCACTCAACAATGGGTAGCAGGTTTCTAGTTAAAGTTTTCAAGCCAGATTTTGATTCCACAACGGAAGATATCCGGCTGTCAGAATTTATCAATGGGTTTTCTTGTGAAGGGGAGTCATCCAAAAATCATATTACTTGGTTCAGACCCGCTCAGAGGAACCACCTGAAGAATTATGATCGACTTAGACCCGTGAAGGGAAGCCATTTTTTAAAGAAACTATTTGCAGCATAACTCAAGGCAGAAGGGTTATCTGCCAAAAAGACCTTCCAGTTCGACTACGCTCAGCTCCTAGGCACATTATTTGCAACATAGCTCAAGGAAAGAAGGGCTATTTGCCAACAAAAGACCTTAGAGTTTGACTACGCTCAGATCCAAGGCACATCATTTGCAGCATAACTCAAGGCTAGAAGGTTTATATGTCAACAAAAGAACTTCGAGTTCGACTACGCTCAGCTCCAAGGCGCATTATTTGCAGCATAACTTAAGGCTAGAAGGGTTATTGCCACCAAAAGACCTTCGAGTTCGACTACGCTAAGCTCTCAGGCACATCATTTATAGCATAACTCAAGGGTAAAAGGGTTATCTGCCAACCAAAGACCTTCGAGTTCGACTACGCTCAGCTCCAAGGCGCATCATTTGCAGCATAACTTAAGGCTAGAAGAGCTATCTACCACCAAATACCTTCGAGTTCGACTACGCTCAGCTCCCAGGAACATCATTTGCAGCATAACCCAAGGCGAGAAGGGTTATCTGCCATCCAAAGACCTTCGAGTTCGACTACGCTCAGCTCCCAGGCACATCATTTGCAACATAACTCAAGGCTAGAAGGGTTATCTGCCAACCAAAGACCTTCGAGTTCGATTATACTCAGCTCCAAGGCGCATCATTTACACATAGCTTAAGGCTAGAAGGGTTATCTGCCACCAAAAGACCTTCGAGTTCGACTACGCTAAGCTCCCAGGCATATCATTTGCAGCATAACTAAAGGCTAGAAGGGTTATCTGCCAACCAAAGACCTTCGAGTTCGACTACGCTAAGCTCCAAGGCACATCATTTGCAGCATAGCTTAAGTCGAGAAGGGCTATCTGCCAACCAAAGACCTTCGAGTTTGATTACACTCAGCTCAGAGGTAAATCAAATTTACAACATAGCTCAAGGCAATAAGGGCTATCTGTTAATAAATATGTTGAGTTCGATTCCATCCAGCTCGATGACACTTTAATCACATTACTGTCCGGTTGCAGTCGAGGTTTTTAAGTCGAGAAGAAGACTTGGGTTAGCCGTACCTTAGTGACAATAAACCATTTTTTCGGCAGCATAGCTTAAATCGAGAAAAAATATCTGTCAACGAACACCTTTCGAGTTCGATTTCATTCAGCTCGAAGGTCTATCAACCACAAGGTGGAATCAATTAACTATTTTCCAGTCGAATTTGTTTTAAACCAAGGTCTTTAAACCAAGAAGAAGACCGAAATTGACTATAATTTGGCAACGAGAAGCCACATCCCGATTCAAATCCCGAACTAAGGATTCAATTCCATTTCAAGATGGACTCGACTTCATGACGGAGGAGTCATCTGCAACTCAATTTGACAGGGAGTTATTCCTAATTTAAATCAATTTTCAACTCCGCCGAGCGAAAATTTGTGTCATTTTATCTTTGTCCTATTTTTCGTTCCACGAAAAAGAACAAAGAGGGGCAGCTGTAGACACTCATTTTCGTTGGAGTTATTTTGTTTTTTTATATTTTTTATTTTATATATGTATATTTATATAGTAATATAATATATAATTTTTGAAAAATGGTTTTAAAAAAATATATATTATATAGTTTTTAAAAACATTTTTAAAATATATATATAATATATAGTTTTAAAAACATTTTGAAAACATTTATATATTATATAGTTTTTAAAAAACTTTTGAAAATATATATAATATATAGTTTTGAAAATATTTTGAAAACATTCATATATTATATAGTTTTTCAAAAAATCATTTTGAAAATATATATAATATATAATTTTTTAAAAACATTTTGAAAATATATATTATATAGTTTTTAAAAACGTTTTTGAAAATGTATTATATATGGTTTTAAAAAAAACATTTTGGAAATTTATATATTATATGTTTTTAGAAATATTTATATATATATAGTAATATTATTGTTATTTATTTTTATTAATTTTTTTTTATTTTTTGTCCAGTCCATTTTGAGTCCAGCAAGTATGTTCGGGTCCAACATAGGCTAATGGGTTTGAATCAGCCCAAGTGCACTAGGGTTTCCACAGGCAAGCATTGTGTCGCGTGAGGGACAACAACACAACCAACAGCCAGGCGAGAAATCCGGCCGAGATCTGGTCATGAAACAACCGTTGTAGTAATGCCTGGCTAAATCGTGACTGACCCATCCCGTTTTAGCGATCAACCACGAACAGGCACACGAACGAATATCTCAGAACAATCTCATTATCATCGGAGCAGGCCACCGGTGGGGTGGGTATAAATACCCACCATCATCGAACCAAGGGAGGAAAGAACACACGAACAGAACCCACAACGGGAACAAACAGCCAGAATATCTACACAAAAAACAACCACAAAAAGCCTCAACAAGGCACAACCACACATCAAACAGTCGGCCGAAATAGAGAACCCAAATAACACAAACAAACCAAAACCGATAGCCCACATAAACATCGAAACAACAAAAAAAATAAAACCCAAAATACCACACGCAAATACCAAAATCCCCAGCCTAGAAGGCGAGAAGACGCGGAAAGGGTAAACATCGAGACTTTTTAGCCTAGATCTACACGATTTGGGCGTGGTTATGAGCAATCGGGGACCGGATCTGGGTTAAGGGTGCGGAGGTGATCATTTTTGTGGGTTCTTATTTTTTTTCGGCCTCCATCGTCGGCGGCCGGAGCGGTGGCCGGTGCGGTAGAGGAGCCATCGGATTTTGGCCGGGCTTTATCAGCCATAGGGGGAAGAGAGAGAGCTTCAGAGCTTCTCTCTTTTAGGGGAGAAGAAGTTTAGAAGAAATGTGAAAAATGAACTGAAAATGGCTTTTTGGGATATTTATATACCAAGGACCATTGTGCAAATAGGGGATTCTTTAATTCTTTCCGCCGTCTTGGTATTTTGAATCTCTTTACAATTTGGTCACCAGTTGAAATTATGCCTCCAAATTTCCAATTTAATCGATTTAATCCTTCTTTATTTTTTATATTTTGTGAATTAACCCCTAATTTTTTTCTCTTGCAGTACATTTTTAGCATTAATTTCCCTCCATCAACTTTGCTTTATTTTAATTTGGTCCCTTAAATTGTTAATTATTCATTTTTTCTTTCTTTTTATTTTATCATTATTCATTTTTTTAGTATGTTCTTTTATTTCCTTTTTTATTTTTCACTTCTTGTTATTTTTTTTATTTTACTAATTTTAAATTTTATTTTATTCTTAATTTATTTAATATTTTTCTTCCTTTGATTCATTCTCATTTTTATTTTTACTTTATAGACTTATTTATTTATTTATTTTCTAACGTTTTGACCCATTTTTAGAATAAATTTCAGTCGATCAAAGGTAAGCAATTCGAACCGAATTTCTAAATTTCAATTTAAATTTTTAATTTTCGCATTTAAAGACAACCGACAAATTAATCGGTACCGAAAGAACGGTTCAAGGGTGTTAATCCTTCCTTAACCGACTCCCGAACCCGACACATTTCTGGTAAAACGCGGATCAGTAAGATGGTGTCCGATCCACCTAAATGTTTTAAAGTGATCGGTGGCGACTCTAACCCATTATTCCAAGTCGAAGCCGATTTGGGCCCAACGAAAGACGGCCACGACTCTAGGTGAGCAGCTTTACCAAAGAAGGTATGAACGCCAGTAGCAATAACAACATCCTCAAGCTCACCTTTCTTGAACGTAGAACCTGAGTATACCCCATCACTCGGGTTCTTGTTTACCGAAAAAGACTTAACAGTTAAGGCAAATTGATCGACCTTGAGCGAATCACTTTCGAGGAGACGAGCATCTGCCGGGATAATATCTCCCAACTTGATGCTGATGATATCTCCGGGTACCAAAATTGCAGCTTCTTGCTCACCCCATTTCCCGTCTCGTAAGACCTATATAAGTCATTCAAATGAAACATCAGTTCAAGTATGCAGAATATGCTGCTTGTGTTGTCCAATAAATGATGTAAATAAGCCACCTTGGTTTTGGGAGCAAGACCAGCCATAAGCGCGGCAGCAGCATTACCCACATTGTTCTCTTCAACGAATTGGCATGTGCTTTCTGTTTATTTTAACTTAGTCATTGCTTAAAGTATTGCTGTTTTTTTTAATTTGATTCCTCCCTAAGCAGATACTTAGGTTTTTAGTTTTAGAGCCTTAGATTTATAGTTCTCGCACTTTAGTCCTTAAATTTAGAGAGTAATTCGATTTGGCTTTCGAATTTAGATGCTTGAAGGCTCATTTCGATTACTCGATTCAATAATTGGTTAATTTTAATTAGATTAATAACTAGAGCCTTAGTTAGATTTAATCCCTTAGCTTCAGACTTTTCACATTCTAGTCCTTGAACTTTTAATTTGATTTTCTTTTAACATAATTAATAGGATTATTAATTAGAGCATTCACATTTGTTTAATTTCACTTTAGTCCTTTAATTTAGGGAGTAATCTAAATTGGCCCTCGCCTACATGCTCAAGGTACTATCTCAATTATTCGATTCAATAATTGCTTAAAATCAACTAGGATTAATATTAGAGACTTCACTTTAGGTTAGTCCTCTAGTTTCTTTAATCTTCATAATTTGACACATTAAGTTAAGAAAACATTAAATAAACTCACCTAGTATAATTAGGTTCTTAAACCTGTTGATTGATTGCATTTCTTTTTCAAACACAAGGCAATGTTGACTTATCAAGGAATTAATGATATAGTTCCCGCAATTATGCTCTTGGGGAAACTACTGGTAATTCTCGAAGTAAGTCAACATCTTTTTTAAAACCCTTCATTTTTTAAAATCTCGAGGCAATGTTTGGTTATTGGGTATAATAATTAATCTCCCACTTATTGGGTTTAATAAACAAGCACCCTTTTCAACTTTGCATCAATAGTGATGTCTAAATTAAATAAAACTTAGAATTCAAAATTTTCAATTTTTAAATATAAGATAATCAACTAGGTACCAATTTCTGGGCGTTGTGGGATGCTAACCATTCCCCACACGTAATCGACTCTCGAACCTATTTTTTGGTTTTCAGAGACTTGATATTTTGATAAAAATAAAATGTTTTATTAAATTACCCGGTTTTTATGGTGTTCCAAGCGCTCCTTAAAATAATTGGTGGCGACTCCTCACATTTTAAAACCTTTTCAAAGAAAAACTCCTAAGTCGTACTAGTTTTTCTCCCCACCCAGGCGAAAAACGGTGTCGACAATCGTATGAGCTTTTTCATCAAAAATTATATTTTATAAAACTTAACCTTCATATAAAATAACTGTTGCATAAAACCCATTAAATTATGTATAGATCTTATCCATCTTTATTTTAAATTTGATTCAGTATTTCAATTAACATGCAAAAGTTTAAAGAAAAGAAAATTGAATTAGATTATATTGGATAGAATGGCCCATCCTGGTTAAATGCATGTCGTGGGAATGTGCATGAACCTCCAAGTTTTACATTGAAAACTAAAGGAGATTTTAATTAGAGTTTTGTCAAATCGACCCTCCCATAATTTAGCTGAAAACTTGATATACAATTTGAATTCAATATGAAAACTGACATATTGTTGTTACATACGACATCGACACTAAGGTTTTGTTTAACATTAGGGTTGGATCCTGGACTAATCCGGGTTGAAGGCTTGAGGTGTGCGGGAAAGGGACTCTCGGGTGTGTAGCGTGCGTGAGTTGAGGTTGAATTATACCTGTAGTGTGCAGGACCGGTCCTGAGTTTTGCGCCAGTTCGGGTTTGGAAGGTTGGGCTAGATGTCTTGGGCTCGAGTCACCCTGAATGACAATGGGTGTTTACAACTGAAGGTTATGCCGGCACAGTTTGTCAATTCGGTTTAAGTGGCGATGCAGGTTCATTGAAGGTGACAAATCGATAAAGAAAACTAAGTAAATGACAAAACAAGGTTAGAAGGGATTTACGTATTTCGTGTGATGCCATGAAATGATCAACCAGTGGAGGCCTGATAACAGAAAGGAAGAGCGCTGGTGGTTGATTCAGCAATGCAGGTTCATTGACGATGATGAACCAATTGTTGGGATCGCTGGTACACCCCCATGACATAGTGAAAAAAATAATCTGACGATTTCACTAGTGATTCATGTACAAAATTTTGAATTCGGGAGGAAGAGATGCATGATTTACCTTGGATTCTTGGAAAAACAACAATTCGGCAATGCATCCACGATCAGTTCGAATCACAAAACCTCCACGAAACAGTCTCGACCTCTACTTAGTTCACCCGGTTGAGAGTAAATATTTCTCTTTTCTCAAAAATTGTTTTTAAGAATTTCGTCTAAAGTGGGAAAAACGGATGCTAGAACATACTTTTCTTTTTATATCAAGTTACCTAACCATTAGGATTTTTATTTGGAATTTATTTCTATTCAAAAAAATTATAATCATAATTACATTCTTTTAATATTTATTAAATTTGGGATAATTGAAATTATATATATATATATATATATATATTAACTTCAATTATATACTTCATTCATGTACAATAAAATTGTACAATTATAACTTGTTTAATATTTGCTCATTTCAATCCTGTGGTGTGACCTTGTAAGTTCCTGTAACATTAGTAGTAATTATTAAAACTATTATAATATTACAACAACGAGTGACATCTAGTAATGTATCATTTTCATTTAATTAGTTATAAGAAGTCGTAATTCGACATAACACCTTCCAGACTAGCTCTTTTATGTATTATATCATTTTGTCCTTTATATCTAGAATAGGAATAAGTTTTGAAATAGTCACTTGTATAACTCGTCTAATATTTCTTAATATCTAGAGTAGACTATAATAAACGAACAACTTGTGATATCTCATATCAACTTGGTTGAGCATGACCATGTATTTCTAGTCTCACTCAATCAAGTAGTTTGTGATATAGTTCCTATTATGTAAGAATGACAAATCCTATCTTGATCATGTACAACTCACTACATATATCGTGATATGTTCAACATACATCAGTCTTTATAGTGCAACCAATTACGGAGCATGTTTAATTGTGTCAAAACATACAACTATATATGTTGATATAGTAATGATCTCAAGTCTGAATAACATATGTGTAGTCATCATCATAAGTAATGTTGTAACCGTCACATAATAATCCAAAACATATGCTCATAGTGGGTCAATCCAATATGTTGTTCTCTAACAACACACTCGTGTATCGATTTTGACATCTCTATGTCAATGACAACTCGTTGTCATCAATCAATTCCATGTTAGCCTTGAACATATTATTATTGTTCATGCCCATAATAATACTTGACTAAGGATCTTTAATAATAATCATATTATTATATGGACTTCATTATCTTTTAGTTTGTTTAAGATACATAAATATAACTAAAAATAATAATGACAATGTCTTTATTCAATAAAAATCGATAAAGAAAATATATCATTATAATTATCTCATGATTGGTCTTTGGGCATATTCTAACAAGCGATTTAAAGATTAGATATTATAAATTAGGAATTAAGGATCCATTATTGGATGGCGATTTTCTTTTTCAAATGTTGAGGGTTATATCTTGAAGCAATAACAAAATTAAAAGTTAAATACCTACTTTAACATAAAAAAATGTTATACGCCTAAATAAAAAAATTATAATCTCGACACTTATTTTCAACTTAACTTAAAAAAATTAAATTCAATGTATGTAAATGGCTAAACTACTATATAAGCCCTGGAACTAGTTTAATTTTGTTAATCAAGTTCTCATGCTATTCTTGTACCCATAAAAAGTTTTTATTTATGTAGAAATCAAAGTGTAAGGATTTCTTTTGAATACAACTAAATATTAAGAGTTTATTTACATATCAATTGAAGTCGAAAAATAAAATTTATAATGTTGAACCATTAAATTGAACGTAATTATATAATTAATAAAATAATATGGAGATGTGATCCTGCTGTCGTCTTAGAATAAAGATTTCAATCAAAAATCTTGAAAATATCTCCAAGTCCTTGGAAGTTTGAAAGGTTCACAAAAATGATCAAAGATTTACCAGTCTAGTAAGAGAATTGGGAGTTCCAACTTCTATAATTTTAAATCAAACATTCTCTTGCTTACTTTCATCACCATTTATTAATCAATCATTAAGAAAAAGCATTATTTTTTTTGAAGCGTATGAACTACTAATTAGGTTAAATGATTTGGTATTATAAGAAAAGAAGATTAATGGAATTTTCTTTAGCATTATAAATTTGGATGCTAACTTAAATAACATTCTTTTAGGGAAAAAAACATACAGAACATTGTTACTAGGGGTGATGACATTCATGTTAGGGACTGCAATAAAATTAAAATTTTATGTACAAAGGTCTAAATTTTCTATTAAAAATGCTAGATTGAAATATAAGAACTTTAAAAGGACTATAATGCAAATTTAACCATTTTAGTCAAGGGCTTAATTAAATTCACCTCTTATTATCTCCTCATCAAGGGATAGTCCAAAGAGCGGCTAGGTAGTCTCTTATCTGAAAATTTTTAAATCATTATTCCCTCTGTCCCATTTATATTGTCCTTTGTTAACTTTTCATGTAGTTTTAGAATGAAAAAGTTTATATAGAGATGTGTTATAAAAAATTAAAATTACAATTTTATCCTGAAAAAAAATAAATTTTACTTTGTTAGGAAACTAAAAAATAGGTAGAAAGGGAAATGAGCTTAGCAAAAGTTGTTGATTTTTTCAAAGTGACTATTTAAATGGGATAATTTTAAAACACAAAAGAGATAATTTTAATGGGATAGATGGAGTATATACTTTAAATTTTTCTCTTTATATTTTTATTGATATTTATTTTTGACTCCTAGAATTTTATAAGTTTATCTCCTCCAACAATTTAAAAAAAAATTCTCAACATAAAATCATGCATCTGAATCTATGAGCATCGAAGCTAAATATGTTTATTGAACCCTCAGCATTTAGTAAAATGCAACATAAAAAGACAAATTTACTATAACCTCTTTTTATTCTTCAACAAAAATAAAAATGTTTTATAAGAGAAGGAAAAAAAAGGATATCATTTGTTTGTGTGAAATCATAAATGTGTAACGCTTTTGATGATGGGTGTGGGGAATTGGTATTAAGGCATTTGTGATTTTGTCTACGATAGAAGAAAACTTTAGGCTGTCTTCCTTTGACTCAATGTTTTCAAATTCGAGACCCAACGGCATCGTCTGCTTATGCATGCATGCTTCACTTTTATGACGATCCCACGGCCGACAGGCAGACTAACCACATTGTTTCAAACCTGTCTAATCCTGCTTTTGTATTCTCAGATCTGGGTTATCCTCCTTATATATATTGTATTTAAATTACATATAATACTATCAATTATCAGTTTATTTAACGAGATAATATATTAGAATTCTTAAATAAAATTAGAAATTTGAGTTGTAATGTTGTGAACAAAGTATTATTAGACTAAAAGAATCATATTCATAACAAAATTATATAATACCTAATCTGAACTATTCAACTAATAAATTAGATACATGTGATTATAAAAAAAATTATACAAGACATTATTTAAACGAGGGATATATGGATACTAAATAAAGAAGAAAGAAAGGAATAGTATATAAATCATCATCAAACTTATAAATTAAAATGCGTCTAAATACAATTTTTGATTTAAGAATTAAAAACTCTCATTAATAATTTATATTTTAAAAGTTTTATGAAAGAAAAAATAATTTTTATAATAATAGCTACGGCCATCTTAAGTTAAAAGAAATGTAACATCATAGAGAAGCTCATGTCCTTTTCTAAATTAAATTTCGAATCCTTCCAACTAGGACATACAGATGTAGGAAATTAATAATCATAATATATATATATATATATATAGTATGGAATAAGATTCATTTACGCCCAATGTAAAATTAAGAGTTTTATATCATTTTAAGATTGTTAGATGAGATAAATTAAAGGTTGAGATTAACAATGAAAATTAAGAAGACATTCATTGGAAAAAAAAGTTAATCTCGTCTTTTAATCTCTCTCAATTCAATGATCTAAAAAAGACACAAAACATTTAATTTTATAATCAACATTACTTGTCATGTCATATAAATATATTGCCTATCGAAGAATCGGAAGTGATCGATATATTTCTCAAAACAAATGAAAGGGAAACGAAAGATGAAACATAAATCATGGATCAACTAAGTCCTCTCCCTCTCGGGAACTTGCTTAAGAATAAGAAAGAGGAATCTTATATAAATACGATGGAATAAGGTTTGATCATATTCATGAGGATTCCGTAAATATTATATTCCAAAAATAGAAAGTTCGAAACAATTGGGATATTTTTGGAGATTGGATGCGCTTACTAATTCATGGTCTGGCATATACATAATGAAAACTTCATTCCCTATTCTACGAGAATTTTATGAAAGCCTTCATTTACTTATCTTCGATGGAATTTTTATTTGATAAAATAACTTGAGTGATCAAAAATGCCTTATAATATACGATTTTAACCAACTTTTTTTTGGATTTGCACAAATAACCAACGAATTCGCAACTCAGTTTCGAATTCGCAACACAAACTCCAATTTCGCAACACAATTTCCGAATTCGCAACTCGAATTTGGAATTCGCAACACAGAAGTCGAATTCGCAACTCGAATTTGACAATTTCGCAACACGAATTTCTTTTTCGCAACTTGATTTTTAAATTCGCAACACGAGTTTCCTTTTCGCAACAAGATTTTCTAATTCGTAACGCGAGTTTCAATTTTGCAACAGGAATTTCGTTTTCGCAACTCGATTTTTAAATTCGCAACGCGAATTTTAACTTCGCAACACAACTTTTAATTTCGCAACACAAATGTTTTGGGTATATAAACTACGCAGCAGCAATAGCATCAACTCATAACCTAAACCCCTAAATCGCAACTCAATCCATCTCCATCTCTCACTCTCTCCAGCAACATCCATCCCCATATCCGACGACATCCTTCCCATCTCTAATTTTTTTACATAGTTTTATTTCTATATAATTTTCAATGATTTCTCTCCCAAATTATCAAGTATCAACTTAATAAAGGTATGTTTTTCTCTAAGTTAGTGATGGTATCTAGTTTATAGCTCGTTTGTTTAGTAAATTACTTTATTTACAATTTGTAGAATGAAATCATCTAATGTTGATCATGTTTGGATAAATTTGTGTTATGGAGGATCATGGGAGAATGTTAATGGTGTTTTACAATATATGCCTTTACCCATGAATCTTCAACTAAAACTGTCATTAAAAAAGTTATTTTATGCAAATCTAATGTTACGTGTTTCAAAGAAATTGAGTTTAGATCCTCTAAGTGGATTTAGGCTATCTTATCAGAGAAAGGGTAAAGTTTATTTGTTAATCGACAATGAAGATGTTGAACGATTTATTGCTTACATTAGTGTTTCGTAAGATGATGTTACATTGTATGTTGTTGAACCTAGAAGTAATGAAGTTAGGCCAGTAACGGGTAGTAATCAACTAAGTTCTTCAACCCCAGTTTATGGTGCTCACAATGTACAACATTGTTATCAACCTCAAAATTCACCAAGAAAATTTTGTTTCACCATATTTCCAATACCAAACACAATATCAAACACAATATCAAAATCCACAACTTTTCCCTAATCCAAATCCCAATCAATTTACAGACCCAAATTTTGGTTTTCGTATTGACCATTTAGACGATGATGAGCCAATATATAAAAATGTGAGTACTAGTCAGTATTCGAAATTTGAACTTGGTCAATACCCGAACTTTGATCTTAGTCAATACTCGGATTTTATTGATGTTTCAGATTAGATTTGGGGTAAAAGTAAAGAAGAAGAAACAGACCCTACTTATTACAATAATGATTTTGATATTGGTCAATACCCAGATTTTGATGATGAAACAACCGCTGCTGAGGAAGATGTTGTTGATGATAATGAGGAGGAAGTTATGGCTATGAATGAACATGTTGAACATCCATTATGTAATTCATATAACCCTGAAGAAGAAAAAGAAGAAGAAGAAATCCCCAAAGAAAAGAAAAAGAAAATTCATGGCAATATAAAGGTTGTTAAGAAAGAGCCCCGGGAGTATAACTAGAATATGCCAGAATTACTTTCGATAACAGAAGAAGAGTTGGTAAAGATAGCAGTTGATTATTACACAAAAGTTTTTCGTATCAAGAAAGATGATTGTTTTGATACAAATGAAGACTTGAAGATAACTTTGTATACGAAATGTGTGGAAGATGTCTATCAACTAAAAGTTAACAAATCAAGCAAAGATCGTTTTGAAACAAAGTGTATGATTGAAAAAAACTGTACGTGGCGTATGATTACAAAGAGGATATAAGATTGCGAAATGTTTCAAGTTAGGACTTTTATTGATAAACATACATGTTCAAAAACCCAAGTTTTTCCTCACCATAGACAGGCAAACAAAAAGGTATTGGGTGGTTTTCTGGCTGAGTTGATGTTTTTGAATGATAGAGTATATCGGGGTCATGAAATTATGACTGACATGAATGCTCGGTTCAAGATTAGTATATCATATTCTCAAGCTTGGAGAGCCAAATGTTATGCCTTGGAATTGTTGAGGGGGTCGCCAAAAGCATCGTTTGCCCAACTGCCGGGTTATTGTCACAATTTAAAGCTGAAAAATCCTTGGTCGGTAACTCATATAAAAACAAATAGAGATGGATATTTTGAGTTGCTGTTTATCGCCATTAGTGTTGCGATTAGTAAATCAATATAATTTTGTTGACTCATTTTTGTTAGTTACATGCATTTCACATTTAAATGATTATATTTTGTGTGTATATTATTTTGTAGTTTAGTTCGTTTATTACTTGCATGCGCCCAGTTATTATAGTTGACGGATTACATTTGAAAGGTCAATACCTTGTATCAAACTTATTAGTAGTAGCCATGGATGTTAACAATGGGATATTGCCAATAGCTTACGGGGTTGGCAAATCTAAAACCTTTGATTCATGGACATGGTTTATGGGGCATCTTAGGGATTTCATAGGTTCTATTAGAAATCTGACAATCCTATCCGATAGGGCAAACTCAATTGATAACGCTATTAGAAGGTGTTTCCTAGATGCTTTTCATGGACTTTGTGGTGTTCATTTGTACAGAAATCTAAAATCAAGGTCTGCTGGTATAAAAAATCACAAATGGACATACTGGAAAGTTGTAAAAGCTTATCGGGAAGTGGATTTTAATAAGCATATAAATTGTTTAAGACGTGTTTTGCCTCAATGTGCTCAAACACTAGAAGATGTCGGGTTTGAAAGATGGTCAAGAGTACATCAACTTGGAGCAAGATATGATTTCATGACGTCTAATAGTGCAGAATCAATCAACGCTCTAAGTCGTCATTCTCGAAAATTACCTATTACTATGTTAATGGAGTTTTTTCGAGCCTCTATTCAAAAGTGGTACTATAAGAAAAGAAACCATGCAGATATTATTTCTTTAAATTCGCAACTTATCATATTTAATATATTTTACTAAGTATTATTTATTTAAAATTACAGGAACATTGGAACGTCGTGTTACACCATGGACTGAAAAAAAAATTAATAAAATGTGTTGTGAAGTCAACATCATGGAGAGTTTAACCATGTTCAAACACTTTGTTTGAAGTCTTGGATAATAACTTAAATGGGCTTGTCGATCTAAATGCAAAGACGTGTAGTTGTATGAAATGGCAAACATCTGGTTATCCGTGTGGCCATGTTATAAAAGTTGCTCTTCATTTAAACCAAGATGATTCAAGCGCATACGCTATGGATTGCTACACTACAGAAGTATATCGACAGACTTATGGCGAGATTGTCTACCCTATTCCACATCCTTATGAGTGGGACATACAAGATGACTTACAAATAGTTTTGCCACCAGTCATGGACAGAAGGCTACCTGGCCGACTAAAAAATCACAATCGTATATCGTCTAAGGGTGAAGAGAAGAAGATATTGACATGTAGTCGGTGCAAGCAAAGTGGTCATACAAGGTTGACCTGTGGATCACCAGTGTCATCACAATCATCTTTTCCTCCACCAAAATACGGATCTTCATCAAATCCAAATCTCATATGGTGCCAAGTAAAGGGAAATCAAAATCGCAATCAAAATCAAAATCCCAATCGCCTTCACCTTTTGGGACTATTAACTTAGGTGATTTTTAGATGCAAACGTTGTATTTTGTATTCATGATTGTATAACACTTATTATATATTAGTACTAATAGAGTAAATAAGAACGTGACAATGGTAACTTTGTATAAAGTAAGCTTATATTACTATATTAATAGCACTAATATGATCCTAGTTTTTGTCTGTATTTTATAGCTATAATCATATGAACATTACAGAAACAGCTTTATGTGTATTTTATGTGTGGATTCATACATTTTTGCAGTTAGGCATGCATTATTAAGTTGTATTCCTGACATCACTTGATTCTTTATATATATATATATATTACTTAACTTGAGTTTGACCATTGCTATGATATGTTCAGTTGTTATCACTTATCAGGATTGTTGTTTGTTATCTTTTTGAAAGTGTTTGCCTTGAATGTGAAACTAGAAGAAAAAAGGTTATTGTGAACTTCTCCAGACGCTTGAACTTTAGTTTTGTAATAACTAAACAAGTATGATTAGTAGGAAAATTTGCCTAGTGAAAATTCGCAACTCAAAAATTAAATTCGCAACTCGAAAATTGAATTCGCAATTCGCAACACGAAAATTAAATTCGAAATTCGCAACACGAAAATCGCAACTCGATATTAAAATTTTCAACTCAAAAATCGAATTCGCAACTCGAAAATGAAATTCGCAACTCGATTAATATCAAGTTGCGAATTCGATTATCGAGTAGCGAATTTGATTTTCTTAAAGATAGTTTACCTTCAACAGGTCTTGATAATTTGCCTTCAACATAATGCAGATTCAATTAAACAAATCAATCAAACAAAAAACAAATTTTCAAATTATTTACACTTTACGACACATTGGTATGTATGTGCCCCAGACAATATTCATGAGTGGTTGATTTTCAATACCCACATATATGAACAAAACACAACCTTTACTATTATATAAGCCTTGAATACATATTCAACTAGTTTAGATGATGGATATTCAACTAGTTTAGATTATGGATATTCAACTAGTTGAAAAATCAGTAATCAAGTGAAGCCATACTCAGTTCTCACCATAGTACTTAGTAGTAGACCTATCTGGTCGACCACAATCCTCTTTGACAAGGGTCCCCATTTTCTTCTCCTCATCCCTGCAAAGTGAAAATAATGGAAATTTACAGTGAACATTAATGTGGAGTAAGGACAAGCTCAAGTATGAGATCAAAAAGGCTTGTATCTAAGAAATGAGTAGTTAAAGGAGTTATCAACAGAATCTTACCGGTAAGAGCGGAAGAAAAGTTATCGAAAGAATCCATGGTCTATTGATGATTGATTAATAATAACATAATCTTCTTAGTTATATCCAGAATAGAAAGCAATGGCCACAATAGCATTCTAAGAAAGAAAATAAAAGGCAAAAAGAAAATAAGATGCAAATAAACAATTGTAAAAAGTGAAGTAACTACTAAAACATATCATAGAAATTTCAAATTTACAATGCCATCAGGAAGCTGCCGAAAATGGAGATGTTCATCGCAGCGCAAGAATACTTGATTATGATCCGGGAATGGTATAATTGAAGCATAAACACCCAAAATAAATGGTATATATGTGCACGAAACAACCACTTAGAAACAATGCAAATATACAAAATTTATTTAGTTAACAATGCGATGTTAGGCAAATATGCATAAAGTAGAAATTCCCAAAACAATTGGAAGTGTTAATCTATAACGTCTAGTTACAAATTCCCAAAATATTCAGAAATGAAAATAATGAACTAAGGCAAAAGGAAATTCTCACATGTCCATACTGTCGCATAACAACCACTGGATGTAGGTAGGCAACGTCTCGCATATATCTCTCTAGCCATAAAATGTCGAAACCACAACCCTACTGTACTTCTATCTCTATCTGTCGGAGGTAGAAACTGTTTGCCTCCTCTAGTCATACGTTCCAAGCAAATGCATACAAACGAACCACAATCCCCTCTGGCTATTGATGCTTGTTGTGGCGATGTCTCGTCTCTCATCATTGTAACTTTTAACTTATTCGGCTTCTCATTTCTAGAATTAGTCCAATAAGCAATCGCATCCAAGTATTTAGACAAAAGATTGATCCATCCCTACAAATAATATCTTTCAAAGCAGACAATGATATATAATTCAAACAACTATCATTTATTATCGTCTTCAGTAATGGGAGCTGAAGCTCGACGAGAAACCAATGACGACGTTCCATAACAGGGATAAATAAATGTAATATTAAATAAATAATACTTCAACTGCGCACATCAAATAAATTTGATGAACACCTTTAAATATGCAAAAATAAATACTAACCTTATTGACCTCCCACTACTCAGGCTTTGATCCTGCAAGTGAGATGGGTGAAAAGACGAAGGCATATAATCCATCGCGTCTTTTTGAGTTTATTCAATTTCCTTAAAATCAGAAGTCGTGTTACCGATGCATCAATATGTTGTTTTATTAAAAAAATACATATATTAGTGAATTTAATAAATTAAAAAAATAATCAAAATCAATATAAAAAAAATATAATACTTACCCCCATTCGAAATAGCCATTATCTTCTACCCTTAATAAAACACCCTACCAAGACCGCTCAAGAAACAAATGTGTATGGTCGATTTTGCATATGTCGGTGAAGCACCCCTTGCTCCGCTCATGTAGATAAAAATCAACTGCGGTCTTAGCCTAAACAATATTATCCTTAAATGTGTCCGGTAGTGTGCATATCTCGTGCTGAAGAATGGTACTGGCCGGTAACTGATACGAAAGCTATATCGGATCCAACATATTAGACACACGAGGGGGTTTACCAATATATCTACATAGTATAGAATGTGGATTCTGAACGATGCGAGGTGGATCATGAACGATGAGAGGTGGATCCTGAACGATGGGAGGGGCCTCTTGAACGATGAGAGGTGAATCCTGAAAATTGGGAGGTGGACCTTGAATAATGGTAGGTGGATCAGGCTTCTTCTTACGTAGTCTTGGAACTATTGGGGTGAAAGGAGACATAATGGAAGGTCCACGATGTCTGATGCGTGAACCCCGTCGTGCAAGAAAAACAGTATCCATATATATCTGAAGGCAGATGATTGATCTGGCTCGGAATTATAGTGGTCATCATGTAACATATTATCATCGGGCCTCTAAAAATAAATTAATACATAAATCAGTAAAAAAATAAATAATGTCAAAAAAGGTTATATTTATTGCATTTTTAGTATAGTATTTCTTATAAAATTAAACAAACTTACCTCATCGCGTAGAATACACACCTCCTTCTGCAACGATGAAACAATCTCACGTAGAGCACCTACCTCATCATGTAAAGCACCATTGTCATCACGTAAAACACCTACCTCATCATGTAACACACCATTCTCATTACGTAAAGCAGCTACCTCACCACGTAAAGCACCTACCTCATCACGTAAAGCACTATTGTCATCACGTAAAGCACTGACCTCATCACGTAAAGCACCTAACTTATCTCGTGGAGGTGGAGAACGGGGAGATAAATATCGTGGCATCTTTGCTGGTTGCCTAACATGAGGTGATGGTGGAGAAGAGGCTCGATGATGTGATGGAATAGGCGATGGATCTCGGTGTCGAGGTGTAGAGTCTGCTAGATATGATGGATCTCGGTGTCGAGGTATAGAATCGGCTCGATGAGATGATGGATCTCGGTGTCGAAGTGGAGAATCGACTCGATGAGGTAATGGATCTCAGTGTCGAAGTGGAGAATCGGCTCGATGAGGTGATGGATCTCGGTGTCGAAGTAGAGAATCGACTTGATGAAAAAGTGGGGGGCTCATTATCTGTCCCACAAAAAAATGCCTACTAGCTTGCCATCAATCAGTGACAACCTCAGCCTCTGTGGGTATCGATGTCTGTAATGGATAGTTTGCCTCCTAACAATATAAAAGCCCAAATAAAGTCAAACATCTACTAGTAATAAATTGTTTATGTGTGGTAGTATTTGTGTTTACTTACATCAACTATCGTCATATATGGTAGTATCTCATCCTAATCCAACTGTCGGATCCTCTTCCAAGTAATAGCCCTAGGAATATCATTTGAATTCTTGATGGCATAAGTACGCATACTGGGAAATGCCTCAAATATCCAAATCTACAATATAATACAAAAACATTAATTTAGTAATTGTTAAATAATTAATTTTGGAAACATTATATATTTCTTACCTTAAAGGCCCAAATAAAGCCTACCAAAGTGTATTTGGAACCATGTCCATGCAAACTACGACGGTCCTCAAAGGCATACGACAATTTTTTTCAAGTAGCTTTCCATAAATATGAACCCCACGGAAACATGTTCCATGCATCTAGGTCATCTACCAATAATACTAAATCCTTACAAATAGGTTATCTGCCCTGTTTTGCTAAAAAAAATGGCATACAAAAGTAACAAAAGTCATACTCAGACAACATCAAGGTCATCCATCCGAGTAAAACCAACTTTAAGAAGTAATCTGCTCAAATCGTCGACGTGTAAAGTGGCCATCACCTTTGCCAGGTCAGGAAAAACCCGAAATAACCATGATGAGGTGGCGATATGACTAGTGTACAGACCTAATTCATCGTGTCATCCCAAACGTAGACTAGTGGCCAAGTAAAACTCCTCCCGCCCAAAACGAGTATACGCTGGTGGAAAATGAAACCATATCTCCTCATCGCCACGTGGTACCCCCTCGGGTAGATCGTTAGTCATGGTCTGTAGAAACAAATGAGTCAACAAAGCATCTCCATTTGGATGTTGTACTTTCAGCCATGGACCAAAACAAGTATTCTCAAACAAATTTCTTTGGACAGGTGTAAGTGTCGACGCAATTGTAATGGCTAGGCTTAATTTATTCCTTAAAGTCAAAGCAGCCGAAAAAAATTCTTAACAAAAATAATAAAAATACTAAGTTAGATATACTAATAATATACCAAAAACTATAAATTACACACAATAAACAAACATGGAATTAAACAGGGAAAATATAGATTATCTTATCTAATCTTAATACTATTAAACCAAATATGATATTAATCTTTCAAACTAGTCTAGTATTCACCCAAGTCATTATTCTATCATAGTTCACAAAATGCATTAGATAACATTCTAGAAGTAAGCATAAGTATAAACAAAAATGACAATATATAGGTTTCGTGCAAGTTCAAGGTCTTTCAGCATAAGTGTTGTGCGTAGAAGAAGTGCTTAAGCGTCGAAAATTTATTTCAAGAAAATCAAATTTGTAACTCGAAAATCGATTTCGCAATTCGAAACTTAAATTTACAACATGAAAATTGCAACTCGAAAATGAAATTCGCAACTCGAATTTTGAATTCGCAACTCGAATTTCATTTTCGAGTTGCGATTTTCGTGTTGCGAATTTAAGTTTCTTGAAATAAACTACTCTTCTTCTGCAAATTGAAGCTTGAATGAAGTGCATTACTTCAACCAACAAACAAAGGGCGATGGCATAATGTAAGTCTATTTACCAAATACTAACTTCACAGGGTTAAAGACTAAATGACTGTTTAGCAGTACTGACAGCAACCAAATGAATTTACTAAGTAATCTAAGTAAAATGATTAATCTATCTATATTATATGTAAAATATTATATTGAATTTAAATTACGAGTAAATTTAACATCAATTTAAATATGAAAATGATTAATTATCTAATAATAATACAAAATTAAGAAAACTAACCCTCGGTGGTTGATTTTCTATTTGTGGCCGTGAATGGTTGTGAGAGGTTGGCTGTGAGAGATGGAGATGGAGGGGGTCGTCGGAGATGGGGACGGATGTCGCCGGAGATGAGGACGGATGTCATCGGAGAGAGTGAGAGATGGAGATGGGACTGAGTTATGATTTAAGGGTTTAGGTTATGAGTTGCAATTTAGGGGATACACACAAAACATTTGTGTTGCAAAATTAAAAGTTGATTTACGAAATTTAAATTCGCGTTGCGAATTCGAAAATCGAGTTGCGAAAATGAAATTCACATTGCGAAATTGAAACTTGCTTTGCTAATTAGAAAATCGAGTTGCGAAAATGAAACTCGTGTTGCGAATTTAAAAATCGAGTTGCGAAAAAGAAATTCGTGTTGCAAAATTGTCAAATTTGAGTTGCGAATTCGACTTCTGTGTGCGAATTCCAAATACTGTGTTGCGAATTCGGAAACTGTGTTGCGAAATTGGCTTTCGTGTTGCGAATTCGAAATTGAGTTGTGAATTCGTTGGTTATTTTTGCAAATCCAAAACAAAGTTGGTTAAAATCGTATATTATAAGACATTTTCGATCACTCAAGTTATTTTCTCTTTTTATTTTCCCATAATGTATCCTAATTGTTGGCCTAATTCTTCTTTTGATGATTGATTCAACCTCTGATAAAAAAGATATACTATGGTTATATTTCATCTCTTCAATAAGTTTAGTAATGAGCATAACAGACCTATTGTTCCGATCTATGATTAGCTTTTCAGGAAATTTCCAAACAAACAATTTCAACGAAACCTTTCGATTTATGGTTTATGGTTGGGGCAAGCTCTTCTATTCTAGTTTATGGTTTTTCTTGGATATATAGTTCATCCGGGGGAGAGATCGAGCTTCAAGAAATAATGAATGGTCTTATCAATACACAAATGTATAACTCTCCAGGAATTTCAATTACACTTATATTCATAACTGTAGGAATTGGGTTCAAGCTTTCCCCAGCCCCTTCTCACTAATGGACTCTTAACGTATACGAACGAGTGAGGTTTGTTTGATAAATTTCTACCTCTCTATATATCTCTAAGATGTTTGGATATTTTAAAACTCCATGGACATGCAGAAAAGAAATGTTATCCTCACTCTGACCAATACATAACTTTGACTTGTTTAAATAACAATTAAGGTGAAGTAGGGTTTGGAACAACGATTCTCTTTATGATAAACAGATCTATTTTGCAAGTTCTTTATTACGGGAAGTTCTTACAAAAGATTGGACTAATGATGTATACAATACTTGAATTCTCGATGTAGATGTTGCATAGTTAGTTCTCATCCTTCAGAGACTACGAGTGTAATAAACGCATCTATTGACAAAATGATCACCCTAAGATGACCATCTCATGGCTATTGAGAACGAATCAAATCAGATGGTTCTATTTCTCAATATTTCTAACCTTCTCCAACGAACCAAGGTCGAAAATATTGAGAAAAATCAGTCATTCTCCACTGATGAAGGATTCCTCAAAAAGTTAAGGATTAGTAATATGTTTTAGAAATCGAATGGGTTCGATCTTATACATACGCGAGGAAGGTAATCAAAAAATAGAGAAAAGATAAGTTATTCTTTACTTTTATCACTTAGGAGTCGTGTGAGATGAAAGTCTCATACAAGGTTTCTAATGAGATAAAGAAGTGAGGAATCCTCTTTTCGACTCTGACTCTCCCACTCAACTCATTGCTTCTCTTTCTGTTACTTCTAAAGTAGCTTCTTCGGCTTTAACCACTCGAATTTTTTATATTCCTTTTTATTTCTCATTAAACAAATGTCATATTTTTCTAGAAATCCTAGCCATTCTTAGCATGATATTGGGGAATCTAATTGTTATTACTCAAACAAGCATGAAACGTGTGTTTGCATATTCGTCCATAGGTGAAATCGAATATGTAATTATTGGAATAATTGTTGGAGACTCGAATGGTGGATATGTGAGCATGATAACTTATATGGTGTTCTATATCTCCGTGAATCTAGGAACTTTTGCTTGCATTGTATTATTTGGTATACGTACCGAAACTGATAACATTCGAGATTATGTAGGATTATACACAAAAAATCCTTTTTTGGCTCTCTCTTTAGCTCTATGTCTCTTATCTCTAGGAGGTTTTCCTCCACTAGCAGGTTTTTCGGTAAACTCCATTTATTCTAGTATGGATGGCAGACATACCTATATTTCTTAGTTTCAATAGGAATCCTTACGAGCGTTGTTTCTTTCTACTATTATCTAAAAATAATCGAGTTTTTAATCACTAGACGAAACCAAGAAATAACCATTCACGTGCGAAATTATAAAAGAACCCCTTTAATATCAAACAATTCCATCGAATTGAGTATGATTGTATATGTGATAGTATCTACTATACCAGGAATACCAATGACCCTGATTATTACAATAACTCGGGATACCATTTTTTTGTTTAGCTTCTAGTTAGCTTCTAGAATCCATTTCTTAGTTCAAGTTCCCTCTTTACTAACTGGAATCAAAGAATTAGTAGACTTGTTCTGCCCAAAATGGGAATTCGCTAGGGTTATGAACTTTAATCTATAATCTGCTTATCGGGTCAATTCCATGATTATAAGTTCATTCCATACCGGACCAAGCCAGAATAGGGCTATATACATTGTCATTATGAGAAGGTGTTATTCGAGCGTGTCTAAATAGATACTATGTTTACATATAGATCATTACCATACAATGTTACATTCCATTTAGGATTAAGAATGGGCGTAATAGGGCCTTCTTTTTTACATATCTGTCGTTATTTGGAAACTTATTCATCTCTTTTCTTTTTTCTTCTATTGAATCAAGAAATAAATAGGTTTGATTGTCCATCTTTTTAATATAATCTATATCTATTTAATATAATCTTAATATATATATAAAATATCCTTTGGATACTTCAAATCGAAGCAATTGGATGTCTGACTCGGGCCTATATGACATGACCGATCAATAGAAATACTCCAACACTCCACCTTTGTCATATATTTATATGAACAATATATTGAGAAATTGTCCATACGTAAAACTAAAAGTTTTTACATGACAAGATCTATTAATTTCTAGCCAATTAAAAGGATCTTCTGATCAATCCAAAGATTATTTCAATTCCATTGGTAACGAGGATTCGGAATATCACACATTGATCAATCAAAGAGAGATTTAAAAACTAAAAGAAAGATTGATTCTTTGATATCATTCCTTTAAAACGAGACAATATATTTATATTGTAATTATAGTTTCATCATAAAATATTAGGTTGAGCAAGAACAAACAATTTTTATTTATGAACATGAGACTTTCATCTCCTTGTCACCCTATCTTCAATTAACCTTAACTTAGGTGAAAAGGAGAAAAACCTTCTTTTCTTATTTTAGTTAGGTTTAAGTATGACTAGAATAATATTCTATGACAAGTAATTCATTTATTTTTAACCCAATTCATTTCTTATCTATTATTTGATTGACTAATTCTTTATATTGTAATGCTTGAAGGGTCAAATGCTTTGGTAATTCCTCATGGGTGGATGAATCAAGATAATTTTATATCAGAGTTCTAGATTTTTTTCATCCCTCACTGAAATAATATCTATGCGTTTGCAAGGATAACTTGTTTATAGCTAAAAAGAAAGATCGATTCAATGGCTCTTTATGAATAATCCACATTACTATTTTCAATCAGACGGGAAATATGTCAACAAAAGTTTTGATCATATGAACAAGATAATAAGGAATTGTCCGCTCTCAGGTTGGGCAGTAAGGGTCGGAGAAGGGAAATTACTCATTCCTAAAACCAACATTCTTAAGACTAAAGAGTCGAAGGGGGAAAGCTCTTTGTTCCTAGTTCTCCTATAGCTATATCCTCATGAACCACAAGAATCCTTTGTTAGAATGGGATTCCAACTATGCACCTTTTGATAGTTTGAGAAGAGTTTCTCTTTAGAGAGCACAATACGATGAAAGTTGTAAGTTGTGTTCAAAGGGGAGTTATTGTCTATCTTTAGCCTCTATGGTAGAATCAGTCAAGGGCCTGAGAGGCAGTGGTTTAACCTATGATGGATGACAACGGTTCGAGTCTACTTATCTTCAACTCGTGAACTTAGCCAAAATAAAGTTATATGACAGTACCCAATTTTTTCGATTCGATAGTTTGATCTATGATTTATCATTCATAGACGTTGATAAGATCATTCCATTTCATTTAGCATCACCTTAGGATGACATAGCCTTAAAGTAAAGTTAAGTTAAGGGCGAGATTCAAACAAGGAAAGGCTTACGGTGGATACCTAGGCACCCAGAGACAAGGAAGGGCATAGTAAGGGAAGGGTGAAAAGAACCCCCATCAAGAAGTGAAATAGAACATGAAATTGTAAACTACTAAGCAGTGGGAGGAGCAAAGGGATCTAACCGCGTGCTTGTTAAAGAATGAACCAGCAATTCATAGGCAATGGATTGGTTAAAGGAACCCACCGGAGCTGTAACGAAAGTGAGTCTTTATAGGGTAATTGTCACTGCTTATGGACCCGAACCTTGGTGATCTATCTATGACCAAGATAAAGCTTGGGTGAAACTAAGTGTAGGTCAGAATCAACTAATGTTGAAGAATCAGTGTATGAGTTATGGTTAGAGGGTGAAATACCACTCAAACCCAGAACTAGTTGGTTCTCCCCGAAATACGTTGAGGCGCAGCAGTTGACTGGATATCTAGGGGTAAAGCACTACTTCGGTGTGGGCCACGAGAGCTGTACCAAATTGAGGTAAACTCTGAATATTAAATATGACATCAAAATAACAGAGGTCGAGGTCGACCAGTGAGACGATGGGGGTTAAGCATCATCGTCGAGAGAGATACAACTCGGATCACAAGCTAAGGCCCCTAAATAACCGCTTAGTGATAAAAGAGGTATGGGTGCAGAGATAGCCAGGATGTTTTCTAGAAACAACCACCCTTGAAAGAGTGTGTAATAGTTCACTAATCAAATGCTCTTGTGTCAAAGTTGAATGGGGCTAAGCAATTTGCCGAAGCTATGGGATGTAAAAATGCATCAGTAGGGGAGTGTTCCTCCTTAGGGGGAAGCACCATACACTTTTTAGCTATTAGGAGAACCCTAGTACTCTATTTCAGATCTATGAAAAAGGTCTCAGAGATCTTTTTTCCTTTTCAAAGATACATGAGTGAAGCAATCGACCTATTGATACTGGAAGACCCAAAAGATTCTTTCAATGTATCATTTCTAGGTCTAATGGAATTCTTAGGTATAAAAAGAAGCCTTTTCAAATAGAGATTTTTTCTTTCGGCCATATTTTGATTGTTAATACGATATATAAGGACTGCTACTACAAATAGTACTACACCTTTGATCGTGAAATGTCTAATGTGTCATTTCTAGTACAAAGTATGATACTCTAAATTCGGGGGTCCGAGAGTCTTATAAAACTTTCTTGGTGGAAAAAATGTGAATGAAAGATCTCACTGATTTGAATTGGGCCCATGAACCAAAGAAATAGTGAGAATTCTTGATCTCTCTCAATTCAAAATTCTAGGATTTGAATTGATATCATTTCATTAATTCCCCCTAAATTGCATTGATTTCTCCTAAAGATTTTATTTCAATTACAATTTGGTTATTCACCATATACAAGGATCCTCGCTAAGCATCCATGGCTGAATGGTTAAAGCGCCCAACTCATAATTGGCAAATTCGTAGGTTTAATTCCTACTAGATGCACGTCAATATGACCCTCCAATAAGTCTATTGGAATTGGCTATGTATCAATGGAATCTCATCATCTATACATAAAAAATTGGTGTTGTATATTCATATCATAACATATGAACGGTAAGAACTAACATTCTTATTGAGACTCAAACTCATAGGGAAGAAAATATATTTATAGATGGAATCAAATATGTAGTAGTTACAGACAAAAGTATTCGAGTAATGATGAAAAATCAATATATTTCAAATGTCGAATCAGGATCAACTAGGATAGAAATAAAGCATTGGGTCGAACTCTTCTTTGGTGTCAAGGTAATAGCTTTGAATAGTTATCGACTCCCTGGAAAGAGTAGAAGAATGGGACCCATTATGAGACATACAACGAATTATAGGCGTATGATCATTACGCTTCAATTGGGTTGTTCTATTCCACCTCTTAGAACGAAAAGAACTTAAATCAAAATAGTTAATAGCATGGTGATACATTTATACAAAACTTGTACCCCAGTCACACGCAATGAAGCCGTAGACAGTCAAGTGAAATCTAATCCATGAAATAATTTGATCTATGGACAACATCATTGTGGTGAAGGTCGTAATGCCAAAGGAATCATTACCGAAAGGCATAGAGGGGGAGGTCATAAGTTTCTATACCGTAAAAGAAAAGAAGGACTTGAATAATAGAAAAAGAAGATGAGCCAGATATGATTTATATAATTCTAATAGCGCTTCCTCCCCTATCTGTTAGTTATAGCCCTATCTTTTAAGTATAGTAAAAGTCTTTCCATTTCGTTACATACTAGCAGTTTCATATTCTTCTTATTCCTGGTATGAGACTCCCTATAATTAGAAAGCATGAAAGACATTGTAGACATCGTAATGACTTTTCGAATATTCAATATGATTCCACAAGATCTAATTTCGTTCAAGTAACAAATTCTAGCCAATTGAAAGGATCTTCTGATTAATCCATAGATCATATCGATTCCATTAGTAATGAGGATTCAAAATATCACACATTGATCAATTAAAGAGAGATTCAACAACTAAAAGAAAGATCGATTCTTTGGGATCCTTCATTTATTCAAACGGAATAAACGGATATAGAATCAGACTGATTCCTTAAATGCCTTTATCGATATTCCTCAATGTCCCGGCTATTCAAGGAACGTGAGAAGCGTATGAATAATCATTTTCTTCCAGAAGAAATCGAAGAATTTCTTGGGAATCCTACAAGATCCATTCGTTCTTTTTTCTTTGATAGATGGTCAGAACTTCATATGGGTTCGAATCCTACTGTGAGGTCCACTAGAGATAAGAAATTGTTGAATAAAGAACAAGATGTTTCTTTTGTCCCTTCCAGATGATCTGAAAATAAATAAATAGCTAATATATGCAAGATAATTGCATATTTATAAAATACCGTCTCAATTTATCCTATTTCATCAGATCTGGGATGTGATATGGTTCCGAAACATGATCTGGCAATTCCAATAAGATTTTATTCTTGAACAAAAATCCATTTTTTGATTTATTTTATCTATTCCATTACCAGAACATGGGGATACGCATTACACCACGATTTTGAATCTAAAGAGAAATTTCAATAAATCACATATATATCCACTCTATCAATAACCGAGTAGGAGAAGCGAAAAGAAACTAGACGTTTTAATGGCTCTCCTGTAAACCACGAGGATTAAAAGCCTTTCCTAACACCGAGTGCTAGCGCTTTACTAATAGAATATCAAGGTTCCTTTTTATGATTTTATAATCAATAACTTGTCCATGAATGAGTAATTACCCGTCAAGTACATATATAATCAACATTACTTGTCAGCATTCCACCGCCCTTTAAAACTAGACGTCACAGTAAGACGAGAAAATAATATCGCGCTGCCTCTTTCTTGTCCTTATTATATATATCACCTAGTTTCGTCATAAAACGAAAATTATATATCAGGTGATAATATATGAATATATTATATTTATAAATTATAAATTTTATTCGAATTATATATTATATAATTTTTTATTTTTATATATAACTCATAGATTGGCGTTTGGTTCGCTGGAATATTTCTGAGGGAATTGGAATCTGTGAATGAATTAGAATCTGTGAATGAATTAGAATCTGTCAGGAATTAAAATTCAATTCCATATTCTGTTTGGTTGGCAGGAAATTGAATTAGAATCCAATTTCATATTCTGTTTTGTTGGCAGACATGTCAGATGATTTGATTTCAGTAATATAAAATGACAGGATTGTCATTCTTGTTTTTTTTTTTACTTAATTTTAGTTTGTTTTATAAATTACTTGTAGCAATATATTATAAATATTTAAAAAAATATTAAATTTTAATTTTATTAATTTATTATTCATTTCAATAAATTATAAAAATCATGTTAATAAACATCATAAATTAAAATCATCCCAATTAGAGATTGTCATGGGTTGGGTTTTTAGTCGACCCGACCCGAGAACAAGGGAACCTCCATCCGAGACCCGACCCGACCAAATTAAAGTTTCACCCGACCCGACCCGAATATATGAATTAGAAACCTAACCCGACCCGAAATAATAAAAAAATTATTTTTATTCAATAAAAACAGTGACTTAATTGAAAAAAAATTATATATAGAGAGGTATTATTGTAATTATTCCTAAATATATAAGATAAAATTATATATTTTTGGGTCGAGTCAGGTCGGGTATTTTTCACCCTAAACCCGAACCCTACTCAAATATCACACTTAAAAAAAACTGACCCAATCTGACCAAAATAAAGTTTCACCTGACCTGACCCGAAATAATAAAAAATTATTTTTATTTAATAAAAGCAGGGACTTAATTGAAGAAAAAAATTATATATAGAGGGGTATTATTGTAATTATTTCTAAATATATAAGGAAAATTATATATATTTTCGATTCGAGATAGATATTTTTCACCCTAAACCCAAACTCGACCCGACCCGAATATTACACTTAAAAAAACCGATCCGACCCGACCAAAATAAAGTTTCACCCGACCTGACTCGAATATATGAATTAGAAACCCGACCCAACCTGAAATAATAAAAAATATTTTTATTAAATATATGAATAAGTTACCAAAAGATTGATGAGGGTAGTATGGTCAAATTTCAATTCCCTCCAACAAGGGGATTAAATTCCATCATAGAATTGATGGAATTCACTTTCCCTCATTTGATGGAAAGTTGAAGTCATGAGTGATTCTAATTCCCTTTAAAAATTTGAATCAAACATGAGAAAATGGTAGAATTAGATTCCAATTTCCCCTAATTTCAAGGGATTCCTGCGAACCAAACGCAGTTTAACATTTTGAATTTATTGATGAAAATAGGACACAAACTGTACATCAAGATTAATCAATGCCCTTGTCATATCCGGTAGAAAGTAATTGACACATAAAAGTTATAGATTAAGTTAGGTGATTGTTAACATTTATGACAAACCAATTATTTAAAACATAAATTTTAAATAATTATTATTGAATAGAATGTGAAAGAAAAATAACAATCACATTGTACTTTTTATTTTATAAGGAAAAAATGAAAATTTTAACGATTAAAAATGTTATTTTAGATGCCGATTTAATAGTGTCAGGATATCATCTATCATATTTCTTATTTGAGTAAACTCACACGTACAAATACTATTGTTGAAATCTAAATTATATATTAACGAAATCACTCACTAGATTGATCATTCTTATCATTAATAAATAATAATTAGAGCAGGGTTCTTTGAATAGAGTCCGCCCAACTGTAATATATCAAATGAAGCAGAGTGTCCAATCCCAGGATAGGTCTTGCCGAGGCCCCTTCCTCTGATGGTCATCTGACATTGGCTTAAAAAGTCATAAGTTAATGAAAAAGAATTACCTGTACATTCAGCTTCAAATTAAATTAATGTGATTATTATAATGATTGAATGTTTTAAGTACGATTAAACTCAAAGATTTGTAACAAACGCTGATAGGGTGTATTTAGACGATATTTAAAAAAGTTATATATCAACTAGTGTTATTTTTTTATTATGAGATCACCATAAAAAAAGGATT
This sequence comes from Hibiscus syriacus, assembly GCF_006381635.1. NCBI lineage: Eukaryota > Viridiplantae > Streptophyta > Magnoliopsida > Malvales > Malvaceae > Hibiscus > Hibiscus syriacus. Next base: position 144,474 of record NW_024062732.1, read on the forward strand.
AATTTCTTGAAGATACACTAAATTATTCGCCAGTGAGTTGCACTGTCAGATATACTTAGAAGTTCCTCCAAATAATCAGAACCCAAATCCTCAAACACGATCATATTATCCATCTTCTCTTGCTTGATTTTCTTGGTCTCCGGTCGTTTGCGCTTCATAGAATACCTTTCCTTCATCGTCAAAACAGGAGAACAACCTTGTTGGAATCCATAGTTCATTTCCTGAAGTGACTTGTGAACTTGATCAATGGGGAAATTGAGTTTGGTCATTGGACCTCGCATTGCCAATGCAGCTTGATCATAGGCTAAAGCAGCAGCCTCAGCAGTATCAAAAGTTCCAATCCAAACTCTAACACCATTCCTGGTCGAATCCCTTATCTCAGCCGCATATTTTCCCCACGGCCTCTTCCTTACTCCTCTGTATGAAATCTCTTTCGATTCCACTTCATGATCGTCGGAGGTTTTATTAATGGAGTTTTCTGGGAGTACTTGATTTAGAACTCCGAAAAGAAGCATTTCCTGGGAATCGTTTTCGTTGAAAGGAAGGGCCGGTGCGAAGTTTTCTTGAGAAACATAGGAAGAAGATGGTTCAGGAGAGAAATGGAGACCTGGGTACTGAAAGAATGATGAAGAATCCATGTTCAAAGTAAAATTGGAGATGATAAATACTTGTTTTGAAGGTTAGGGTTATTTATAGAACAAACATTAAAAGCGTCAAAGATGATTGTTTGGTCGTTAATGGAACTCAAATGGACGTCGTCACTGTGGAGAAGAGAGTCAAAGGAAGTGGTCGTGGGGCATGGCGGCCATGTCACTTTAAATCCCTCCTCTAGCATCATCCTCATGACTTCACTTTGATTATGTCCTCCCTATCAACCCCATTTTGCTTAGCCGATGAATTACATAGTTAATAATCACAATTAGTTGGTATATGGTTTTGGGGTAATTTTAGGGATCTCATGAGTCTAGTTGGATTGGGTTTTTCGTTCAACCCAACTTTACCAAAAAAATATACACCCTTAACTCAGGTTTAGGGTAATTTCACTCAACATGAAATCCAACTCGTTATTGAGATAAAATTCGAACCGGATCAGATCAACCTGAAACAAATATATTTATAAAAAACATTATTAATTTTATTCAATAAAATATAGATTTAATTGAAAATTAATAATATACATAGGAGTATTATTGCAATCATGGTTAAATATATAATATATAATATATAATTACATTATTTTTTCGATTGGATAGAGTATTTTCCACTCTGAACCCGACTCGATTCAATCCGAACTTATCCTAAAAATCCAACCCAAACTCAAATTCAAAAGAAAGCTCAACTCAATAAAGTCAGATTGAGTAGAAACTCGTTGAATTCAGTCCCGTGCCCATTCCTAATAGTTTTAGTTTAATAAAATTTTTGGGTTTAAAATACTTTTTTTACTCTAGTATTAATTATACATATTTTAATACCTTATGCTCGAAACTTTAATGCGTATTAATAATTTTTTTCTCCGAATGGAAAGTCTGTATATAAAAAATGTTATTTTGTATCAACAAGGTTGGTTCAAGTGGTAAACAACTTGATATCGTTTAAGAAAGGTCCTAAGTTCAAGTCATTGTGTATTCAGAAAATCCATGGTGGGAGACTTACCCAAATCATATGTGCGACCCGGATTGGTCCAGATTAATCAGGACGAAGCCTTGAACTAGAGGGCAATTAGAAAAAAATAGTATTTTGTAATATTGCACGAGTGGGGCTATTTTGGATTTTAGACAATATTCAAAGAGCGCCTACCAACATGATTTATGGACCTTATTTACTGCATTATTTAAAAATATTTTGCTTTCATTTTTTTTAGACGAACGAACTCGAATCTATTGGAAAACAAAGGGATGTATTATGAAAATATCCTCTCCCTATATTTAGAAAAATCTAAAATAGAGACGTAATTTAAAAAAAATCATGCATGTATTATAGTTAATGAAATTTAATTCTTTTATAACTAATGATGGTTGGTTATCATTTTAATAATATATTTTAAAAAAATTAAACTTATTTTTTCTTAAAGGTATAATAAACGTACTTGTTGATAATTAAGCTAAATTTTGTTACATCTTAAGAGTTTTGATTTAAAAAGATGATTAAATATTAGAGGTATATATATGAGAAATAAGCTACGCCGCCTCTTCTCATTTTGAGCAAGTGATTTAATAACTATATTTTAATGTAAAACCGCATAAGAAGAACACGTGGGAACAGCAGACTTTTAACCAAATCATTAGCGAATTGAAAATTAGTACTTGGATGGGGGACCATTGTTAACTCTTTCGAAATGTGCATGAATCTAAATATCGCATATAAATCCATAAAGGAATGTTTAGGGGATTCTTTTCCTACAAAAGCCTTCAACAGTAATAATATTTTTTTACTTAATATTTGTCACGTGTACGTATTACCTGCAAGTTGCGGTTTTTGCAGTATAATCTTATTGAATTTTACAACCTTGTCTGTCCCCGGTCCAAATTAATTAGGCAGATGGAACCTAAATCATCTTTAAAATAAAAGTTGTATGAAAAGGATACAGTCCTTAGGTTTATGATTCATCCCCCCATGCAACTTTAACAATTTATCAAGGCTTCAGTTTTGAAAATTTTGTGTGGATAAGCCCATAGTATCTTTCCCGAATAAAATAGAACTAGTTGATAACCCTTTGGTGCTTAAGATTTTAGTTTTAAGGTGACACGTACCACGTCACTCAAAATAATGATATGATGTGTATCACCTCACCAAATAAACATATAAAAGTATCATGTCAATAATATATATTGACCGTTAACCAATTAACGGTTTCTATCCAATAATATAAACTATTTTAGTCAAAAATTAGAACGTTGAAAACTAAAATGCTTAAAAAAAATAAAAATGATCATTTGGGCAAAAGAGAGCTAATTTTATCATTATACCTTAATTTGATACAATATCATTGATGTGTACGAAAAAAAAGTATTACTTCGACCAATATTTCTAGGTCGGGGAATTTTGCTGCACTCCGCCTAGTGTTTTGTGGCCTTGATCGGTGTTCTCTTACTGTTTTCTATATTTGGTATAAGCATAAACAGAGTAACAGATACGGACCGACCCGTACAGAGGAATCATATTACACAAGGACCAAAGTATTGTACACCTATTTCACTATTTGTAAATGTAAGTTGAGGTATAAATAGGCACCAAGAAACAAATATCTAATATGTAATATGATCATAGTCCTTTTATTAGGATATATTATTTGTTAACCATATGCTTGTTAGGTTAACTGTTAGCTTGTTTTTTCTGTTAGCTTTGGTAGTTAGTTAGCTCATAGTGCTTGTATATAAACAGCCTGGTACATCACTTTTTTTAATATATGAAAGACGAGAATTTCATTCTTTCCTTGCTATCTTGATTCATGGTATCAAAAGTTTTGTCTCTTTTTCACGCTTCATCATGGCTACTTCATTGAGTGATAGCTTCGACAATGGGGCTAATCCCTATTCTTTGCGTCAGTTCAATAATCTCGGTGTTGTTTTGGTAACTCAACTGCTATCCAACGATAACTTCCATAGCTGAAAACTTTCGATGGTGCTTGCTCTCTCTGCCAAGAACAAACTCGGATTTGTTGATGGTTCCATTGCAACCCCTGATCCGTCCATGGTAGATCAGTTCAATGCTTGGGCTCGTGCCAATAATTTGGTGAATTCTTGGATTCTGAATCCAGTTTCCAAATATATTGTTGTCAGCTTGCTTTATCATACTTTTGCTATCAAGACTCAATCTGGTAATCGCAAGAACATGCCTTTGTGCAGTTATTGTAAAATTCTTGGTCAATCGAAGGATAGATGTTACAAATTGCAAGGTTATTCAAGAGTTATAATTCCTAAAATTCATCTTCGAATTCTTTGACTAATAGTAGTAAACGTTCTCAGGTGGCTCACACAAATTCGACGGTTTCTCAACAAGATTCTTCTTTGATTAGTGATGTTTTCACACCTCAGCAATGCCAGCAATTAATTGTTATGCTTACATCTCAGCTTCAAAATGCTTCATCTTTGGACGTTCCTTCCACGTCCATAAATAATACCATGCAAGGTAAGCTTTTATCACATATGGACAATTTATCTCTTGGAAAGTCGAATTATTGGATTATAGATTCTGGAGCTTCACAACATGTTTTGTTATTCCAAGTCTCTTTTGAATCTTTATTTCCTATCACAAGTTGTCCAGTTACTTTGCCTGATAGGTCTACAATACCAGTCAAATTTGTGGGAACATTCAGATTCTCTCCTGATTTTGTTTTGTATGGTGTATTGTTTGTACCAGATTTTCAATTCAATCTACTATCAGTTAGTGCCTTGTTAAGCAATTCTGATTTTAGTGTGTTGTTTTGCAAAACAAATTGTTTGATCCAGGACCTTCTTCATCGAGTGATTGGGAAGGGTGAGTTGTTTCAAGGTCTCTACCTGCTGCAGATGTCTTCTTGTGCATCTAGTTTTCCTTGTAATATTGTTTCTAGTGATTCGTTCATTGCTTGGCATAACAAACTAGGTCGTCCTAGTTCCCATGTTCTGCATTTTCTTAAAGATGTTTTATTTCTAAAAACTGTAAAAGCGAGAGATCCTTGTCAAGTTTGCCCATTAGCTAAGCAACAAAGATTATCGTTTCCTATTTCATGTTCTCATGCTAAGCAACATTTTGAATTAATTCACTGTGACATATGGGGACCTTATAAGCATAAAACATATTCGAATCAGACTTTGTTTCTTACTTTGGTCGATGATTTTTCGAGATCTACTTGGGTTTATTTGTTGTAACACAAATCTGATGTTAGTTCGATAATAACTGGCTTTATTTCTATGGCTAAAAAACAATTTGGTTTTGATGTTAAGCGTTTCAGGTCTGATAATGCACCCGAGATGAAATTTATTGAGTTGTTTGCTAGTTTGGGAATAGTTCATCAATTCTCTTGTGTAGAAACACCTCAACAGAATTATGTGGTTAAGAGGAAACACCAGCATTTGTTGTCTATTGCTAGAGCTTTGTATTTTCAATCAAAAGTGCCATTTAAGTTCTGAGATGATTGTCTGCTAACCGCTACATACTGATTAATCAGCTTCATTCACTTATTCTGGAAAATAAGTCTCCTTACGAGTTTTATATGGTCATTTATCGGATTATGGTCGTTTGAAAGATTTTGGATGCCTTTGTTTCATTTCCACATTGAAATCACAGATAGATAAATTTTCTCCTCGTGCTTTACCTACTGTGTTTCTTGAATATCCTCCAGGTGTAAAGGGGTATCGGGTTTATGTGCTAAAAACTCATAAGTTTATGGTTTCTCGCAACGTGGTATTTCATGAGAACATTTTTCCATTTCAAAACGTTCAGTTGCCTGATCATTTTGTTGATGTTTTCCAGGATTTTTGTTTACCACACATTGTGCGAGATTCGGTTGATCACTCACATGTTTTCGAAACTCAACATACACATAATGATTCATTGCTTGAGGAGCAAACCAATCATGACATTATTGTGGAGGAACACAATGTTTCGTCTGGTGTTGATGATGTTTCTGGCGAATCAGGTATTGCAGAAGCAAATAATTCCTAATGTGGTTCCACAGCCTGTTCGACGATCTTCTCGTGTTTCTCAAAAGTCATCCTATCTTCAACGTTATTATTGTAATAATGTCTCATCTCAATGTTATTATCCTATTGAAGATTATTTGTCTTCTTCGAGGTTGTCCTCTGAGTACAATGGTTTCGTTGCCAACATTTCTTCTCAATGTGAGCCATCCTTTTATCACCAGGCTGTCAAGTCTTCCGTTTGGAGAGATGCTATGGATGATTGTAACACCCCAATTTAGGGGCTAAATTTTAGAATTATAAAGTGGTGGATTTAATTGGTATTTTGGAAAAAATTGAGGAAAAAATTGTAAAGTCGCAAAGTTAGAATAGCTTTTTAAAACATGTCTAAACTCTCCCCGTGAGTTTTCCAGAGAATTTTTCAATTTTCCCTCCCTCGTTGACTCTCTTTTCCACTTCGATCTATTCACCGTTCGGCCTCCGTTCGACGAACCGAAACCACCATCGTGTTCGTTGTCGACCGATGAACCAAAACCCTCAAACCTTTCGTCATGAATCGTCGTCGTTCGTCGTTAATTTCAGTTGGAAGTATCGTCGGTTTTAACTCGATTTTCGTTGGTTTTTCGTCGATTCACGACGATTCGACCATCCGTTTTCGACACCTCCCGCACCATCGTGTTTCTTGCATCGTTCCGAGTCCGCCGGTGTCCTCCGTTTCTCCGTCGTCGCCGGCGCGTGGAGGGGTGAGAAAGTCAAAGTTTTTGATGTTTCGAAATCGAGCTCTTCACCGTTCAAAATTGTGAATCGAGCTCGGTAAGTGTCTCAAAATGTGTCTTAAAATAATTATTAGGAATTTTTCCGGGAATTTTTCGACACCGTATCATTGTTCACACGCCGTCACTGCGTGTAGGGGTGTTAGTTTTGTAGTTAATTTTTGTTAGGGTGATATTTGTGTAAAATTTGGGTGTTAGTTTTGTAAATATTTGTAAAAGGTGGCTAATTTTGTAATTAATTTCTGTTAGGGTGATATTTGTGTAAAACGGTCGACTGTTGACCGCTGCGTTGACCGTTGACCGGCGTTGACCACTATTGACCAGAACTTTGATCGGCGTTGAACGACCTTTGACTTTGACCAGGTATACCTATCCTGACGTTTTTCGACGTTCTGAGTCGGATTTCGTAGTCCATTTTTCGAAATTCGGACCCGAAGGCCTCGAAATTGCCAGTCAAACCCAATGACTTTGACTTTGACCGAAAAGTCATATTTTATGTTTTGACATCTCGAATCTATTTTTGGGGTCCGTTTCGCCAAACTCAAACCCGGTAAGCTGTTTTTGACTGATTTATCACCCGATTCGATCTGTTTTTCAGAATTAAGCTCCGTTTTTTTGTAATTTCTGTTGATATGGATCCGAGGAAATATTGGAAGTTGAATTAAAGATCAAAGGCGTTCGAATGGAATTTATATGGTCGATCAGTATGGTACGAAAATCGAGGTAATACTTTACTACCTCTTTATGCTTTATAGAACATGTGAATATTGGTAAATGCATGATTAAGATAATGTTGGTCTCATTTGTGTAGTTAATTAATTTAATTTATACACTCGATCCGAATACGTTAAAAAAATTCGGTAACTGATTATGACTCATATGACTATTATAAGAAATTGGAAGACAGTTGGAATTAAATTACAAGTTCTGGGATTAAGTGATAAAGGAATCAGACATGGATATGTAGATTATAATTTATTCCGTCCAAGGTTAAACGTTAAGGGCACTTGGATGAGAAAATGAGAATACCCCGGTTTGGTAAAATTACAAAAATACCCTTATGTTGTAAAATGTCAAGAATTATCCCTGTAAGTTGATTAATAACTCTGAAAGGATATATTGATCTGATAAAAGTACAGATGTACATAAGAAATGCTAGTTTGCTTAGAAATTATGGATAACCGGTTTTTGAACCCTAAGAGGGTTTGTGCAAGATACTAGAAATCTGTTAAGGAATCATTCCAAGATCAAAGAATGTTCGGGAAAGCAATTAACAATAGGATCTTTAAATTATAATTATTTTCGTTATGAGTTAATACCGAAATTATCTGATTAAGAAATTACGAAAATACCCTTGAGAGGTAAACTAGTCTGAGTTAACCCTGAATGAGAAAGTACTTTGAGAATTCGTACTTAACTCAATAAATTACGAATTTAATGGTTAAGATCCGTCTTTGTACAGAAAATTCCTGATAAAATGTTTGTAACTTCTGAGAAGCAATGACCTGAAAATTTCCGAATTAAGAATAAATTATTAAGGGTGCTCTTTTGTCAGAATTGCTCGAAAGAATTGGAAAAGATGGTACGTTTAAATTAAATAATAAGATCAGATGGGTTATAAAGGGTTGAAATACACTGGATCAGTAAAATGACCAAAATACCCTTGTAATGGAAATGACTCAAGAATATCACCAAGCCCAAGAATGAATGGACATCTTCAAGTTTTGAAATAGATGGAATAAAACTGAACACCAAAATACCCTTATGGCCTAGACTAAGTAGATGTTTTGGATTATTTAAGGACTCCAAATAAACATGGATGTTGTAGCTCTTAAAAGTTATGGAACGCAGCTTAAGTCAGTCAACCAACGCTAGTGTTATATCAATACTTGAATGGCATATATACCACTTGAATGCTTGTTCGTCTCCTCAAGATTGGATCAATGATAATTCTGGAAGTACTCAGCTAAGCTCAACTCTAGATCGCATTCGATACTAAGAAATGGATATTCGTTAGACAAATCAATCACAAAGACCAAATTGAGTTGAACGGAAGTACAATATGTATCCAAAATTCAGAAACGTCTGAATTACTCTGGGAAACCCCGAAGTAACGAGAATTAACTTGACCGCTAAATGAGCTAAGTAACCTCAATAATTGAGGATTAAGTAAGTGATTTGGATAAGTCTAGAAACTCTGATGAGTTTATAAAATGTACTGTCCTTATAGGACATGTACTACAAATCAAGCACGTTAGTATTTCATTATATTGTGGAAGCGTGGAAATGAAATAAAGACCATTGAAAGATCTATTCAGCGATGATTCCGAAGATAATCTATGAATAAGAATTTTTTGTATTAAAAAGTAAATACCCTGGAAAGATAATGTATTTATCAATCGACAAGCATTAATTCTGGGAGATATTCATCTAGAGTTGTTTGGTAATGAAATCAATCGACATAGACTGTAAATGCCCTGAACCTTCATTTCTTCCTTATCAGCTCAAGTCTCATTCTGAATAACTGATGATTCCATCAGTTATTGATCTCTTCCAATAGTGATTCTAAATTCCAACATTTTATCGACATACTGAAGATCTGTGTTTCTCTGCTTGATGAGATTATCCAGTACCTCTGAATAATATCTGTAAACTCTGGTGTGTTCCCTAATCATATAAATATTTTATCTGATTTTCAACTTGAATTCTGTTCTGAAACATGACCTGAATTCTGTTCTGATTTCTGACATGGATTCTGTTCTGATATTTGTTCTGAATTCTGTTTTGATTTATGATATATCCGTTTATGGACGGAAAAAAATGTTTTTAATTGGGGGTATTGTTGGAGGAAGTAAATCTGCAGGCTTCTCGGTTGTGTGCTCAGGGCCTCACTGGTTGTGCAGGGTGTATGGTTCCAGGGAACCTACACAAACAGATTGTGAAAAGATAAGGGTGTATATATATATATATATTTTAAAAAAATATGTATCTTTTATTGGTTTTACGGGAATACACTAGATAACCTATTATGATCTCCTGAACTTAGTCATTCGAAATACTTATCTGAACTGAAAGCTCATTGTCTGTTACCCCTGAAATATCAATAGGATCTTCGCTCAGCATAAAATCTGTAGATGTTCGGAACCAATAAGGAATATATATTTATCTGTATATGTACATTCTTCAGCATCATATGGTAGTTCTATATTACTGAGCTTTCCAAAGCTCATTCTGTTACTCATCTTTTCAGGTTAAAAGAATTGTACCAGTGCAGCTATCGACTTCAGTAAGTGAGTTCTTCCACTGTTGTATGCAGAGTATGATACATGTGATTAGGGGGCATGTAATTGTATTTTGTTTTATATACGAATCTGAAAATTTGTTTTATTTCTGGATACTGATAAATCATTTTATAAGTTACATGTTTTAATAAAAGTTTTAAATTTTTCGCTATTTTTACAGTGGGTCGCTCTGATGGCCCTGATGTGACACTCCATATCGGATCGGGTTACCCGTATCGGTCTGAGGGGGTTACAATGATGAACTTTGATCTATGGAGGTTCTTGACACTTGGTCCATTGTTCCTTTACCTGAAGGCAAGAATTCTATCGATTGCAAGTGGGTATATCGAATCAAGCATAAGGATGATGAGTCGATTGATCGTTATAAAGTTCGGCTAGTCGCCAAGGGTTTTACGCAGGTTGAAGAGATTGATTACATGGATATGTTTTCATCTGTTGCTAAAATGACTTCTTTTAGGATGTTGATTGCTCTTGCAGTAGTACGAGGGTGGTATTTGCTCCAATTAAATGTCAATAACGCTTTTCTAAATGGGGTTCTCGATGAGAAGGTTTACATGAAATTGCCTCTTTGGTACATGCCTGATCTCAAAGGTGGTAACATGGTTTGTAAGCTTCGTAAGTCTATCTAAGGGTTTAAACAAGCATCCCGACAGTGGTTCAATGCTTTTTCGAGTGTCATTCTCAAGTTTGGTTTTCAACAATCACCTGTTGAACATTCCTTGTTCACTAAAGGATTTTGTGACACTTTTGCTGCTCTCTTGTTTATGTGGACGACATTGTAATTGCTGGTGCAGATTTGTAGTTACTCCATAAGATTCAAAGTCTTCTACAACAACATTTTAAGCTAAAGGAGTTGGGCACTTTGCATTATTTTCTTGGGTTTGAGGTAGCTCGAAGTGCATCTGGAATTTAATTATCTCGGCGAAAGTATGCTTTGCAATTGCTCGAGGATGCAGGATGTTTGGGTGTGAAACATGTTGATTCTCTCATGGTTCATTCCTTGAAATTGAGTGCTGATGAAGGGGAACCATTGCTTGATCCTCAAGAATATCACCAGTTGATAGGTCAACTTCTTTACTTAACTAACATCATGCTTGACATTGCTCATACGGTGCATTTTCTAATCCAGTTCATATATTCTCCTCGTCTACCTTACATGACAGCTTTGAAACATCTTCTCGCTTATATCAAACAATCGTCTGGTCTTGGTTTCCTTTTTCCAGTTCACTCTAGTGTTCAGTTGAGTATTTTTGTTAATTCAGATTATGGTTCTTGCCCGGATACTTGACGTTCCACATCGAGGTTTTGTGTTTTTTTTTGTGATAGCCTTGTCTCTTGTAAATCGAAAAAGCAAGCCATTGTTAGTCGATCTTCATGTAAAGCAGAATATCGGGCTATGGCAGTAACCACTTGTAAGCTGGTTTGGCTTACTTCTTTGCTATCATCTTTTCATATCTTCATCGATTTTATACGTCTGTATTGTGATAACCAAGCTGCGATTAATTTGACAACTAACCAAGTTTTTCACGAACGAACTAAACACATTGAAGTTGATTGCCATTTTCTACTCGACAAGGTCAAGACTGGTTTTTTGAAGCTTTTCCACGTTCGTTCTTCAGATCAGCTAACTGACGTGTTTACAAAGACTCTTCGGGCTCCCATGCATCGTGATTTCATTGCCAAGTTGGGTCTTCTTAATATCCTTGCAGTCTCATCTTGAGGAGGGGTATTAGGATATATTATTTGTTAACCATCTGTTTGTTAGGTTAACTGTTAGTTTTTTTCTGTTAGCTTTGGTAGTTAGTTAGCTTATAGTGCTTGTATATAAACAGCTTGGTACATCACTTTTCTGATATATGAAAGACGAGAATTTCATTCTTTCATAGCTTTCTTGATTCGTATTCCATGACCTGTTTTTTTTTCCTGCACTCAACATTCGGTCTGTCACAGATTGTATCAATATTGGTTCAAAATAATTGAAGGGATACATAGTCAAATGATTCATTAGAAGTTGTAGATTACCACCATATTAAGTGGTTCATATCACATCATTTTAAAATGACATGAATTCTTACCAATATGCTTAGACCTCATCTTTCAATGGCTCGCTCTGAATAGTCTCCTTTATTGCTGGTGAAACTGAAGAATGCAGATTTTTAAGCTCTTCTAACTGTACCGAAGAAATGTACAACTCAGGTGACTCGCAACTAAAGTTCGATTTGGAGAAAATTATGGTGTGCAAATTAATCTGTTAAATGAACTGTGCGAGATTGGTCATCAGTACAAACTTGTAATGCTTAACTATAAGCTGCAACGGTTACAATACTGTGCTAAAAATGTTAAAAAATAGTAAAAACTCCTGGAGTAACATGGAAATTTGCAGGGGCGAAATGAATGCAAAAATTTCTTCAAGATAAATAGGGTGATCAATCTGATTAGTTTATGTAATCATCCTTTTGAGAGGAAAAATTCAACATGCTTGAACCATAATCGAATGACAACATAAGGAACTCATTGTGCCATGACTCAATAGTGAAGACAGAGTGGGGATTTTCATCTAAAAGTATGTGAAAATTATAGTAATAAGAATAAAGAAGCTTTTATATTTGGTTAATAATTGAACCTTGTAAACCAGTATAACAATTAGGAATGACGCTTGAACTTGTATTTGGTCGACAGGTTACTCCAATGGTCTATCATTGTTACATAAAATGCTCACATCGTAGGTTGACTGATGCTAAGTTAGTACGTATCCTGTCAAATGTTTATTCCTAAATGCCAGTGTCGTTGACTTGGACATGTGCCAACTTAATATTAGTCAACAAAGCTACGCCAACTATTTATGCAATGGTGTAAGTCCATTAGGTTAACTTGCTTCAGGGAAATGAATTTAAGCACCCAATTATACATATATATGGTGAAAAATGCTTCCTTAAACAACTAATTCAAACCATACCTCTTTGCAAGCATCCTCATGCTTGCACAATACCTCATTATACTTTCTTCGCAAATCTGACAGCTCAGCTTGTAGAGAAAAAAAACAATTAATTATCTCTCAACATTCCCTGACAAAAAACATAAATGGATGTGAACCATAAGCTTCAGAGTGTAATGTAATTAACACTTAGTTAAGCCATTTGCTAGTGTTATGTGCGGAGATTTCAGCTCCAGTACTGTATGGTCTGCAAGCATGGAAAATAACAGTAGAGTCTCTACAAGGTCAAGCATTTGCAGATATCAACAAGCAACGGGCTTTGTTACTAATTCTTTTAAATATAAGTTACTTGGATAATTCATTTTCCCTGAATCCGAGTCCGATACATTATGCTCCTCCAAGATACCGTAAAAATTAATTAAACATTATGAAATTCCAGATGATACTCTTTTTTCGGCTAAAAGTTAAAACAGCACCTAAGATATGTTTCAGACATTGCTTGTTTCTTCTGAAACAGAATTGGGTGAAACTAGTCAATTTAGTTTGAAACACAGATCTGAATATATATAAACTTGAACAGATGACATGAAAAACTCAATTGAAAGATTGAATTCTGAAACTCACTCAAGGGCTGAAGATGGTTTCTCATTTTGTTCATACAATGCAACCAAAACTACAAAATAAAAACATGGCATTAAAGGAAATCAAACACCCACATCAAGAAACATGTTAAAATAAGAGAGAATTAAAAAAAACAAATAATAAACCTTTGGTGAGAGCATCAACAACTCCACTGGATTCAAGATACTTCCTAAATGCTTCTTTCTTAGCCTCTTTTTCCTAAATCCAAAATCTGGGTATTTAGTATTCATAACTAAAAGTGTTAAATATCTATGTTTCATGTGAAAAAAAAAAACAGATAGAGAATTCGACCATTAACTAGAAAACCCAGAAGCTTCAGCAGTTGGCTTCTCTTCTTTGCCGGGAGCTTCTGTGTTATGAGCAAATCTAAGATCTAAGTTTAATGTTAAGACATAATCATCGATGATGTTTTGTTTCAGTTGCCAATTGTGTCGATTAAGGTGTTCCAAGCTGAGACCAAACTTGGAAAATTACATGTTTTCAACCATGGGATTGGGTGGAGTACAGTTGGACACAGTTCCACTTTCCAATGCTGCCTAATATTGTTGGGCCTAGCCCATTTGCACATTTTGGGTAAAAATTTTACATCTTAACCCTGCTGCACCGAATAGTAATTTGAACTTGGCGTAAAGTATAATTAAATAATAGTATTAATTTTTAAATTTATAATATCATCTCTAAAAGAATTGGTTATCTTCTCAAAAGTGTCTTTCAGTATTAATATTAAGTGTTTAAATCTTAAACTAGGTAATCTAAAAAGTATTTTTAAAAACAAGGATGATAAATAAAAGGGTCAATTACACTTATAGTACTTAAACTATCAATTTTGATATATTTTAATACCTAAACTTTTAATTTTTTTAAAATCATAACTGAAGTTTTGTTTCATTTTAGTACAATCGTTCAAAATTTAATGTTAATTTTTTAGAAAAATTAAAAGTTTATGTACTAAAACGGACTAATATTGATAGTTTAGGTATTAAACGTATTAAATTTTTAACGGCGGTTAGGGATGGCAACGGGCCGGGTTCGGGCCGGGTATTTGTCCCCCCGTCCCCGTCCCCGTTTAAAAAATCGGTACCCGTCCCCGTTTAAAAAACCGCGGGGATTTAAACGGGGATCCCCGTCGAGTAATCGGGGAAAACCGCGGGGAAACGGGTATCCCCGTTTAGCAAAACGGTTATTAAACGGGTATTGGGGTATTGGGTAGGTAGGGTATTGGGCCGGGAATCGGGCGGGATATATATATATATATAAATTAAATATATAAATATATATTTTTTATTTAAATTAAATATTAATATATATATATATATATATATAATTATTTTAATATTTATGGGTCGGGTATCGGGGCGGGTAATCGGGTAATCGGGGCGGGGATTACCAAACCCGTCCCGTTTAAAATAAATGGGTTTCCCGTCCCGTCCCCGTTTATCATCCCCGAACCCGACCCGTTTAATTCGGTTTTCGGTTTTCCCCGTCGGGTTCGGGTTTTTTTGCCATCCCTAACGGCGGTTACTAAACTGAAATAAAAACTAAAGTTAGGTATGATTTTGAAAAAAAAATGAAAATTAAGTACTAAAACAAATCAAAACTGATAGTTTATATACTATATGAGTAGTTTACCCTAAATTAAATTCATCACACATTTAAAAAGTAATTAACCCTAATAAACAAGCATGAAAACTCCACAAATTTACATCTTATATTACCCCAAGTTGCACTGTCTCATACTAGAAAACACAGCTAAAAGCTCCAAGGACATGTCTTAAAGTTGTTGTTTTGCGTCAGGAATCCTTAAGCAAAATAATGTGTGATTTTCGTCTTTCTTTCGATCACCATTAAGAAACTCTCAATTCTCGTCATCACACTGACCACCAGAGCTCCCTCCACGACCTTCAGGTGATCCGACGGCACTTCCAATATCTTGCTTGCATCCACCTTCCATTGCCTTGCCACCACCGTGAATGCCTTCTACAGAAGAGACACATGCAAAATCCGGAAACCCTCTGGCACCGAATGCTCCACCGCGACCTGCGGATCTAGCTTCACTTTGCAGTATGTTAAAGCCAGTGTTTCCGCTGGAGCTCATGCCTACCTGACCGTGCATGGCTTGTTGCTGTTGCAGGGCCGAAAATGGTTGCTGAGCATACAACATGGAGGCCCGTGAGGCCATAAGCGATTGCGGTTGAGGTTGTTGGTGCGGAATGTAGTGTCCACCTCCTGCCAGCATAATACCATTGGAAGGAAACTACAAGCAGTTGAAAAAGACAATCAGGATATCTATTATGGCTGTTGGAGGGATGGAGAAATGGGATTTGTACCTGAGCGTGCACCGCGGGCGGTTGTGGTTGAGCATCCGCAATTGCAGCCAAGTACATGAGGTTTTGTTGCAGCCTTGACTGGTTCCTGAAAGAATTAGAGGTAGCTAGTAACTTTGTAAATTTGATAGACATTAGAGACTGAAAATCAGCACTTACTCAGCACATTCACTCAATCTCCCAGAATTCTGGCTCTCAACAATCTTTAAGATCAACGACTTGTTTTCGTCGAGATACTGCAAGCATTAGAGTGAAGTTATCCTTGAACAAATTGAGAAATGCAACACTAAATTGGAAAGATGATGAAATGTAAATCGTTCCTCTGAATTCGAGTTGAAGTTATTTTCGAAATCAACCTAGCTGACGGCCGGTTTGATTCATATCCAAGTAATTTAAACATCATCACCAACTAATGTACCAGAAAATTACAGGCACAGGCACAACAATAATGATACGATGTCCAATCAAAACTTCAAGAAAAACCAGAGATAGTTTCACAAGTGTTAAGCGTCTCATTAATTAATAAAAGAGAGAGAACATCGCACACTGGTCTCATCTCAATGTGTGAGTACGTAAACATGAATAACCCTTGCAACTGCAAATTGAAGACGAGTTCCTAGCCAGCGTGAATAGCCTCATGTGTGACAGTAGCTTTTACAAGCAACACAAAGAAAACTACTGCTTCCATTGATATTTCACTAATCAAAGAAGAAGAAAAAACCCAGAAGTAATGACTACAAGGAGAATAAAAACACTGCATGACATAGTACATACAGATCAAAAACGAAAAAAAGAGAAAAGAAAGAGAAAGGGAAGGACCTGTTGAATATGATCAGTAGTGACATTATTGGGATAATAAGCTGTTACCATGGGCTGCATGAGGTGCTGTTGCATTTTCTTTCTGTATTTCCAAACACAATCTCCTCACAAAGAGAATAAGATCATAAAAGTATGTGTGTAATGTGCATACACGTCCCTTTTTACATGAAAATAAAAGACAAAACTCACTCCAAAACAATGTGAGCTGAAAGAGTAGAATGACAGCATAAAAAGTGCAAAGGAAAAGAAAGACAAATAGAGATACATACCCTTGCTTTTCTTTTTCCTATGTTTCTTTCTCGGTTACAATGACACAAAGGAGAGAGAAGCGATAGAACTGAAGAAAAAGAAAGTTTCTCTTATTCTGAAAGCTCTCTTTCATTGCTGACTAAGAACTCGGAATTTCTGGTTTCAAAATGAAAATATTAATACCACAACATGTTGCTATGCATGAACACGTAAATATCTTATAATACCAAGATAATTAATTTAAACTAAACAGGATCACGAAGAATATATGAAATATCAAAGCTTTATAAAGTTGAGAAAAAGACAGAGCCGTGCAAGCAAAGGAACAGTGAAAAAGCAAAGGTTCTTGCAGTTGCAGTAAATTTGGAGTGACATGGAAAAAGGAAAAAAGTTATTTCCTTTTTTTACTACATTCGGACATGATTGATCTTTGAGCCACTTTGTTCCAAACTCAAGTTTCTTTTCATTTCCAATTTTATTCAAATCAGTGTACTAAAATAGAGAGCTGAAAGGGTCACGTGGTTTCTGCTAAAGCTGTCCAGTCGATATCCAACTGGCTTGAAATGCAACTTTAATGTCAGTCCATTATTAATAATAAGGTCAAAGTGAGGTGACCCACAGTCTTATAATGGAAACCAACCAAACCCTAATGGCTCGGACTGTGTGGTGCGTCGGCAGTAGAGTTTAGGGTTACAAAGTAGGACGAGTTATCTAGCAAATTATTCGAGATTTATTTAATTAAAATTTGATAATTACTTGATTTGAGTTTTTAATAAATAGAAACGAATTATTTAGTTGTCGAAAAATTTATGAGTAGTTTAAAAATATAATATATTAAAATTTTGTTAAAAAATTAAATTATTAATAATATTAACATTGAATTTTTAAAAAACTTAAGATTTTCATGTATTTAAAATTTAGGTTTGAGATTTCAATATAGTTAAATTTAAGATTTCTTTTTTTATTTTAAGTTTTTTCGAGTTTCAGTTCATGATTTTAAGTTTAAGTAAAACTTAAAAATTTTAGATTCGCAAGTTTTAGAATCAAATCAATTTTTATTTCAGAATTTTAAAATCAAATTAAATTCAAAATATTCAAACTCAACCCGACTCGTTTACCGTTTTAATTGAGCTATCAAGCCACTGTTTTTGGGTCACCAAATCACTGAACGCATCTAACTTTAACAATTATTGCTCACCTTTGTTTGTGGGTTGCCCTGTCTCTAGGGGGTGTTTATTCGGTTAATTCGGTGGCCGAACCGACTGAACTACTATTTTCGAATTAACCGAACTTTTTTTTTTCTTTAACCGTTAACCGAATCGAACTTTTTTTCGAAAATATTAACCGAACCGAATAAATTTCGGTTAATTCGGTTAATTTTCGAATTAACCGAAAAATTTTAAAATTTTCTAATTTATATAAAAAATAAATATTTTATAATTCAAAAAAACAGTTTATTATTAATTTAAATAATATATAATTATAAAATAAAAATTTTATATAAAATTTTTAATTAATTAATATTGATTTAGGTTTAAAAGTTATTGAATCTTAAATTATTAATTGGGTTTTAAATGGTTTGGGTTGAGAGCATATGTCATATATAATATATTTAATATTTTTAATTCAAAAAAACAGTTTACAATTAATTTAAATAATATATAATTATAAAATAAAAATTTTATATAAATTTTTTAATTAATTAATATTGATTTAGGTTTAAAAGTTATTGGATCTTAAATTATTAATTGGATTTTAAATGGTTTGGGTTGAGCCCATATGTTATATATAATATATTTAAAATTTTATTTCGATTAATTCGGTTAATTAACCGATTTCAAACCGAATTAACCGTTAACCGAATATCCAAAAAAACCTTAATCGTTCCCCGACCGAACTAATTCGGTGGCCGACCGAATTAACCGAATTAATTCGGTTCGGTCGGTTAATTCGGTTAAAACCGAATTTTGAACACCCCTACCTGTCTCTTCCTTTTTTTTTTTGAACCCTGCACCAGCAATCTTGTATGCGAAAATGAAACAGGGGTCTGTAATTGTATAGCGCAGTACACATTTTACTACACTTTATCATGTAAAAATACATTCTGAGATAAAATTTAATACACGTAATTAACTTCATATTAATAATTTTTTTTTAAAAAAAGTGGATGCTCCCAGGTTGCCTAACGTGATGGGTGGTTAGGGTGTCTCATTGATGTGTGAACGCCCGAATTCCAACTCTTATCTTTTCGTACCTCTCTTAAGATGCTCCTCTGTTCTTGCTGCCGCCTGCCATGCCTGTCTGCTTGTTATTATCTATACTTGTTATAAATATATTTTATTTATAATTATACAAATAATAATATTATGACTATAATAAATATTTAATTCTTTTATAATTATATTCCGTTTTTCTAAAAATTAGTATATGTGTCTTTTTTATGATTTTTAAAATATCATTCAAAATATAAAAAAGTAATATATTTTTTAAATTATTTTTTGAATCTATTTTCTTTTGTTTCACATAGAATAAAAAATATTTTTTACATAAAGTATTTTTTATAAAGTATTTTCTGTCTATATGACTATTATAGGTACAATAGGACTAAAACGAAAAAAGGACCATATATATATATAACATGTCATGCCCCGATTACAATCTTCAAAAACTCAATTACTGTATGTTGAAAAGATTATGTTTGAATACTTGAAGAAATATCATATTTACACAATGTGAGATTTGATAAATTAATTATCAGATATTAATTTTGAGCTCTCAAACATAAGTCATGAACTTGATCAAATCATAACTTAAATTTTGTGAATTATTATCTTTTGAGATATTGGGGATTCCAATATAAAAAATCATCTTTGATTGTTGTAATAAAATAAATTTAATTAACTTCATAATATATTATTGATAATTAAAAAAATAATATTGTGTAGATAAAAGTTTTTAAATACCATATTAGGTAGATACATGGATAGACCGAGGAGGCGGGTGAGGGTAGTCTCCCTAAAAATTTAAAATATTTAAAATTATCATATATTTTAAATTTTTTATGTATTTTCTGTTAAAAATTTGTTTCGCCTCCTAAAATTTTAATTTTTCCTCTAGAATTTTTATTTGTCTCCTTAAAATAAAATCATTCTTCTGTTCCTATGTAGATATATGTTATTTTTGGACGAAAATCGTATAATTTTTTCGTATCTTTTTACTTATTTTTCCCTTTATTTTATTTTTAGTCTAATTTGTGTCTATACTTACGTCATGTAGGCAGAAAGCGTTTCTTTGAAGGAAAAAAATTCTAAGGCATTTTGCTTAAAAACGTGTTTGCCATGAATGGCAGAAAAGTATACTAATCTTAAAATAAACTAAAAAGGATATTATTAGTAGCAATACTAATTTTAGAATAAATTATGTATTTATTTATTTAATTATTTATAATGTTTTGTATTAATCATTTAACTGTTTTTTAAATAATATTTAAAGTTATATTTTGATCTTATGTCATTAAAAAGTTAACAATAATAATAGCGGATTATCATAAGATAATGTCACATCATTATTAAAAAAAAATAAAAAAATTCATGTCAATACTTCTGTTTATTTTTTAACAGTTATAACCAAAACAGAACTTTAGGTATGATTTCAACAAAAAAACGGATGACCAAACCGAAACTATAAAAATAATTAAGTGACTGAATACATAGTTTAATTTTATTTTTATTAGGATGATATTTAATAAACCATTTTTATTAGTCTTAAATATAAAATAAGTGCCCAAAGTATTGCGTTTTTTATGAATAAGTGTCTAAACTATTTCTTGAATGATTTCGGTGTCTAATGTTGTAAATATTACCACTTTAGTTCTTTGGACTGTCTACGACGTTCAATAGCGCTTTTTGCAAACGTTGCAAATGGTGTCTAACGGGTTGAATTGTATCACAAAAAGGTGGGTCAAATTCGAGTTGAGTGAAATCATCCTAAACTTGAGTCAAATCGAGTCACATTTCGAGTAAAAGATGTATATTTTCGAATCGAATTGGATTAACGAAAAAACCCGACTCAATCCGACCCATGTCTACCTATAGGCGGAACTTCATGGGGATGTCAAAGGAAGCTTTACCCTGCCAATTATTTTTTAAGTATTAATTAATGTTAAAAAATATATATATATTTGAAAAAAATAGAGAAAAATTTACCAATCCCCCTTAATTTAATAAAAGAAAAAGAAAATGATGTTTATAAAAAATAAAATTTATTTTAACTCGCTATAACAAATTCCTACCTGTGTCTGTCCCTAATATTGATATTATAAGTTAGAGAATACTTAGATTTAAATCTTGACCATATATAAATATTTTTGGTTCTTAATTTGAATTATATATATATATATATATTGTTTTAAAAAAATTAATATATATATATATATATATCAAATCTCTTATCAGACCTAATATAACCCGAACTTATGAAGCTGAATGTGTAATATGTTTCATGCAAAATTTATGTTAAGAATAATACAAGAAAAAAAAAATCTCAGTTGAATTTTCAACATTACTTTTCATGATATTTACAAATACAATTTACACGAGAACAGTCAAAGCTACGGGAAAAAATCTTATTTTTGATCAGTTCCATTACTACTTTCACGACGAACTCCGGAAACACCGGTGGTGCAGCATGATAAGCAGCGACGCCGCCGCCACCTACTGCATTCATTTCAGTCAACGTGCACCGTCCGCGGCTACGACCGGGTATATTCGTGCACCTATTCCCGGCCGACGGCGGAACCGGACCCCTCTGAAGTGATTGAACTATGAGATTCTCGTTGAATGAGTGCACATCATCTTCTTCATCTAGAGGTCTGGTGGCCCAAAACAATGGCGGAAATGGATGTAACGTCGAACTTATTAGTAACATAAAAACAAGCCATTAGTTTTTGGATTTTTTAGAAGAAAAATTATAAATTTGGTTTTGAAAGAATTGATCGGTCCTTGGGTGTGTGTTTGACATGAAGAATTTGGTGTTAGGGTTCGTAGCTTTATATAAGCTTTGTTGATGGTTTGACTGCTTAAAATGCCGCGGCAAAAGAGTTGAATAAATTGGGAAATCATGGACTTTGAATAAATAATATATTACCAAGTCCAAATAAACTTTTATTTTAATTTTGTGAACTAGAATTGAATTAGTCTAAATAATATAAAAGTAAATGAAGAAAAACATCAACAAATAGTTTATATTAATTTGTTCAATTTGTTTCTGCTGAGTTGACTCAGTACTTCAAGACTACAGATATGAACACAAAGGCGATACAACAAACAATTGCTATAACTGCATTAGCCAGGCCGGAAGTATGAGATAACGATGCATAGGTGCCTGAGAAAAAGGATATGACCATTGCAATAATAGCATAGATCAATAAAAATGTGCTGAGGCTTGTGTAGAAAGCAACACGATTAAGCTTTTCCATAAACGAACTGTAGAAATGGAACACCATTGATAAGGTGGACAAGGCAAATGCTATAACGTTTGCCATAACAGATACCCTGAAAGCAGATATCCCGCTAAGAGTCGGCGTTCCCTCATCTGGACCATCGCTTTTGTAGCCACCAGGCACGGTGAAACCGGCTGCAAACGACACTGTTGCAACGAGTGTCGCTACAAGTGCATCTGTGTTGCCTATTTGCTTAAGTTGGTCATAGTTGAGGTTTTTTAGTCCTTGTCCGCCTATGACTTCATCGTCCATTGCAGGTTCTAACTTCCTCTCTGGTTGTTGTGCTTGGTCTGTTTCTCTTGTTTCATTTGGTCTTGTTTTTCTACCATGCTTGTTTATTGCAAGTTCCCAACTTTGTAGACCACCATTGATTGCAGCAGTCATTGTGAACCACTTCTGCAAATTTAGAGAAAGAGCTTCTGTGGTAAGGGTGTAATCGAACCGATCTCATAACCTCGAGTAGGACTTGAAAATTTGGGTCATACCTTGAAGTCGTAACCGTGGTCCTGCATGAGAAGAATGTCCAGAATGGTGTGGCCCGCCGAGTTTGCCACGGTCTTGTCTACCCTATTGTCTTTGATCAGAAATTCGAAGATGTCCTCGCAATGTCCTTGGATCACAGCAAGGTGCAAAGCAGTGTTACCTTCATTATCTTGCTGGTTTATAAGTCCGCTGTGCGAAAGACGGTTTCGAAGAATGAACCTGACAGAAGCAAGCATTTTAGTAGCAACAGCAAGGTGAAGAGGTGTTTGGCCTTTATTATCTTGTAAATCCCAAATCTCCGGAACGAGATTTGAAAGCCTTTCCAATATGACTACTTCACCTTCTCTTGCAGCAATGTGAATGACAGACCTGCCTTTTCCATCTCTAACATGAGCAGCCGAACCATTTCCTTTATATATATATTCGGAAAACAGCTCGACAATGTCCAATGCACCAAAGTGTACTGCATAGTGCAGAGGAGTCCATCCCCTCTCATCTGTTTGCGAGAGTGCAGATCGAATTTTTTCGACCAACATCAATTGTGCAACAAGATCTAGGCCAAGAAAGAAAGGTTTAATTCAGCATGGTAAAGGAGAAAACTGAAAATGGATATCAAAAGATCAGAGCAAGTGAATTTACTCTTGTAACCGAGTTTATGGCCGGCAGCCCATATTCGACGGATAGAGCAGATTATAGCAGAAACTGACTTGAGCCCGTATTTAAAAGAAGAATCGGTCATTATATTCTGATAACTCATAAGCTCGCAGAGATAGTCAACTATTGTAAAAACTAAAAAATGGAGAAACAAAGAAAACAACAGTTAGCTTGGCTGCCAAGAAAAAGCTTTCCATTACCTTAGTGAGCAAGGTTACCTTCATGCTTTGACCGAATAGCAGCGACATGTAAGATATTAGTACCATTCCTACCGTCAATGGAGAAATCTGGAGCAACTTCCAAGATATGTTGTGCAATGTGAAGATGCCGTTTATCCAGAGCAATGAAGAGTGGGGACTCGCCAACACCATTTGTTAAAAGAGTTAACTCTGGATCTTCTCTGATCAACAGTTCCGCAACCTGATGATAACCATTTCTCACGGCATCATGAAGCGCAGTATCCTTGTTCGAATTCACCATCCTTATCAGCTTCTCTCCTGCCTCGATTTCACGACTCACGCTGTTCGCAAAGTTTACGAGGACTTGGCACGTTTTCAAACTCCCCAACCTTGCTGCAATATGCAGTGGAGTGTCGTGTTTTGAGTTCTTTTGATTAACAAGTAGCCCCGATGACGGCAATTTAACGATCTCTTGAGCGATTTGGTTAAGGTCGTATTTGGCTGCAACGTGAAGAATGTTGTCTCCGTTTGGTGTAACCTGGAAAAGAAGTGTTGAATCCGGGCCTGCTAATTCCTTCATGGACGCTACGTCACCTTTTATTACAGCTTGGTACAGTTTAGGATCCATTTCCTTTGGTGTTGTTTCTACTGCATTAGAAGGATGAATAGGTAGAGGATGTAGTACAGGGAAAAGAATTTCAGAATTGCTTCCTCTGGTTGCAAGCATGAATTCTTTGCTTGTTCCTTTTTTACAAAAACTACACGTGCATCGTGCGGGAACATATCGAATCCAAATAATTCTTTTGCAAATATGGTTTATATGAATAGAATTCTCCAGCCCCCTTTAGTGCCCCACCAATAATCAATGGACTTTTGGATTAATCTTTTAATTTCCTTAATATAATTTTTGCAGTTAATTCACCAACCGTTAACTCCAAAAAGGAAATGGAACCTTTCACTAAGCTTTTGATCAAAACCTTACATATCCAAATCATAATTTTATTCGAATCTTCTCTCAATCTTTTTATCTTCTTCTGCAACTTTTGGAGTTCCCAAACGATCCCTCTTCTTTGAGCTTAATAAGAGCTTATTGTGGCTGTTATTTCACTGAATTTACCATCCATCGGAATTTGATTCCGGCCAATTGATGAGGAGTTGATCGATTGCAACTTGCGGTCCAAGATAAATGGAAAAAGGATAGATGTGGTCGGAGTGATGCGTGAAATCGATGACTGTAAATGCAAACCTTGGGATTTGCCCGACTTTTCTGGTATAATGAGTCGAGACTTGGGGTGATTCTTCATTTTCCCGCTCGATCGGAAGTACCCGAACGAAAACGGGTTCAATCGGGCTATCAGTGTTGGTTACTGGAAAGTTATTGGAAACGATAGGAAGATAAAGTTTGGGTCTAGCTTGATCGGCATGAAGAAAACTCTGGTGTTTTTACATCGACCGAGCTCCTAAGGAAAAGTACAGCAATTAAGTTATGCACGGGTACCGTGCTATCCTCGATTAGTTCGACGGCACCAAGCACGGGCATTCCTTTTCTTTTAACTTGAATATTGAGTCTTTGGTTTGACTCCAGTTAAGGGTTCGATCCTTGAAAATTCTGGGTTTAGATACATATTATCTATGAGATTGCATTATGGTTAAGTACTTGGCATTAGTAATTACCATGTTTTTTTCCATATTGAAGGATCTTTATGCAGTAAGATGTATAGTTAGCGCTAATAGCCGCTCATTTACACTGCATTAGTGTGCATTCTTGGCTTTAGGCTTTGATGAGTTATTTTTTGTCATTTGGCTGCTATGTACGTTTAGTTCGGTAGACGAAAGAAAATAAAAGGTTACGAATTCTATGGCTTATTACAGCAATTTTTACTTCACCAGTGAAAACCAGTTAATATATTCATTATAGTACAAGATGATGATAATCATGTTAGGAAATAAACCAAGTAACAAGTAATTTCCCTATAGTCAGATTAGTGAGAATACGAAATAAAAGCGGAAAAATAATACCCGAAATTGATAACGGAGTTCAGCCAATTGTGCTTACGTCTC
The DNA here is from genome assembly GCF_006381635.1 of Hibiscus syriacus. Lineage (NCBI taxonomy): Eukaryota > Viridiplantae > Streptophyta > Magnoliopsida > Malvales > Malvaceae > Hibiscus > Hibiscus syriacus. The sequence continues at coordinate 170,016 of NW_024062732.1, forward strand.
CGGACTGCTGCAGATCTTTTACTAAGAGAGAAAATTTACAGGTGTTTACAAAACACTCACTACTCACAAGAAAACTCTCTAGTATTGGGAGAAAGAAATGATTTTTGGGATGGTTTTGAAGCTAAATGAGCTAGGGTATTTATAGTTGAAACTTAAGGACTTAATCTTGTAAATACCCTAAAGCTTAGGGATTAATTGTGATTATCCCATTATCATTTTTCAACAAACATCTATCAAACTTTGAAAAACTATTTTTCAAAGAAACATTTACCAAACTTTGAAAACCATTTTCAAAGAAACATTTACCAAACTTTGAAAATCATTTTTTCAAAGTTGGTTACCAAACTTGAAAACCATTTTAATACTTTCAACAATCTCCCACTTGAAGACTGATTTTAATATGTCTTCACACCTCGATCAATGCAACAGCTTTTCTAGTCTTGTTACTCTAGCATGCCAACTGAAGTTGAACACAACTTCAGTTTGTCTGTAGTCACCGTCTTTGTTAACATATCTGCCGGATTTTGAGCTCCACTGATCTTTTCAAGTTTCAAAATCTCATCTTCCAGAAGAGATCGGATAAAATGATATCGCAATTGTATGTGCTTTGTCCTGGAATGAAAAGACGGATTCTTTGCTAGATGTATAGCACTTTGACTGTCGCAATACAAGATATTGTTTTCTTGTTTCTTGCCTAACTCTTCCAAGAAACTTTGGAGCCAAACCATCTCCTTGCTAGCTTCCGTAACAGCGACATATTCTGCTTCAGTTGTGGAGAGAGCAACTATCTTCTGTAGTTGAGAAACCCAACTCACTGCGGTTCCTCCTATAGTATAGACATACCCTGTAGTGCTCCTTCTGATGTCAACATTTCCGGCTAAGTCAGCATCTACATAGCCTGTTAGTATCGTATCTCCACCTTTGAAACAAAGTGCTTTGTTTGTGGTACCCCGCAGATATATGAGGATCCATTTGACTGCTTCCCAGTGTACCTTGCCTGGATTATTCATGTACCTGCTAACAGCTCCCACTGCTTGAGCAATATCTGGTCTGGTAAAAACCATGGCATACATTAGACTTCCAATCGCTGAGGCGTACGACACCTTCACCATGTGTGCACGTTCTTCCTCCGTCTTTGGTGACTGTTCTTTGGAGAGTCTGAAATGAACACCTAAAGGTCTACTTACTGGTTTAGCATCTTGCATGTTGAACCTGGAGAGTACTTTGTTGATGTACTCAGCCTATGATAATATCAAAGTCCCTGACTTTGTGTCTCTCTTGATCCTCATCCCAAGAATCTGTTTTGCAGCGCCCAGATCTTTCATAGCAAATTGATTTGACAATTTTTGCTTCAAGTTTATAATCTCTTGCATGTCTGAGCCTGCAACGAGCATGTCATCAACGTACAACAATAAAATAATGAAGCTATTGTCGAACCTCTTGATATAGCAACAATGATCTGCTTGGCATCTGGTAAAACCACTGCTACTCATGAAACTATCGAACTTCTTATACCACTGTCTAGGAGCTTATTTTAAACCATACAAGCTCTTCTTCAACCTGCATACCAGGTTTTTCTTGTCTGCCTCTATGAAGCCTTCTGGCTGCCTCATATAGATTTCTTCCTCCAAATCACCATGAAGGAAAGTTGTCTTTACATCTAACTGCTGAAGATGTAAATTCTCTGCAGTTACAATTTTCAACACCAGTCTGATTGTAGACAGTTTCATGACTGGAGAGAAAATTTCATTGTAGTCAATACCTTATTTTTGCTGAAAACCTTTGACAACCAATCTCGCTTTGTAGCGTTTGCTCCCATCGTGCTCTTCTTTGATCCTGTAAATCCACTTGTTGTGAAGCGCTTTCTTGCCTGGTGGTAATTCAACTAATTCCCACGTCTGATTTGACAAAAGCGAGTCCATCTCATCTTTCATGGAAGACTACCACTTGACTGAATCCTCCACTTGTATTGCTTCATCATAGCACTCTGGTTCACCATTGTTAGTCAGCAACAAGTAGTGCAAAGAAGAAGAATATCGTTGGGTTGGTTTAGGAATTCTGGAGGAGCGTCTTAGTTCCGGTGTGCTTGGTTCTTCTTGAACTGCTTCAGGACTGATCTGAACATCATTTCCAGAAATCTCCTCAAACTCAGCAAATTCATTTGTTTCAGCTTTGGTATTGGAGCTGCTTGATTCTACAGTTGACCTGTCTTTGTACATCACATTCTCATTGAAAATGACATCTCTGCTTCTAATGATCTTCCGATTTTCATAGTCCCAAAACCGGTAACCGAACTCATCACCGCCGTAACCAACAAAGGCACATTTATTGGACTTAGCATCAAGTTTACTTCTTTCAGCAGAGTCTATGTGTACATAAGAAATACAACCAAACACTCTTAAGTGTGAAAGGTTTATTTCTTTCTTGCTCCAAACTTCCTCTGGTATTCTGTCATCCAGAGGAACTGAGGGCCCATGGTTGATCAGGTAAGCTGCAGTGTTGATAGCTTCAGCCCATAGAAATTTGGGCAATCCGGCATGTATCCTTATGCTTCTGGCACGTTCATTCAGAGTTCTGTTCATGCGCTCTGCTACGCCATTCTGCTGCGGTGTTATGGGAACTGTTGTCTCCATCTTGATCCCATTGTTTGCGCAGAAATCTCTGAATCTACTATCTCTGTACTCTCCTCCATTGTCAGACCTCAACCGCTTGACTTTTAAACCAGTCTCATTTTCCACCATGGCCTTCCATTTTCTGAAGGTATCGAAGACTTCTGATTTCTTCTTCAGAAAATAAACCCACACCTTCCTTGTTGAATCATCGATGAAGGTGACATAATATAGTGAGCCTGCAAGAGATGGAATTGGGGATGGTCCCCATACATCAGTATGAATCAATTCTAACCTTTCTGCCTTGGGTGTCTTGCCAATCTTTGCAAAGCTGACTTTCTTTTGTTTGCCAAAGATGCAATCCTCGCATAGTCCGACATCTACATTCTTTAGATCCGGCAGCTTCCCCTTTGACAAAAGTATCTTCATCCCTTTCTCGCTCATATGGCCAAGCCTTTGGTGCCATAGGTTTGATTTTCCATCAGCATCTGCAATGATATTCTCTAAATTTGAGGTTACATAGAGAGTACCAGTCTTCTTATCATGAGCAATGACAAGTGCTCCTTTGGTAATCTTCCATTCACAACCTGAAAAGGTTGTACTGTATCCTTCTCCATCAAGCTGTCCTACAGAAATCAAATTTCTTTTGAGACCAGGAATATGTCTCACTCCTGTCAGTTTCCAGGTGGTCTGGTTTGGCAATTTTAGTCGGATGTCTCCTTTTCCGACGATCTTCAAGGTTTCATCATCAGCAAGATGAACCTTCCCAAAATCACCACTGACATAGTTCTCCATGATTTCTTGGCATGGCGTAGAGTGGAAAGATGCCCCTGAATCCAAAATCCATGATTCAATCAGACTGTTAACGCTTAAAATCATGGCATCACCTGTTTCATCCGTCATGTTGGCAGATTCCTGTGCGCCGGTATTTTTCTTCGGTGCTCGGCAATCTCTTTTGAAGTGACCCTTCTTGCCGCAATTATAACAGGTAAAATCTTTATTTCCTGTTCTTGATTTTCCCCTTCTGGATTTCGATCTGCCACGATTTGAATTTCTTTCTGAAGTTCTCTCTCTGGACTCCGTGTGCAAGGCTGAGGAGGTTGATGCTTCACCCAATTATCTCCGTCGAATTTCTTCGCTCAGTACCAGATCCCGAACATCGTCGAATTTTAATTTGCTGTTTTCCGACGAACTGCTGACTGCTGTAACAGTAGCATTCCAACTGTCTGGTAAAGATGATAAGAGAATTAAAGCTCGAACTTCATCATCAAATTCAATTTCCACTGAACTCAACTGGGTTGTGATTGTGTTGAGTTCATTTAGGTGTTGTGCCACCGATGCCCCTTCCGTCATCCGCAAATTGAATAATTGCCTCATCAAATGAACTTTGTTTGAGGCCGATGGCTTCTCATACATACTGGAGAGAGCCGTCATAAGACTCGCCGTGGTCTTTTCCTTTGCTATGTTGAAAGCAACATTGCGGGATAACGTCAGTCGGGTAACTCCGAGGGCTTGTCTGTCGAGAAGAGCCCAGTCTTCATTCTTCATGCTCTCTGGTTGTTTTCCTGAGACGGGTTGATATAGATTTTTCTGGTATAGAAAATCTTCAATTTGCATCTTGCAAAATCCAAAGTTCGCACCATCGAACTTTTTAATTTTCACATTCCCTTCGTCTGCAGCCATCGCTCCCACTCGAATCTGGCTTCGTTTGGATCGTTTCTGACAATTTCTGTGAACCGCCGTGTATTAGAACACCTCCGTCGACAAACTCGTATCGCCGATCGAATTTCACTATTCACAAAATTCACTATTCACATGAATAGTAACCCGAATAGTAACCCACAAAAAATTGACAGAATTCACAACCAAAAGCTCTGATACCAGTTGTTGGGAAATAAACCAAGTAACAAGTAATTTCCCTATAGTCAGATTAGTGAGAATACGAAATTGATAACGGAGTTCAGTCAATTGTGCTTACGTCTCCGGACTACTGCAGATCTTTTACTAAGAGAGAAAATTTACAGGTGTTTACAAAACACTCACTACTCATTAGAAAGCTCTCTAGTATTGGGAGAAAGAAATGATTTTTGGGATGGTTTTGAAGCTAAATGAGCTAGGGTATTTATAGTTGAAACTTAAAGACTTAATCTTGTAAATACCCTAAAGTCTAGGGATTAATTGTGATTATCCCATTATCATTTTTCAACAAACATCTACCAAACTTTGAAAAACTATTTTTCAAAGAAACATTTACCAAACTTTGAAAACTATTTTCAAAGAAACATTTACCAAACTTTAAAAACCATTTTTTCAAAGTTGATTACCAAACTTGAAAACCATTTTAATACTTTCAACAAATCAAACTACAGTTTAAGGAATACCGATGCTCATTCTATGAAGGGGAGTTATTCAGTTCATTGTTTTCAGGATTTTGAAGGCTGCAATATTATGTGATGTCAATTGTTTAAGTTATCTAGCGTCTTTTCTGATTGTTCTGCATCTGCATCCGCCTCCTTTTACCTTTCCTTTATTTCCATTTTCTCCTCTTAATCGGTCTGGTTTCCTTTTAAAATGGTAAAGAATAGAGTCTGGATAATCCTCCCTCATAATTTTTTCAACATAACTGTTTCCCTATATAATTAACTTCTTGATCAAATTCAGACTTATTCTATTTGATTGTCAGGATATGATGCATATTCGTAAAAGAAAAGTCTGAAAAATATGTCGGCTGCTTATCCTCAACACCCAAGTGTTACTGAAACTTTCTTTGACTTTTTCATGTTAAATCTTGAGTAGCAGTGAATCTCTGTTCCGTTGCTACGCCGAAGAAGCCTTAATTCCAAATAAACTGGAAAACCATTTTTATGAACCGCTCTTTTAAGGTCTTTTTAACAAGTTAATGGTGGGTGAATTAACTGTAAAATATATCAAGAAAATTAACAAATTAATCCATATGTCCATTAATTATTGGTGGGGTACCAATAGGAGCACTAAAAGGGGCAGGGATTTTTTTTTTGTATAAATCCGTTAGTTTTATTAAAAATAGAAAATATCTAGAATTACAATTAAGATTTATGAGCATACCCACAAACGTAAATTAAAATATAATTATGACATTTTCCCAAATTATTGACACAAAAATTAACCATCTAAATCACAAAAGGACCATAAAAGGAAAAGGTTAAAAAACATAACTAATGCTCGAACAAAATAAAGATACAAACAAATATGAATGTATCGACAAACGAATCACAAAAAGGGATAAAACTACTGAAAGACCACTGACAAATCGCAAATCAGAGTCAAGCAACATAAGAAAATTATCCACGAGCACAAAACGCATATTTAAATCAATCCGAGACTCCAAAGTAGCGAAGATCAACATGATAACAAATAAGCGCCATCTTGATCAGTCGTGGTGATGTCAAATCTAACAATGATAAAAAAATAAACGAAAACAACGGCCAAACGATCCGAAACTACTAACAGCCAGAGAAAAACGTGCCACAAAGACAGAGATAAATGTGTCAATAAAGGTAGAGATAAACGTATCATAAAAGAATGATGGTTCTTATTAAAAAACAAAAAAACAAAGAGAAAAATAACCGATCGTCAGTAATTATTATCAAAATCGGTGCTGTCGCCGACTAAACAAAATCAAAGAAGAAAAAATTAATTTGATCTATAGAAGCTGACACAAGTTATAGAAAAAAAAAAGAGGGGAAGAGAGGGAGGAGGAAAAGAGCGACTAGGATTTAGGAGGAGGAGGAAGAGAGGGGCAGGAGAATTCTTTTTTGATGGAAAGCAGTTAGTTTTATTAAAAATAGAAAATATTCAAAATTATAATGAAGATTTACGAGCATAACCGTAAACGTAAACTAAATTATAATTATGACATTTTCATATAACCATTGACACAAAAACTAGTCACCTAGATCACTCAAGGACCATAAAGGAAAAATGTTAAAAAACCTAACCAATGCTTGAACAAAATAAAAATACGGAAAAATTTAATTGCATCGGCAAATGAACCACAAAAGAGGATGAAACTACTGAAATATCACCGAAAAATCGTAAATCAGAGTCAAGCGAAGCAAGAAAACTATCCACAAGCGCAAAAACTTATCCAAATATATATGATGATCTAAATCATGGAAGATCAACATGATAACAAATAAACACCATATTGATCAATCGTGACGATGTCAAATCTAACACTGAGAAAAAAATAAACGAAAAATGGCCAAACGAATGAAAACTACCAAAAGGCAGAGAAAAATTTGCCACAAAGGCAAAGATAAATGTGTCATAAAGACAGATAAATGTGTCATAAAGGCAAAGATAAACATGACGTAAAGATAAATTTATTCTTATTAAAAACTAAAAAAACAAAGAGAAAAAACAATCGACGGATAGCAATCAATATCAAAACTGGTGTCGCCGTCGGTAAAACAAAATCAAAGAATAAAATTAATTTGATCTATAGAAATTGACACAAGTTGTAAAGATAAAAAAAATAAGAGAATGGAAGAAAGGGAAGGGAGAGAGCAGCTGAGGGATTGGAGAATTCTATTCGGTTTATACAGGGTTTCAAATAGCAGAACGCAAACGCTATAACGGCCGTTACTTTGCGGTTGCACCGTCGTCCGAAACCGATATCGACGATTTTAACGGTGGGTAACAGATTCACATTGATAGCGGTCCGTCGCGCCCGCAATTTAACGGATAACGGCGTATAACACCGATAACGGGACGCTAATAGCCTTATTCTACCGTTACCGGAAAAAACTTAAAAAAACTAAAACTTTTACCCAAAAATGCAAAGGTAAACAATCCCTAGATGTAAGTTTAAAAGAGAATAGATGATTTTTTCTTTAATTACCTGTGTTTATCATCACACGTTGACCACCACCGTTGAATATGATCTACGCTCGAAGGAGTTTTTGAGAGTTGGGAGATGGGAGTTGGAGAGGATAAAGGCAAAGTTTTTGAATTTTCTTTTTTTTTTAATTGAAAGAGATGAACTGATTTTCAATTCAAGGAAAATATAAAGTGGGCCGTCCCACTCCCACTTCACTGTTTTTTTAATAAATTATAAAATATATTTTCAAGGATATATTACTTTATCATCCTCTCACCTTTTAAAATTTATAATTTAATCCTAACTTTAGAATGTAAATTTTAGTTTTTTTTTTAATTTAGTCCTAATTTCAGTAATCTAAATTTCTACAATTTAAATTTTATACTTTTATTTTAATTCTATTTAATTTAGTTATTTTTTGTTCTTTAAGTTTATTCGAATTCCATTCAACATTTCAACATTCATTTTTCATAATTCATTACATTTTATTATCATGTTAAATTAATGTAATTAAATAGTAATTCAAATTCAATAATACATTATTTAAAAAAACTTTATGTATATACAAATTTCAAATTTTATTGAAATTGAAGCATTCTAAAATTCATTAAAAATGTTTTATTATAATTATAATTATTATGTTTTAGAATAAGTTGTGTGAAATTTAAAAAAAATCACGACCGCGACATCCGCAGTGACCGCAATGGCATCCGCTATGCCCGCAAACGCGATAAACACAACGCGACCGAAAGCTCGACCGCAAACGCTATTTGAAACCCTGGGTTTATATACATCTTAAAATTATAAAATGCAGTTATTTATATGTACTTAAAAATAGCATTTCAAGTCGAGGTCGGGCCTCCACCATTGGCACAGCCCACGAGCTTGCTTGAAATCTTGTGAAGGGCTTAAATTCACAATCAAATTTGCGGAAGGAAGAAGATGAAGTGGTTCAGAAGATTCAACACCTTGCACTCCCACTGCATTCAAAACCAGATTTTCCCAGTGAACTTAGGCTCGTTTGCCTCGAAATGGACTTGCCTCCAATTCCAAAGGATTACTTTTTTCTTCTGTGCTCGAAATAACCTATATATTCTGAGCATATGGGGTCTTCTCTATTCACAAACAAGCACGGAATCCATCCAGATATTGCAGAAAACGGATCTTTGTTTTCGACTTCAGTCTTTGAATCCTTGTTTTCATCATTCTTCGCATTGGCGAAAGCCTGCCCGGCTCTGATTATCGTCCCCGCGAATCGGATCCCATGTTTCAATGTCTCGTCTTCGATTCTCTCGATCGGAGCCGATATGTAAAGCGGATTGAAGAGGAATGATTCCAAGAACAACCCGGATTTTGCCATCGTTTTCCCGGCCAACATCGCGATGGACGCCCCTTGCGAATGACAGGTTAGCCACACTTTCGATTTCCCTGCCTTAGCTACCGTGTCTCGAACAGTATTAATGGCGATTGCGGACCGAGTCGTCCGTTCAAGACCGTTTCAGATAATGTCGATATCCAGCTGAATATCTCTGACAAGTGAGCCGAGTTTGATCAACGTGCCTCGGAAGGCGATTACATAGCGAGGGCTTTCATGAATGTTATAATGATATGAACACTCCTAAGGTTTATATTCAAAAATGGCACCGAAGATACATTCATCGCTTTCCATAAGCGGGCCTATATACCTGAACTGGAGAAACTCCCACCATGATAAAGCCAAACACTCAGGACCTCGACGTCCGTGCTGCCGGTCGCCTTCCAACATGTCAACACCCTTGACTAAAATGGCGGCCACCGATCTCTGGTGATGAGCGACCAGTCAATCCTGGTTAGGTATGTAGGTCCTGAAATGCTAAAGTAGTCATTTGCGGAAGCCATTGAAACACCAGAAATTCTAGTTTTTGATTTCCAGGAATGTAGCTGAGATTCAGGTGAAAATAAAGGTAGAGTAGAGGTGGTTTATTGGGGGACATATGCAATAAAAAAAGCAAACTGCATCTGTCATAGGACGCCATTGTTAGTTATATGAACAAATAGAAATTACAATTACAGTTAAAACAGCGCCTTTGTATGGTTTGTTGCATCCTATAATTTGGAAAGAAATTTTATCTATCAACGTATTTAGAATTTGAATCTTTTTTCACCCGAAATTTACTCTGTCCAATCTAAAATTGGAACGTCAGTAATCCTTTCCGCCTCCATTCTCCTTCATACCGAAAATGAAAGAGAAAATTTGGATGGTTGAATAAGAAAGGTAAATTCCTCTAATGAATGTCTGCCCTTTTCTTTATCCGTTAAAGCATCTCCGACTTATTCTTTTTCGTGCTGTCTTCACAATATATAAAGCTAACTTCTGACACAGCCATTCTAGGGTTCGGATTGTGAGTGAGAATGGATTTAGAGATGACGATTTGAATGAGCTTAAAGGTGGCATATAACTAGGGTTCGGATTCAACGAAGAAGAAGAAGAAGGTCAAAAACTATGCAACACACTGCCTGCTTTAGACCTTTATTTTTCCGTAAACCGTCAGCTATCTCCACTTCCATCCCCACAAAGCCAAGGCTATCCATCATCACCATCGGTTGGTTGCAGATCACCATGTCCCACAAAAGTAAAGCAGATTGGAAAATTTACAGCCAAGGTACATAAAATGAATAAAACTGAAACTGCAAAATAACAATCGTATAGTAAATTCAGTAGCTTGCAATTTGAGAAGTGATCTAAGACCAATTTGAATGCGATCTTAGACCAATTTGAATGTGATCTAAGACCAATTTACCTCCTCCATTTTTTGGATTAAATTTGATAACAATCGTACCATATTGATAACAAAAATGGAAGAAATATAGAGTAAGAAAACGAAATCACTTACAGGGATTCAATTTGAATGTGATCTAAGACCAATTTTCTTCATTCGTTTTTGGATAAAAAATATATATAGACAGCAGCAGTAAACATAAGATACTGAAACACATCCGTTGTTGAACCTTCGTTAGTTTTAATACGTGACAATATTTATCTTTTCAAATAATATTTTACATAAATTTTATGCATTATAATTTTTAATCATTGATTATTTATTATTATCAATATATTTGAGATTCAAATTTTACTAACAACAAAAGTATAAAGTGTTGATGTCAATATGGCACGAAAACGTGAAGTAAATGTAGCAGCTTGCAAGCAGCAAGTGCTACTAATATCTTTATTCCAGAATTGATTTTATTTGAGAAGTGATAGTATTTGTTATTACAAAGCATTTATTAATGAGCCAATGCTGGAACTCATTTAATCACCACAGTCAACAAAATCATAGTTGACGGTGAGGAAATCATTAGCATTGCCAATCCCATTAGTGTCAAGCTGATTAAACACATTAACATCCAAATCCAGGCCTACGTTTCTGCACTGATCCACGATTCTCACGGTCGCGTGAGTTCTACACAGAAACACAATGGAAAAAACCCTCAAAATTAATTGACATGAAAACAATGAGATCGAATAACATAATCAACTCAAAAAGTAAGATGGGAATACACAGCAGTATTTAGATACCCTTAAGCATCTGCCACAAGAAGGTTGACCTTGAGGGCCAGCAGGGCCACAAAAGGCGGTCCATCCATGTCGGCAACGCCATTCCAAGGGCCTACCGGCGTCCCATGTGGAACAAAAAACACTTGCAGTCATGTAGTCCCAGTTTATATTCTATGGGTTATAAATATGATAAGTAGCTCTCACGTTCGATGCACTTTGGGCAGCCACTGATGCCACAACACAAGCTAACACCACAATGCAAAGCTTCAATTTCTCCATCTTTTTTTTCTTCTTTTTCGTTGCCTCAAAATGTTGTGAATTTATAGGGAATTCATTCAATGAATTGCTGATTAGATTGTGTTTAGGAATAAGATAATTAGTCATCTTGTAGCTTGTTAGTTTGTTATTAGATTATTAATGGTAACGCCGAAGCTTGACAACTCCGTAATAAATTTAACTTTTTGTGTATCTTCTTACGTCGGCTAACACAGATTCTAGATGATTATGATGTGACTGAAAATTCGTTTGGTTTCTTGGATTTGATTTTTCTTATTGTTCCGCATTTATCGGATTTCTTCTTGAAAAATATGGTTCCGATATTTGTAAGCTGATTCATTGAATATCACCACTTATCTTTGGATGACTTTTTAACTAACATGGCATTCTAGGAACATAAAATTACTTTGGACGTTAGATTTACTAATAACATCAAATTAAATTATGACATAACCATGATACGGTTAATTCACATATTCATTTCACGCAAACATCTCATGTTAGAAAAATTGATCGTTACAAGGTATTAGCATTGATTGAAAAATATAAAATAAAATAATTAATTAGAACAATATTCATGTCGTAATAAATCACTGTCTTAGAAACAAATTCATCCCGACGTGTGTAATCACTACAAATAATAAATGACATCCTAAGGTTAGCACAACTTTTCAAATTTTGTACACTTGAAAGATGAAGTGAACTTTAGTGGTACTACTCTTCTCCATACTCATAATTAGGATTCAAAAAAGTCATGAAAACAATAAGAAAAATTGTAGTGTTTCTAAACAAATATTTTCTTAAGACATCTCAAATGAGAAGACTTGTCAACTATTTATAAGCTAAATAGTGATGACCAAGGACGGATACAGGATGTTATGTTAGGGGGACAAATGTGAACTTATAAAATTTTAAGAGAAAAATTTAAACTTATAAAATTTTAGAGGGATAAAAAGAATTTTCACTAAAATACATAAAAATATATATAAAAATATATGATAATTTTGCCCCCACCCCACCTTAGTCCATCACTAGTGATGACAAAAAGCCATTCCATTCAATAGCATTAAAATACTAATTAAATCAAAATTAAACAACATTAAAATGTTTTAATTCTAAGCATTAACAATATTCCCCGCTAATAAGAAAGAATACCTTCATATAAAATGATAGCGTTGGAGGTAAAACACGAGAAGAACAATAACGAGATTGTTGCGGAAGACGGCTATCGGATAGAGCAAAATCGCAACTGCTAATTTGAGAAAATAAAAATGAAGATAAAAGAGACACAAAATTTACGTGGAAAACCCCTAAAAATAGGGTAAAAACCACGAGCAACGGTAGAAAAATTTCACTATGAGAAAATAGGAATTATAACCTCTCTCGATCTACCAAGGAGAAAACAATGATAATTCTCTCTCGATAAAAGGGAGAAAACAACTCTCAAGAAACTCTCTAAATTCTCTCTAGTATTGGAAGAAAGCTAGAATGCTTTGGGATGGTTTTGAAGCTAAATGAGCTAGGGTATTTATAGTTTAAGCTTTAAGGACTAATTTGTAAATACCCTAACTTACAATGACTAAATTATGCTTATACCATTTAGCAATTTCAACAATTGGGTGCTCCTTTTGACCATTGCACCGAATTGTGCATTAATGCACCGTTTTCGGTGCTGACTTTTAACAATCTCCCACTTGAAGATTTGATTGGAACAATCATATCTTCACATCATTCTTTCTACCTTGTACCATCATGTTGCTTACGTTTCTGACAGGCCACATGAGGATCGACACCAAGTATATTTATCGGTATTGATTGCCTTTGTCATGAAATCTGCTATGTTGTCTTTGGTATGGATCTTCTGTATATCTACCGTCCCTTCTTCCACCTTTTCACGAATGAAATGGTACTGAAATCGTATGTGCTTTGTCCTTGAATGAAATGCTGGATTCCTTCTTAGATGCAAGGCGCTTTGACTGTCACAAAACAGAGAGACATACTCTTGATTGTGCCCAAGCTCCTCCAATAGCATCTTCAACCAAATTGCTTCTTTACTGGCTTGTGTAGCTGCTACATATTCTGCCTCTGTTGTGGATGTAGCCACAACTGACTGCAATTTTGAAACCCAGCTTACAGCTCCACCAGCAACTTTAAACACATATCCTGTAGTAGATTTGCTTTTATCCAAATCCCCTGCATAGTCAGAATCTACATACCCATTGATTAGTAAGTTTGATCCTCCGTAACATAATGCAACATTTGAGGTCCCTTTGATGTATCTTAGGATCCTCTTTACAATATTCCAATGCTCTTTGCCTGGATTCGCCATGTACCGACTAACCACTCCCACTGCTTGTGCAATGTCTGGTCTTGTGCATATCATAGCGAACATTAAACTTCCCACTACTGATGCATACGGTACTCGAGACATCTCCATCCTCTCTTCTTCACTGCTAGGACTCATACTGGAGGATAATTTGAAGTTAATAGGAAGAGGGGTAGAAATTGGCTTACAATCTTGCATGTTGAATCGTGACAAGATCTTCTTCAAGTAATTCTTTTGTGAAAGCCAAATCTTCCTATTACTTCTGTCTCGGTGAATTTGTATCCCTAGAATCTTGTTTGCTGATCCCAAGTCCTTCATTTCAAATTCCCTAGCCAGTTGTGCCTTCAATTCTTCAATATGATCTTTGTTGGGTCCTGCAACCAACATGTCATCCACATACAACAGTAATATAATAAAATCGTTATCATCAGACCTCTTGAAATAAGCACAAGGGTCTACATTAAGTCTGTTGTATCCAAGGCACATAATAAAGGAATCAAATCTCTTATACCAACACCTCGGCGCCTGCTTTAGACCGTACAGAGATTTGTTCAACTTGCAAACCAAGTTCTTCTTTTCGTCTTCTTCAAAACCTTCAGGCTGGAGCATATAAATCTCTTCTTCAAGATTTCCATGAAGAAAAGCTGTTTTAACATCTAGTTGTTCCAGATGTAAATTCAATGTAGCACACATTGCCAAGACTACTCGAACTGTTGTTAGTCGAACCACAGGAGAAAAAATTTCATTGAAATCAATACCTTCTTTCTGAGCATATACTTTGACCACCAGTCTTGCACGATACCTCTCCACTTGATCGTCACCATTTCGCTTGATTTTGAAAACCCATTTGTTACCAATTGGCTTCCTTCCTTGTGGTAGTGGCACAAGGTCCCATGTATTATTTTTATGAAGGGCTTCGATTTCTTCTTGCATTGCCATCATCCACAGTGAAGCATCTGAGATGTTTATTGCCTCCTGATATATTGATGGCTCACCGTCTTCTGTTAAAAGACAGTATGCAACATTTCCTTCTATAACATAATCTGAGTGCCAATTGGGACGTCTTCTCACACAATCTGATTGACGAGTTGTTGGAGCTTCAGAACTCTCTGGTTCTTGTTCATCATGTGCTGGTTCTGCTTCAGAAGAATCTCCTTGTTCAAACTCCTTTTCTACATGTATCTGTGTAGTCTCTGACTTTTCAGCGCTGTCATTGTCTTCTTTTCTTTGTAGCTTATCTTCTACAAAGATAACATCCCTGCTAATGATCACTTTGCGGGCAGTGGGATCCCACAAGCGATACCCCTTTACTCCATCAACATACCCCAAGAATTTGCATTTTCTGGATTTTGGATCCAGCTTTGAAATTTCTTGGGCGTTGTACATCACGTACACAATACTTCCAAATAAATGGAGGTTTGAATAATCAACTAGTTTACCAGTCCACATCTCCATTGGTGTCTTCAGCTCTATTGCAGTTGATGGAGCTCGATTCACCAAATAACAGGTGGTATTTACTGCTTCTGCCCAGAATGATTTTTCTAGGCCTGCGTCCCTCAACATTGCTCTTGTTCTTTCTAACAAGGTTTTGTTCATCCGCTCTGCCACTCCATTTTGTTGAGGAGTGTTCACCACTGTGAACTGTCTTTTGATGCCTTCTTTCTTGCAAAAGTCATCAAATTCTTCGCTTGTGTATTCTCCTCCACTATCTGTTCTGAAACACTTGATCTTATTTCCAGAATCAAGTTCCACCCGCGCCTTGAAGTTTTTGAAAGTTGAAAACACGTCTGACTTCTTCTTGATAGGGTACACCCAACATCTCCTGGAGTAGTCATCAATAAATGAGACAAAGTATTTTACTCCACCTAGGGATGTAACTGGTGCTTGCCATACGTCAGAGTGAACCAATTCTAGAACATTTTTGCCTCTAGAATTTTATTTGTTGAATTCCAACCGGTGCTGCTTACTTGTTATGCAATGCTCACACAAAGGAAGTGTTACCTTTGTTAAGCCTGGAAGTAGTTTTTGCTCCACAAGGACTTTCATTCCTTGTTCTGACATGTGTCCAAGTTTCTGATGCCATAGCATTGTAGAATCTGAACTACATGAGGCAACAGAGGCTTCTGCTTCTAGCAATGTCTCTCCCTTCAGTATGTACAAGTTTGCAGCTATCTTTTCACCTTTCAGCACACAAGCGCTCCACGGAACACCTTCATGATTCCTTTCCGTGTTTCAATCTTGCTTGCATTATTATCCAACAATCCGTAGGATAATAAATTTTTCTTTAGGCCTTTCACGTGCCGCACATCTCGAACAACTTTAATTGTTCCATCATACATCTTCAATTTTATGGTTCCCACGCCAATGATCTCTAAGGCATGATCATTACAACTATACACAGATCCTCCTGAGACAGGTTCATATTGATGGAACCATTCTCTTCTTGAGGTCATGTGATATGTTGCTCCTGAATCAATGAGCCATATATCTGCAAATCTTTTTCTTCCTTCCACGGTGGTTGACGCTTCACAGCATAGTGCATCTCCATCATCTGAAGTGTTTGCGGTATTACCTTGTGGATTGAAGTTTTTATTTAGACTCCAACAATCATTCTTCAAGTGACCATTCTTTCCACAGTTGTAGCACTTTAAATTCTTCTTGCTCCTCGACTTTGATCTACCATGTTTGTGACTACTGCTTTGGCCACGTTCTGTTGATCTCCCTCTCATCGTTATCAATGCCACTGCTTGTTGCAGATTTACTTGTCTGTCTTCCTTGTTTTTGCGCCGATTTTCTTCTTGGAGAACAGCATCTGCAACGTCATCGAAGACTAGACTGGTGACATTACTGTTTGTCAAGTTAATGATGAGTTGATCATACGAATCAGGTAGACTTTGAAGTAAAAGTTCAGCACGTTCTTGTTCTCCTATTGTACATCTTAAGGATGTAAGCTGAGAAAATAACGTGTTCAGTGTGTTTAAGTGCTCCGTCACTGAAGTAGATTCTGGCATACGGAGAGTGTATAATTTCATCATAAAGAAAAATTTTATTGTGCAACGATGTGGCCTCGTACAATTTGGTGAGATGATCCCATATCTCCTTAGCTGTATTCTTTTCCTCGATGCTTGACAATACTTCATCTGCTAATGCTAGATGAAAGTTTGCCATAGCATTCTCGTCCATTTCGATCCATTTGTTGTCATCTGTAAAATCTACCGACCTTTCACTGATAGCTGCTAGACATCCGTCTTTCCTCAGGATGGCCTCCATCTTCAATTTTCACAATGAGAAATTTCTCCCATTAAATTTTTCAATATCAAATTTCGTTGCCATAGCTTCTATTACGGATAGCTCCCACTATTTCACTATCATGAATAGTTCTCTGGAACCTTCAAAGAATGGGTAATACCTTCTTACTTTATTATGTTGGAGGATCCACCTTTTGGTGGCAACCACAAAGACAATAAGCAGATATTACACACTCTAATCTAGCTCTGATACCAATTGTTGCGGAAGACGGCTATCGGATAGAGCAAAATCGCAACTGATAATTTGAGAAAATAAAAATGAAGATAAAAGAGACACAAAATTTACGTGGAAAACCCCTAAAAAATAGGGTAAAAACCACGAGCAACGGTAGAAGAATTTCACTATGAGAAAATAGGAATTACAACCTCTCTCGATCTACCAAGGAGAAAACAATGATAATTCTCTCTCGATAAAAAAGAGAAAACAACTCTCAAGAAACTCTCTAAATTCTCTCTAGTATTGGAAGAAAGCTAGAATGCTTTGGGATGATTTTGAAGCTAAATGAGCTAGGGTATTTATAGTTGAAGCTTTAAGGACTAATTTGTAAATATCCTAAATTACAATGACTAAATTATGCTTATACCATTTAGCAATTTCAACAATTGTGTGCTCCTTTTGACCATTGCACCGAATTGTGCATTAATGCACCGTTTTTTGGTGCTGACTTTTAACAGAGATTAGTAGTTTAAACACTAATGACATATCTTGAACTAGTTCATAGTGACGATGAGTAATTCATCTATTAGATGAGTGAACTAATCTTAAACTTTTTAAGATTAAGGTGAATTAGAAAAATGACCCTTCAACGAATAAACTTTGGACTAGTCCCTTCAACAAATCAAGAATCGATTTCCGACTTAACCGTCAGCTTTCTCTACTTCCATCCCCACAAAGCCAACTCTATTCATGATCACCGTCAGTTGGTTGCAGATCACCATGTCCCACAAAGTGAAACAGATTGGAAAATTTACAGCCAAGGTACATACAATGAATAAAACTGAAACTGCAAAATAACAATCGTTAACATCTTGTGTATCTATTTGTCAGGAGATAATCCTCAGCAAGTGAAGACTAAGATAAGGCATTGGGCGCTAGCTGTGGCGTGCTCTGTAAAGCAGTCATGCTGCTGAGAACAAGCAAAAGAAACAAAAATGGAAGAAATATAGAGTAAGAAAACGAGATCACTTACAGGGATTCAATTTGATTGTAATCTAAGACCAATTTTCTTCATTCATTTTTGGATAAAAAGAATATAGACAGCAGCAGTAAACATAAGATACTGAAACACATCCGTTGTTGAACCTTCGTTAGTTTTAATACGTGAACAATATTTATCTTTCCAAATAATATTTTATATAAACTTTACGCATTATAATTTTTAATGGTTGATTATTTATTATCATCAATATATCTGGGATTCAAATTTTACTAACAACAAAATTATAAAGTAAGTGTTGATGTCAATATTGCACGAAAACGTGAAGTAAAATTAGCAGCTAGCAAGCAGCAAGTGCTACTGATATCTTTATTCCAGAATTGATTTTATTTGAGAAGTGATATTATTTGGTATTACCAAGCATTTATTAATGAGCCAATGCTGGAACTCATTTAGTCACCACAGTTAACAAATTCATAGTTGACTGTGAGGAACCCATTAGCTTTGCCACGCCCATTAGTGTCAAGTCGATTAAACACATTAACATCCAAATCCAGGCCTCCGTTGCTGCACTGATCCACGATTCTCACGGTCGCCTGAGCTCTGGTCGCGGTGTTAGTCACCTACAAATAAACACAATGGCAAAAACCCTCAAAATTAATTTACGTAAGTAGTACAAGATAAGAATGCGTAGTAGTATTTACATACCCTTAAGCATCTGCCACAAGAAGGTCGACCTCGAGGACCAGCAGGGCCACAAAAGGCTGTCCATCCATATCGGCGACGCCATGCCAAGGGCCTACCGGCGTCCCATGTGGCGCAGAAAACACTTGCCTTCATGTAGTCCCAGTTTATATTCTGTGGGTTATAAATGTGATAAGTAGCTCTCACGTTCGATGCACTTTGGGCAGCCACCGATGCCACAACACAAGCTAACACCACAATGCAAAGCTTCAATTTCTCCATCCTTCTTTTTTTTTTTTTTTGCTTTTTCGTTGCCTCAAAATGCTGTTAATTTATGGGGAATTCATTCCATGAATTGCTGATTAGATTGTGTTAAGACTGTTAGGAATAAGAAAATTAGTCAACTGTTAGTTTGTTAGTTTGTTGTTAGATTGTTAAATGGTTAGGCCGAAAGCTTGAAAATTTTAACTCCGAAATAAATTTTACTTTTTCTTACGTCGGCTAATAAAGATTTTAGATGACTATGATGTGACTGAAAATTCGTTTAGTTTAGTTTCTTTGATTTGATTTTTCGTATTGTTCACATTTATCGGATTTCTTCTTGAAAATATGGTTCCAATATTTGTACGCTGATTCATTGAATATCATCACTTATCTTTGGATGGGATGAGTACCTACTCGCATCGATATTTATCGATATAAATTTATAAATAGCTATTAAATTATGATAAAATAATATTTTTAGTCATTCAACTTTTAAAAAATTATAAAATAAGTATTAAATTTTAGATTTCATTAAAAAAGACACTCAACTATTGTTAAAGGCAAATGTGACGTATTAAATTAAAAAAATATCTTATTTTTCATCAATTGTGACTACAATTTTGTTTTTGATATTTTTTTTAATAATTTTAAGTAATAATTCCAAAAAAATTAGAAAAATAATTTTTAAATATATGAATTTTAAAATTTTAGTTTTGAAATTATAAATATATTTTTAAAATTATATTTAAAACTATTAGACAAAATTTAAAGAATTGAATCACACTGTTTAATAAAAAAATGATTTCATTTTCATAACTAAAATTGTCATATCTCATATCTCATAAATTATTAATTTTTAAATATAATCGCAATTAAATAAAAACTAATTATATTTTTTTGAATTAATAAATTCATATTTTTTTTAAAAAAAAATTATAATTTTATGAATAAAAATATTAATTATAAATTTATATTTAAAAATACTTTTACAATTTTAAAAATGAACCGTGAATATATATATATATATATATATATATATATATATATATATTTAAAAATTAGTTTTTAGAATTATTTTTGAAATATTAAAAATATCAAAATAAAACTTAGTTTACAATTGAGGGGGTTCAAATGATATTTTTTTTTATTAATTTAACATGTTACATTATCCCTTTAATTATAATTAAAGATGGTATATTCATTTTGAAATACAATTGAGGGGTTGAATGAGATATTATGTAACTTTTCAAAGTTTAATGTTCAAAAGGATGATTTTAGTATAGATTAACGACTATTTAAAAATTTTACCATACAAAATTAGTGGTACATTTTGGTGTATGACATGCATTGTAGAATTGTCCTCCTTGGATGACTTTTCTTTTTAACCAAAATGATAATCTTGGAACATAAAATTACTTTTGACGTTATATTTACTAATAACATCAGATTAAATTATGGCATAAGCATGTTACGTTTAATTCACATATTTATTAAACATTTTATGTTAGAAAAATTGACCGTTACGAGGTATTACATTGATTGACAAATATAAAATAACTAATTAGAACAATAATCGTGTCGTTGTAAATCACTGCCTTATAAACAATTTCATCATGAAGTGTGTAATCACTATAATGGACGAATGAAAGACACCTTAAGGTTAGTACAACTTTTTTAAATTTTGTACACTTGAAAGATTGAGTGAACTTTTGTTGTAGTACTCTTCTTCAAAGTAAGAATTAGAACTCAGTGTTAGAATATAAGAGTCTATATTATATCTATGATTGTTAAATCATTTATAATTGGTTACGTTTGGTTAATGTTTGTTGTATTTCTGTTATAGGCCGTTGAGTTTCTGTCATGGGATGTGTCTTTGGTTATTGGGCTATAAATAACCAAGGACTTTGTATTCTACAAGGAATTGTATTGATGAAAAGCTTTTTGTTCAACGTTTTCCTCTTTCGTGTATTTTCTGTTTTCAGAGATCTAATTATCTCGTTTCTCTTTATTCTTTCTGTCTATCTCAAATCTCCAATCTCCAATCACATGAGTTATAATTTTTAACATGGTATCAGAGCCAAGTTTTGGCTTACTAGCCATATGTTCCTGTGTTGTTGTGGTTCGATGAAGGAGTTTCTATTGTGGCTCGATTTATATGTTTGTTTTCTTCAGGTTCTTTGATTTATTCTCTTTTCTTACTTCTCTCTTATCTCGAGAGATATTTTGGCTATCTTTGTGCTCAGATCATTGTTTTTCTTTATCTGATTTATTGTAATTCGATAGTTTTTGTTGAAGATTTGGTGTGTTGTATTTTATGGTTTTGGTGTTGTTCAATAACCTATAATTTTTTCTTCATCTATATATTGTTCCTTCATCCTACTTCACTTACATCCTCATCTCATTCTCTATCTTTTTCTATACCACTTTATTTCTCATATCCATCATTACTTCCATCACCATCTCATACATCTTCCTATTTCCTACCACATCATTCATCATCCACATCCACATCACCTACTGCTATGGTCATGATTATTCAGAATACTCATTCTATGATCATGAGAAGTAAAGCAGAGATGTACTTTGTTTTGATCAGAAATGACACTTGGGATCTTCAGCTGTTGTCTCCCACGCGCAAACCAGTTAGGTGCAAGTGGTTTTTCAATATTAAGCGTAAGCTAGATGGATCTGTTGATCGATTTAAAGCCAGTTTGGTGGCCAAAGGGTACTCACAAGTGGTTGATACTAGTTTTCGTAAGACTTTTAGTCCGATATGGTTCAAACTGTCACTATCAGAACTATTTTTGGCAACCTCGGTTCTTCATAACTGGTCAATTAGATAAATTGATATAAACAATATGTTTCAGAATAGGCAATTATCTGAAGAGATATATATGCCTCAACCACTCAGGTTAGAGAAATATGGGCCTTTGAGTGACAAATAAGTGTGTCAGTTCAAGAAAACAATTTATGAGCTTCGACAAGCACCCAGAGCATGGTATCAAACACCACAGTCCACCATGATTTCCAAGTTGGATTTTATTGACTCTAAAGCTGATTCCTTTCTTTTTATTAGGAATTCAAAAAACTCTAGCTTATTTATGATGGTGTTTGTCGATAACATTATCATTATATGATGTAATGGTGTTGAGATTGATGAGATAATGAAGAAGATCAATGTTGAATTCTTATTGAAGGATATCGGGCAAGCTGGGTTCTTTCTTGAAATGGAAGTTCAATAATATTCTACTGGTTTGATGCTTAGTCAAAGACGATATATTGTTGAATTGTTGACCAAAATTGATATGCTACAATTTAATCCAACTTCTACTCCTAAGGTGGTTAGCCCTAAGTTAAAGTATGATGATGGGCCTATTTTTGAAGATATATATTTGTATCGCAGTGTTGTAAGAGGCCTTTAGTAAATCACTTTAACGAGGCCTGACATTGCCTTTACGGTTAATAAGGTTAGCCAATTCATGAATAACCCATATGTGGTTCACTGGAAGGCTGTTAAGTGTATCCTCAAATATTTGTGTAGTACTCTTAAACATGGGTTGTATTATCAACATTATGAGTTCTTTAATTTGGTGGGATACATTGATGCTGATTTGACAGCCTCTCTTGATGATCGTCATTCGAAGATTGGGTATTGTATTTACCTTGGTGGTAATCATGTAGCCTGGTGCTCGAAGAAGTAGACTGTGATGTCCAGTTTCACGTCAGAAGTATAATATCAAAGTCTTGTTAATTCTATTTCTAAAATTGTTTGGATTTAGCATTTGTTGACTGAAGTATGGGTTTCTCTTTCGAGAAGTCCAATAGTTTGGTATGATAATTCATCCACCATCTCAATGGCTTCTAATGCTACTCATCATACTCGTGTAAAGCATGTTAAGCTTGATATTCATTTTGTTTGTGAAAAGGTCCTTACTAGATAATTGCTTGTGAACTTTGTTTCTTCTGCAGAAAAACTTGCTGACATTCTGATAAAACCCATTCCCCTGCCTTTTTTTGTTAGTTTCAGTTTTATCATGGTGTTGTTTCCTTGAAAGAACTTTGAAGGAAAAATAGAAACCAAGAGAATGATAGTGTATAAGAGTCTGTATTATATCTAAAATAGTTAAATTAATTGTAATTGGTTACATTTGGTTAACGTTTGTTGTATTTCTGTTATGGGTCGTTGAGTTTATGTTATGGGTTGTGTCTTTGGTTATTGGGCTACAAATAACCAAGGGCTTTGTATTCTAAAAGGAAGTGAAATAATGAAATGTCTTTTAATCTATGTTTTCCTCTTTCGTATATTTTCTGTTTCCAGATATCTAACTGTTTTTTTTCTTATTAATCTTTCTGTCTATCTCAAATCTTCGATCACCGGAGTTATAATTTTGGCACTAAAAAAAGTCAGGAAGACACTAATAAGAAGAATTATAGTGTCTCAAAAAAATATTTGCTTAAAACATCTCAAATAAGAAGACTTATCCACTATTTATAAAATGAATGGTGATGACCAGGGATGGATGCAAAATGTTATGTTAGGGGAGAATGTGAACTTATAAAAGAGGGTGAACTTGAACTTGTAAAATTTTAAGGGGTGAAAATAGATTTTCAATAGAAAATACATAAAAAATCTAAAAATATATGATAATTTTAAATTTTAGGGGGTGATCGCCCCTATCCGTCCCCACCTAAGTCCATCCCTGATGATGACAAAAAATGCCATTCCATTTACTAGCATTGAAATACTTAAATGTTTTAGTTCAAAACATTAAAAATGTTTTAGTTCAAAACATTAAAAATGTTTTAGTTCAAAACATTAACAATATTCCTCCACTAATAAGAAAAAATTATTTTGTAAAAAATAACAGCGTTGAAGGTAAAACATGAGAAAAACATAGCGAGATTAGTAGCTTAAGCAATGGTGACGTAACTTGAACTAGTTCATATTGATGATAAGTAATTTCTCTCTTAGATAAGTGAATTAATCTTGAACTTTCTAAGATTAAGGTGAATTAGAAAAATGACCCAACGTTTTTCATAAAAGGTGGCTAGTCCTTCTCACTTACCAAGGTTATTTCATCAAGTTTATCTCAACATAAATCACACCCAAATCTGGGCTATGAAATAATTAAAAACTTCTACAACAACTCAACCTCACAAAAAATAAGGTAAATTTCTTCAACTTCATTAAAATAAACTACCCAAATGCCCCAAACTCTGGGATGAGGAATTATTAAGAATAAATATTCAACATCTTTAATAGGTGAATTCAATATGTCATTCTCAAATAGGATCATTCAAACTTTTGAGTTAAGAGTTTAAGAAAAATCATCCTCTCTAGTGAAAACTTTATCTAGTCATCCGCGAAAGGAATACTCACTCAACACTAGGTTATGAAATTATTAATAGTATTCATCCAAAATCGGTAAATTCATCAAGTATTTCTCACTAAAACCACCTAAAGCCTGAGCTATGAATGTATTAAGAGAAAAAAAGCTCATCACAAGTGTGCATTTTATTTTTCAAAGAGATACGAAAATAGAAATGTATACTATGAGTCTTTACATGATCTCATTTGACCACATTAAAGTTAGATAATTAAGTTGGATATCCACCATGAATTCCTCAACCAATGAACTCTAGACTCGTCCCTTCGATGAATCAAAAAATCGATTTCTGACTTAACCGTCAGCTTTCTCTACTTCCATCCCCATAAAGCCAATG
Source organism: Hibiscus syriacus (assembly GCF_006381635.1). Lineage (NCBI taxonomy): Eukaryota > Viridiplantae > Streptophyta > Magnoliopsida > Malvales > Malvaceae > Hibiscus > Hibiscus syriacus. The sequence continues at coordinate 194,760 of NW_024062732.1, forward strand.
TTATTCTTCATCACCGTTAGTTGATTGCAGAACACCACATCTCAAAAGCCACAAAAGTGAAACAGATTGGAAAATTTACATCCAAAGTACATATAATGGATAAAACTGAAACAACAAAAATAACAATCGTAACATGTTGTATACCTATTTGTCAGGAGATAATCCTTAGTAAGTGATGATTAAGATAAGGCAGTGAGGACAAGTTGTGGTAGAACTGGAAAACTTAATCCAAACCTGATTTATCTGATCCAATACCTGATTTCGAACATAATGATCAAATTTGATCTGAAATTCCGAACCATACACAAGCTGAACCATACCTACCCAAAATTTAGTTGACCCAATATGGACCCATATCCAGTTTGACCCAAACTGAAAATAACTCGAACCAAAATTAAACTAAATCGACAGTAACTCGAACCAAATTTAACACAGTCCTAAAGTAACCTAAACCAAAATTAAACCGAACTAAAAATCTATATATATTGATTAGACTTATAACTGAATTAAGCCTAAATGATAATATTAACAAATAAGAGGACATATAGAGGTGGCAAACATGTCATTCAGATCGTTTTTGGGTCGGGTCTTTTCGGGTTTATATTAAATTCGGTTTAATTTTATTCGGATCTGATGCAGATCTAGTTCGGATGTATGGTAAATTAGATCAAGTCGGGTCAATTTTCAAGTCGGGTGATTATCGAATCAGTTGTTTTTCGATTCAGATCAATTTCGGATCAATTGATTTTTGGATCGGGTCAATACCGGGTCGGGTTAATATCGGATTAGTTAATTTTTGGGTTGGTTTAAAACCATATCGATTAGATTTTGGGTCGGGCCAATATCGAATCAGTTGATTTTCGGTTTATGTTAACCTTTAGATCAAGTTAATTCGGGTTGAATTGGTTATGAGTCTAATCAAAATCAAGTATATAAAAAATTATTGATATATTATTGTAAAAATATGTTTCTTGTTTGTTAATCTTATCATTTAGGCCTAATTTAAATTCTTAATTGTTCAATATTTTGAATTAAACCATTATTTAGAGATGATAAATTGATAATTTGACATAAATACGATCTTATAATACATGTTAGAATTTGTTATCAAATTTCTATATTGATCTCGTATGAAATGTTTATAATTATAACTATTTGATAAAGAAATAATTTATTTATTAAAATTTTTATTTCCAATTATTAATCTAATATTTTTATTAAATTTTAAAAAATAATACATAAATTTATTTGTTAAATTTTAGTCGTAATTTCAGTAAAATTTCTATTATTTTTATTATAAATCTAATATTATTTCCTTTGTTTTAATTGTGTTAGGATTTGCAGAAGCACGAATCGATCAACCGAAAAAGTTGCAAGGGGGTGAATTGGTAAAAATTTGTTTAGGGAGTAAGGAGAGTAAACGATAAGACAATTGGCACAAGGATTTATATCGGTTCGACTTCTCAAATAAATCTACCTCTACTACCTTAGCTCCTCGCTAATGATTTTCTAACAAATTCACTAATTTGTTCTTTCTTTTTCAAGGATTAAGAGTAACATTTACAAACTATCTATCTTTTTATTTTGCTAAGATAGAACCAAAACTCTTTACAAAAAGATAAAAGAAGTAAACAAAGAAACCTCTCTAAGGTAGGTGTTTACAAATTAAAAGCTCACAAGAACAAAATATTTACAAGAGAATTAGAATAAAGAGTGAAAAGCTCTTCTCTTGTGTTTGATTACTTGGATAGGTGTTCTAACCATTCTTCAATTGTCTTGAACTTGTATTTATATGTTGGAATGAAGTTGTGGTCGTTTCTAGCCGTTGGGATGATTTTTAACTGTTTGGGGATGAAATCTCTACAAAATAAAACTGCCCAACACAGAGGGTATTGGTACTCCTAAAGGAAGTATCAGTAGTACTTTTGTTATTTTTAAATACAACTAGCCGTTACTAGCCATTGGGGCATGATGGTATCGATATTATGCCTATGATATCGATACTTTTATACAAAGTAATATCGGTACCCCTTTGGGTATCGGTACCATTTTTTGCATTATGGAATTTGAGCAATGTTGGTAGTATCGATACTACCTAGTAAGTATCAATACTCCCCTTACCTTTGGTATTGGTACTATATGAACAGTAAGAACAGTTCATGTGGCATCGATATTGTAAGAACAGTATCTGTACTGCTTGTACAAAAACATATTTTGTGCTCAATTCCAAGTAAAATGGACTTTGAATTATTTTTTAAAACTTTTAAAACTTTGAACAAATTCAATTCAAGTCCAAAAAAACATTTTGCCTTAATTGTTATATCAAAATATAGTTCACCAATCTCCCTATTTTTGATATAACAAAACATTTGAAAAATTATTTTTAGCAAAACTTCCTTTAATAAAATATTTAATGAAAAAGATACAACTTGTTGGAAAATATATGAAAATGTTCAGCTCCCCCTTTTTCATTAAGAAATTTGAATTTTTCAAACCATACTTCTCCCCCTTTTTGTTATGTCAAAAATAATTCAACTTTAAAGTTCAAAAATAACAATGGAGAGTAAGTTGTAAATTTTGAAGTAAAATCATTTGAAAAATCAAGAGTTCCTCCTAAAAAATAGCATTCCAAACAAATTTGACTTTAAAAGCTTGACACCAAAACAAAATTGAATTTCAACAAAGAGTAACAAACATGTTAGTAACACATGAAATTCAATATATCAAAGTCTAAAATACTTTATGCAATACCAATAATTGAAATTAAGTACGTGCATAAAGCTTTCCAAAAATGTTATGTATTTGAAAAATAGATAGTAATTGTTAGAGAGATATCATTTACAATAAATCACTTGCATAAACATTTAAAATTAAGGTAAAAATTTAAAATTTGTAATATCAAAGAATTTGAAAAGTTGATATCAATTTTTAGAGAAATATCATTTGCATTGAAAATCAATTTTGACCAAAATTTTTTATGATGAACTAAAATTTATTAAAACTTTAAAATATTCATCATAAAGAATTTTTCAACATACTTGAGATTAAAAACAATGTATAATCATTTAAAATCAAAACTCATGCATGCATAAACTAAATGAGCAACCAAATAACCAAAATAAAAGCATTAAACGTAGAGGTTACCCATTCCTTTTTCAAGTGTGGCTAGAGCATTTGAATATCATCACTTTTATCACCATTTCTCCCACACACCTACAAGATACATTTATTTGGATTTTGGCATCCAAATTGCTTTGGATCCCTGGACATTAGTTTCAATGCCCCTTGTTCCCATAGGAACTCATACTTGTCTAATTTTAAAAGATTTTCTTTTCTTTATGGGACAAGTGTGTTCCAAATGACCATAAAAATGGCAATGTGAGCATTTTGACATTTTCAAACATAATGAGTTGTTTTTAGAAATTGATTCTTTTTATTTTGTTAAACTCTCAAGCTTAACTTTCAAATCAAAATTTTATTTTTCTAAATCTTTGATTTTCACTTTTGAAAGCTCTAAATCATTTTTCAAAATTTCATTTTGATTTTCAAAATCAACTTTTGCTTTCAAAACCAAATTATTTTCAACTTTAAAATTTGAAATCAATTTCTTATATTTGGAATTCATGGTCTCAAATTCCAAATACAACTCATTATAAGCATCTTGTAATTCATCAAAAAATGTGAATATAAATCATTTGAGTTAGAAGATACCACTGAATCTTCTTGGATGACCATGAGGCATAGGTTGGCTACTTCATCTTCATCACTCCAAGCTGCCACAAATGCCTTTTTCTTGGATGATCCCTTCTTCTTTAGGAAGGGACATTCATACTTGACATGCCCCATTCTTTGACAATTGAAGTAAACCGGGGGACTCTTCTTCTTGCTTGATTCATGTTTTACTTCCTTGGAAGACATGAATCTCTTGAACTTTTTGAAGAGCTTGGCCATCTCTTCTTCTTCATCATCGTATTCATCCACCTCTTCATTTAAATATTGATAGCTCTCATTGGTGAACTTGAAGCAATGCCTACCTCATTCTTCTTCTCTTTCTTCTTTTTGTCCTTTTTTTCTTCATCATATTCCTCTTCCTTCACCGTCAACTCATGAGTGAGAAGAGAACCAATAAGCTCATCGAGAGTGAGAGACTTTAGGTTTTTAGCTTCGATAATCGTCGTCTTCTTCGATTGCCAAGACTTTGGAAGAGAGTAGATCATCTTCCTCACAAGCTTCTCATTAGTAATAACTTCTCCAAATCCCTTGAGACTGTTGGCAATCACAGAAAATCTATTCGTCATAGCTTTGATGTCTTCATCGGGTTTCATCTTGAAATTTTTGTAGCTATGTTTGAGAAGACTTATATTGGTTTCTCTCACTTCATCGGTTCATTCATGAGTAACTTAGAGCTTATCCCATATCTCCTTGGCGGAATAAGAGGAGACTCTTCCATATTTATATGGGCCTAATGCACAAAAGAGAATGTGCATAGCCTTAGCATTGAGTTGGAACTTCGTCTTCTCTCCATCACTCCAATCGTTCATCTCGCCGATTGGAATGTTGTATCCTTTCATGATTGAGTTCCAAGATCCTAGATTGTTGGCTTAAATGAAGAGAATCATCATATTCTTCCAATAAGCATAATTTGCTCCATTGAAGTAGGGTGTCTTATTGACCGGTTGTGAATTTTCAATGAAATAGGCACCGGAGGTTGAAGCCATCTCTTTGTCGGTTGCGTCGGAAATCGGTAGAGCTTCTTCGAGGATCGTCTCAAGGATGTGAGGCCTTCTAATGAGTCAAACTCTTATACCAATTGTTAGGATTTGCGAAAGCACAAATTGATCAACCGAAAAAGTTGCAAGGAGTGAATTGGTAAAAATTTGTTTAGGGAGTAAGGAGAGTAAAAGATAAGACAATTGACACAAGGATTTATAGTGGTTTGACTTCTCAAATAAGTTTACCTCCACTACCTTAGCTCCTTACTAAGGATTTTCTAACAAATTCACTAATTTGTTCTTTTTTTTTCAAGGATCAAGATTAATCTTTACAAACTCCATATCTTTTCAGTTGGATAAGATAGAACCAAACCTCTTTACAAAAGGATAAAAGAAGTAAACAAAGAAACCTCTCTAAGGTAGGTGTTTACAAATTAAAAGCTAACAAGAACAAAATATTTACAAGAGAATTGGAATAAAGAGTGAAAAACTCTTCTTTTGTGTTTGATTGCTTGAATAAGTGTTCTAACCCTTCTTCAAGTGTGTTGAACTTGTAGTTATATGTTGGAATGAAGTTGTGGTCGTTTCTAGCCGTTTGGGATGATTTCTAGCAGTTTGGGGATGAAATCTCTGCAAAATAAAACTGCCTAACACAGAGGGTATCAGTACTCCTAAAGGGAGTACTGGTATTACCTTTGTTATTTTTAAATACAACAGCTCGTTACTAGCCGTTGGGTCCTGATGGTATCGATACTATGCCTATGATATCGATACTACTATACAAAGTAGTATTGGTACCCCTTTGGGCATCAGTACCATTTTTGCATTATGGAATTTGATCAATGCTAGTAGTATCAATATTACCTAATGAGTATCGATACTCCCCTTACATTTGGTATCGATATCATATGAACAATATCGGTATTGTTCATGCGGTATCAATACTGTAAGAACAATATCGGTACTGTTTGTACAAAAAACGTATTTTGTGCTCAATTCCAAGTAAAATGAACTTTGAATTATTTTTGAAAACTTTGAACAAATTCAATCAAGTCCAAAAAAATATTTTGCCTTAATTGTTATATCAAACTATAGTTCAACAAGTTGATTTCTATTATTTTTATTATAAATCTAATATTTTTATTACAAGTAAAAAAAGCTAACGTTATTTATTATTGTTTTCAATCTTATAATTCCATTCTTACTTTTATATTCCTCTTAAACTTTATATTATTTTTATTATAAATATAATATTTTAAATAAATTATTAATTTTATTTAAATTAATTTATTATTAAAAATAACTTTTATCATTTAAATTAAAGTAAACTTCCTTATATATATTCAAAATCAAAATAGATTTCATTATTTAAGTTAAATTATAATTTTATTTATATATAATTTCTTTTATATATTATTTACAAATGCTATATATATAAGTACGATGTTCGGGTTAAATTCGGTTCGGTTTACTTTCGGATTGGGTTAAAATTTTATTCGGGTTAATTTTGGTTCGGGTTTTTTTTGGTTCAGTTTAATTTCACTTTCGGTTTGGGTTAATTTCGGTTCGGGTTGCTTTCATTTTTGCTAAATTTTGGATCGGGTATGGTTCGGGTCGGATATGGGTCGAGTATCGAATCAAATTTGATTATCATGTTCGGTCTTAATATCGGGTATTGGGTCAGATAAATCGGTTCGTGTAATCGGATTCTGGTCAAGTTTGCCAGGTCCAAAGACATATTAAGACCGATCCAAAGGTTAACCCAACTTTACCTGATCCAAAGGTTAACCCAAACCGAAAATCAACCGATCCGACAATCACCCAACCCGAAAACTGACCCACTCAAAAATTGAGCCAACCCGATACCCGACCTAACCCGATTTATCATAAACCCGAACTAAATTCAAACCATATCCGTTCTGGATCAAATAAAATTAAACCGAATATAATCTAGACCCCTAATGACCTGACCCAAACCCAATTCGAATGACCCGTTTGCTAACTATAAGTTGTGGCATTTTCTGTAAAGCATACATGTTTTTTTTTAATTTTTAACCAATAATATATACAAATTTTATGAATTATAGTTTATTGTAATTGGTTATTTATCATTATTAACATACTCGAAATTCAAATTATATTAACAACGAAAGTGTAAATTAAGTGTTGATATCAATAAGGCACGAAAACGAAAACGTATGGTAAATTTAGTAGCTTGCAAGCAGCAAGTGCTACTAATATCTTTATTCGACAATGGATTTTATTATGTAAGTGATATTATTTGTTATTACAAAGCATTTATTAATGAGCCAATGCTGGAACTCATTTAGTCACCACAGTTAACAAATTCATAGTTGACGGTGAGGAAGCCATTAGCATAGCCACGCCTATCAGTGTCAAGTTGATTAAACACATTAACATCCAAATCCAGGCCTCCGTTGCTGCACTGATCCACGATTCTCACGGTCGCCTGAGCTCTGGTCGCGGTGTTAGTCACCTACACAGAAACACAATGGCAAAAACCCTCAATTAATTTACGTAAAAACAATGAGTTCGAATGACTTAGTAGTATAAGATAAGAATGCATAGTAGTATTTACATACCCTTAAGCATCTGCCACAAGAAGCTTGACCTCGAGGACCAGCAGGGCCACAAAAGGCGGTCCATCCATATCGGCGACGCCATGCCAAGGGCCTATTGGCGTCCCATGTGGCGCAGAAAACGCTTGCAGTGATGTAGTTCCAGTTTATATTCTGTGGGTTATAATTGTGATAAGTAGCTCTCACGTTCGATGCACTTTGGGCAGCCACCGACGCCACCACACAAGCTAATACCACTATGCAAAGCTTCAATTTCTCCATTTCTTGTTTGCTTTTTTTTTTTATGTTTTCGTTGCCTCAAAATGTTACGAATTTATAGGGAATTCATTCCATTAATTTTTCATTACATTGCAATTGTCGTGTCATGCCCGAAAGCTTGAAAAATCCAACTCCGTAATGAAATTTTCTTTTTGTGTATCTTTTTACGTCGGCTAATACAGATTCTAGATGATTACGATGTGACTGAAAATTCGTTTAGTTTCTTTGATTTGATTTTTCTTATTGTTCCGCATTTATCGGATTTCTTCTCGAAAAACATGGTTCATGTATTTGTACTGTGATTCATTGTATATCATCGCTAAGGATGATAATCACTAATAATAAATACAATTAATTTAATTTATAAAATTTAAAATTTTAAAAGACTGAATATATAATTATAAATTAATTAAAAGAATTAAAGTTATATTATTTAAAATAAAGGGTAAACTATAACATTGATCATTTAACTATTAGGGTGTGTTTGGTTGGGGGAATGTGAGATTCTCATGGGAATGGAATCGACATTCCCCCGTTTGGTTGGCCGGAAATGTCATTCTCAGTACTCTTACATTACCAATAATTGATTTTTTGGGGTATATTACCGGGAATGTCATTACCTCTATTTCCTTAGGTATTGTTGGATTACCGATATTTTGGACTAAAATGCCCTTAAAAAAATTTCTTTTCAAAAATATCCTTATTCTGTCATTGAATAATAAAAATTCTACGAATGTTAAATTACAAATTTATCCTTAAGCTATTTTAGATTTACAAAAAAAAAAATCTATAATTAAAATTTTATATGAAGTTAAGGGGTTAAAATAAAATTTTACCCTTTCATTAAACATTTTTATATTTTCAATTTTATAAAAAAAAAGTATATAAATTTTATGAATTTAAATTTTTTAAAGAAAATATATAAATATTTTCCAACTTGTTAAAAAACAAATATATAATAAAGACAATTTGGTCAAATATACATTCTAATAATCTTTTATTCCTTTAACCAAACACGGTAATCTTACATTCTTGCTAAACCAACCAAACACAAAATACAACATTCCCAGTAATCCTACTCCCTGATAATCTTTTATTCCCACTGGTAATCTTACATTCCGTGAACCAAACACACCCTTATCTCTTTTTATTTTGACTACTATTTTTGAAATTTTATCAATTATGTCATTCAAATATTTAAATGCATTCAATTAAGCCACTTGCCGTTAATATTTAACGAATAAATTGGCGTGGTAGTTAAAATATTTGGTATAATTACATATTTGGTCACTGTTACTTATATATTATATCAATTTGATCCTAATTTTAATAAATTAAAATAAACTTAACCCTTTGACTTTTGCTTAGTAACCCAACATAATATAAATTCAATAATTAATTAATAATAAATTAATTATATCTAAAGGTTGTTTTGATTTCTACGTGCATTAATAAAAAAGATTTCTATGTGAAATTTATTCATTTCACTTGTTCTTTTTAATAAAAATAGTATCAAATTATATAGGAGATTAGTCACTTTCATTTTAATATTTAAAAATATATTTTTTGGTTAGGATTTTGCTTTTATTTGTTTATTTTTTCTTTTTAAAAATATTTAAATTGTTTTCTTCATTTTATTTTATGAAAGTCATCAACAATCCCAATGTTTATTCCTTTTACCCAGCAAAGGATACTTTTACAATTGTTGTTGTTATTATTAGCTTTGAGGGTTAAATTTATTTTAATTTATTGAAATTAGGACCAAATTGGTAGAATATATAATTAACAATGACCAAATATGTAACTATACCAAATATTTTAACTGCCACATCAGCTTCTCCGTTAAATATTAATGACAAGTGGGTAAATTGAATGCATTTAAATAGTTGAGTGATCTGATTGACAAAATTTCAAAAATGATGGTCAAAATGGAAAGGGGCAATAATTAGTGATCATTGTTATAGTTTACCCTTTATTTTAAATAATTTATCTTTAATTTTTTAATTAATTTATAATTATATGTTGAGTCATTTAGAAATATAAATTTTATAAATTGATTTAATGATGCTCATAGTTGATAGTGCGCATTTATCGGATTTATTCTCGAAAAAATGGTTCCAGTATTTGTAATGTGATTCATTATATATAATCACTTCTGACAAGACAATTCAATGTTCATGAAGTTGAAAAAAATAAATTAAGATAATTGGATAATTCTTCTACGCTCTATGAACGGCGATGAATACCACAAATGATGAACACCGATAAATGTATTCATAAAACGTTAAAATTCTAAATAATTCAACGTATAATTATAAATTAGTCAAAAATTTAAAAGTAAATTATTTAAAATAAAATGTGAACTATACCGATGACCACCTAACTATTGTCCATTTTTATTTTGACAATCATTTTTTGAATTTTGTCAATCAGATCATTCAAGTACTATTTAAATGCATTCAATAAAATCACTTGTCGTTAATATTTAACGAAAAGTTGATATGATAGTTAAAATATTTAGTATAATTACACATTTAATTACTTTTACTTATATATTTTATCAATTTGGACCTAATTTTAATAAATTAAAATAAATTTAACCCCTCAAAAATGCCAAAGTAGTTAATTGGAGAGAAATTCAATTTAATGTCGGTCAATACAAATTTTCTTTTCTCTTTATCGACTTTTATTATTTCTAATAATAAAATAAAATAAACATTTCAATGTTTTGTGATAAGATTGGAGGTAGCAAACGAGTAATTCGGATCGGGTTTGGGTCGGGTAAGGTAATTTCGGGTCTAGATTAAATTCAGTTTAATTTTGTTCGAATTAGATCAGATCTGGTGCGGATCTATTTTGGGTGTACGGTAAAACGGATCGGGTATCAGGTCAGGTCAATTTTCGAGTCAGGTGATTATCAAATCGGTTGTTTTCCGGTTCAAATCAATATCAGATCGGTTGATTTTTGGATTGGGTCAATATCAGGTCGGGTTAATATCGGATCAGATGATTTTTGGGTCTGATTAAAACCAGATAAGTTAGATTATGGGTCGAGTCAATATTGAATCGATTGATTTTCGGTTTAGGTCAACCTTTAGATCATGTTAATTCGGGTTGAATTGGTTATGAGACTAATCAAATTCAAGTATATATAGAATTATTGATATATTCGTGTAAAAATATGTCTTCTTTCTTGTTAATCTTATCTTTAGGCCTAATTTCAATTTTTAATCGTTCAATATTTTTGAATTAAACCATCATTTAGAAATGATAAATCGATAATTTGACACAAATATGATCCAATAATACATGTTAGAATTTGTTATCAAATTTTTATATTAATCTAATATGAAAGTTTATAATGATAACTATTTGATAAAGAAATAATTTTTTATTAAAAATTTATTTCCAATTATAAATTTAATATTTTATATTAAATTTTAAAAAAATAATACATAAATCTATTTGTTAAGTTTTAGTCATAACATTAGTAAACTTTAGATTATTTTTATTATAAATCTAATATTATTTCCTTTGTTTTAGTTGTTTTCTATTTTTTATTATAAATATAATATTTTTATTACAAGTAAGATAAGTTAATTTTATGTATTACTGTTTTCAATTTTACAATTAGATTCTTACTTTTATATTCCTATTTTCTATTATTTTTATTATAAATCTACTATTTTTAATAAATTATCAATTTTATTTAAATTAATTTATTATTGAAAATAACTTTTATCATTTAAATCAAAGTAAACTTCCTTTTATATATTCAAAATCAAAATAGATTTCATTATTTAAGTTAAATTATAATTTTATTTATATAGAATTTCTTTTATATATTATTTACAAATGCTATATATAAGTATGATGTTCAGGTTAAATTTGGTTCGGGTTGCTTTCGGACCAGGTTAAAATTCGGTTTGAATTTCTTTCAGTTCGGGTTAATTTCGGTTCTAGTTGCTTGTTGGATCGAGTATGGGTCGGGTCAGGTATTATATCAAATTTGATTATCATGTTCGGGTTAATATATGGTATTGGGTCGGGTAAATCGGTTCGGGTCAAGTTTGACAGGTTTAGATAAGACGTGCCACCATTCTTCCATGTTCTTTTTTTTAGCTTGAAATACTATATTTTACATTGATACACGCAAGGCAATTATTGTGACAAATTCATGTGTTTAAATTATATCTTTCAATGATTTTAGGAGTTTAAATTAGATGTTTTATTTTATTTTGTAATTAATTTTAGACCGTTTGTTGAAAAATATTTATTTTTTATTACTCAGTTATCCAAGTATTATATTTTACTTTTACCTAATTCGTCGCATTATAAGTAAAATCTAATCGTTTTAGATTAATTTTTAACAGCTTAAATTTTTATTTACTTAATATAGATGTATTTTTCAAATCAAAGCATTTGATTTTTTTAATTTCTCAAAAATGAAACCAATTTTTTGTAAGTTTTCTTGTCTTTCTTGTTTGTTTTCGTACAAATTGAAAGAATAAGATGAATAAAGACTACTTTGGCATCATTTGATTTGAGGGTTAAGTTTATTTTAATTTATTAAAATTAGGACTAAATTGATAGAATATATAAGTAACATGGATCAAATGTGTAATAATATCAAATATTTTAACTGCACATCAGCTTTTCCGTTAAATATTAACGGCAAGTTGTTTAATTGAATGCATTTAAATAGTTGAGTGACCTAATTGATAAAATTTCAAAAATGGTGGTCAAAATAAAAAAAAGGCAAAAGTTAGGTAGTCATTGGTATAATTTATCTTTTTATTTTAAATAATTTACCTTTAAATTTTCAACTATTTTATAATTATACGTTAAACCTTTTAAAATTTTAAATTTTTATAAATTAAATTAATAAGGTTCATCATACTCATCGAGCGTCAGTAGAATTTTCATATGATAACTTAAATGTATTAAAACTCACTTTCACTACCTTACTATTGATAGTAAATTTTGTTGTTTGTTGTGATGCGAAGAACCGTAGTCTTTCACGCAAAAGAAACTTTCAGATCTACTTCTAGACTTGTCTTTGGATGACTTTTCCTTTTTACTAACATGACGTTCTGGGAACATAAAATTACTTCTGTCGTTACATTTGATAATAACGTCAAATTAAATTATGACATTAGAATGATTCGTTTAAGCCACATATGTATTGTGTACAATCTTTTTTATTATTATGTGTTTCAGTATTTGTATCCGTATCAGTGTATAGAATGAAAATATAAATCTAACAGAAATTATAGGCGATGCCAAGGAATTCTGAAGTACAGACAGGGCAGATTTTGGAAGCTTTCCTGTCATATCTTTTCTTATTCCTGAAAATCCAAGAAACGAAGCTAATGAACACTTAAATTATCATTGCATTCAACAGTTTGGTTAAAAAGAAATAATAATAATTTGAGCTAATAATATTGATAAATAAAACCCAAAACCACATGCTTGTTGTTATGTTTGGAAATGGAAGACAACATGGGCTACTTGGTCCAATTCAACAGTTTTTGCTCCTAAAAGTTGTAGCCCAAATGACACATATGACATTGGAGATTTTTTTTTAAATAAGTTGAAGGGGATGAGTGTTCTTCAATGATGGAATTTGAGATTTGTGTCATTTTAAGATTTAATAATAAATAATTTATCACTTACATGTATGTAATTTAGTCAACTTCTAGCGTAAAATTTTAAAACTTAGATTTAGGATTTAGGGTTAGAGAAAAAAACTATGTAATAGTTGAATTTTATCCTAATACGATGGTCAAGTTTGGATGATGTCTATTTTTTGCTTTTGCTTGGTCCATCTGAGTTTTTAAGAACAAAATCCTTTTCAAGAGTAACCGTAAGTGGTTTGGTTATGTTGTGTTGAGTCTGGGACATTGGTGTCAATCAAAAGGGCTTAATACAAGGTTATCGATCACTGATTTTGTGATCTCTCTTAATGAATTTCATCAGCCAGTATTGTTGAAGAGCAAAGTTGATAGAAGATAGGAATGTAAATAAGACAATACATATTGTAAGTTATTTAAATTTTGACTCGAGTTTGAATTTAAGTTAAATTTAACAATTTTAAACTCGCAGAGTTTCAAGTCGAGTCGAATTCAGTTTTGAACATTTTGAGTAAACTCGTTGGCCGCCCTGAGTTGATGGTGCCTCCTCCCTCGGATTCTCTAAAATTTAAATTACATTTCTCATAATATTTTTTTATCTTTTTTTCTTCTTGCTTGATCTCGATTAATCCAGTTTGCCATACGGATTGATTTTGATCTTCATAAAAGCTTGGTTTTGATTGAGATTGTCGTTGTTGAACCACCTCAGCATCTGTCCTTGCACTTCTCTACTGCTTTTGGTGCTGCATTAGTTCCATGAGAAATTAAAGCAATGGTTAATTATCACATAAACAAACTCTAAAAAAGAGTTTTAACTTAAAACTCATTAATTTTAAAAAAATTAAAAACTAACCAAGTCCGATCGCTTCAGATCCTTTCATAATTCGCAAACGTTTACAGGAACTAACGAACATCCTATAAATTTTTAAAAAATAATTAATTAATACCAATGAAATAAATAGTAATAAAAAAAGTTAAATGAAAAATTAACTTACTCCCATGGGACATCTCCAACGAGCATCCAATCACCATCAGGAACATACTCAGAACCATTCAAAAGGTCTATTAATTTGCTCTCCTCCAAAAAGTCTTTCATTCCTAGTGATATATAGTTACCAATAGTGAAGAAGCTGATCATTTTGCTCAAAGCATCGGAGAGTTCTGGGTAACTCTTGTAAAGTTTTCAAGTCCAGCTTGCGTAGATAAGGTGCACCATCCATGCTGACCTTAACAAATGTTCAACAATATTCTTTAAAAAAAAACTATGATAAACAAGAAATTGATTTCACCGGAAATATAAACCTCATGCAATGAATCTTCTTTCTATATTATTAAAAAAGGGAATCAAAACGGAAAAAAAATAAGAAAATTGAAAAAATAATTGTAGCTTACTTTGTAGGGTCAGTAGAACGAGGTGCCATAGAGCTCTTCTCCTTCATTTCTCAGGCTCCTCGGATTCGGCCTCCTTTGCCGATAGATTAAGCTTCAGATCATCTGTTTCCGAAAATCTTCGTTTGCCGTTATATTTGGTTGTTTCACCATCGTTTCCCTTGCCTCCGGGCAACCCTAAACGTAACTCGGTCCCTTCGAAATTAATTGTGTGTTACTTGTCATTCTCCGTGCCCATAATGCTGGTCATTATGATACTTGAACACAAACTTTTACGCCAAATATCCTACCACGATCAACTTTAATCCTTTTCTTTCTTTCGGAATCTCTTTTTCTTTTCTTTTCTTTTTTCTTTTGTAGTGTATTTTCTAGAGGAATTGCAAATGAAGTGGGAGCGAGAATATCTGAAAACGTTGGGAAAGATGGCTGGTAATGGAATTGTGGAAAGATGATATATATGGTTTTAGAATGCTGCGTTATAACTCTCAAAGGCTATGATGATCCCACGTGGAAGTTGATGTCATTAATGATATTATATTTAGATTTGTAACAAGATAATATGTTCTATCATTTAATTTAGAGTTTAAATCCTGACATTGTGAATAAGGTAAACTGAATTGGAAGAATAGTTTTATATGAATCTCTAAGGTCGTCTAGTCAAATCTCAACTTCACGATGAAGGACATTGGACTAGAAGAAGACCCAAGATCAAATCAACTGCGAGGGATTACCGCCAAACCTAAGCATCGATCTAGATTTCAACTTCACATCGAAAGATATAATGCTCGAAGCAACTAAGATTGACTTGACTTCACGACGAAGGGGTTAATCACAATTTCAAATTCATGACGAAGGATATCGTGTTCAAGGTCATCCAAGATTAACTCAACTTCACAACGCATGAGTCATCCGTAATTCAGCTCAACAACAGGGAGTCTTTTCCTGTCAGAGTTTTCAAGTCGAATTTCAACTCCTCGACGGAGGATATTCGATAAGAGAGTCAACTAGAACATTAAGTCGGATTTTAATTGTAATAAAAGATATCATATTCACAGGAGAAAATTCGTTCCTGAATCCATTCCTATCGAACGGAAATTTGTGTCCTTTTATCTTTGCTCAATTTCTTGTTTTACGATAAATAGGCAAAGAGGGGCAGCTGTAGACACTTATTTTCGTCAAGGACTTCAAGGGTCTTTATTATATTATATAATATATATGATAATATATATAATAATTTCATAAATATATAATGTATATAGTTTTTGAAAATATATAGTATGACTTTTTGAAAACAAATTTTGAAAACATATATATAATTTTTAAAACGGTTTTTGAAAACAATATAATATATATAATTTTTTTACATATTATAGTTTTTGAAAAATATAATATAGTTTTTTTAAATAAATATAGTGTACATATTATTTATTATATTATATTATTTATAGTATTATTATTTTATATTTATTTCATTATTTATTTGTTTTTAATAATGTTTTTATTTTTTAGGCCCAAATTCAAAAACCCAATCGGGTCTAAAAATGGAGCCCTACACGCAGCAAGCAAACCCAGAGGCCCAGTTGAGCCCATCTGCCTGACCCACCAAGGGCTAGGGTTTCGTATCAAGCTAGGAGCGCCGCACAACTTAAGACTGTTGGATCAGAATGCGAATTAAGGGTCCAAATCGAAAATCAACTAGGGTTATAGAACCCTAATAATTATATCACATACATAGCCGCACGTGGGTTGTTAGATTTAGCCCTTTGATATAACGGTCCATATTACATCAAAAGATCTAATGCTTCATATTACATCAAGAGACCCAACGGTTACCATTCAACGGCACGTGTTGGACACGCACCAGCAAAGTCACCCAACGACCGAGATTCTCGGCACCCGAAACCGAAAAAATCGCATAGTCAGAGCAGAGAGGAGATATTCTCCCCATTTTCAGCGACAAGATCAATGACGGGTTCCAAACGTGCAGCAACGAACCAAAAATCCCACAAAAATCGGATTGAACCATCACCAATTTAAAGGGAAAACAGCCCCGGCGAAGGGCTATATATACCTGCAAACCCATCAGAGGAAGAGATACAACAGAAACCACAAGCAATATAAGCAACATACAACGAAATACAAAAAGAAAACATAGCAAACAACACGCAAAAAACAAACAAAAGTCGAGCAACCCAACATCGCATAAAAGCAAAAAAAAAACCAAATTACGAGAAAACCAAAGGTCGCCGAAAGACAAAGGAGCTTGTCGAAAAAGGTAAACTTGAGGTTATACTTTTAGATCTATGTCGGTATGGTTTTTTAGGATGTTTTGATTTCGGTTTTAGGTCAGGGGTATTGAAAGCTTTTAAAAAGGGTAGATTTTAGATTTTCGACCACTGATGTACCGGTCAGGCTACGGACGTGCTCATCAGGAGGGTGGCCGGCCATAGGTAGGTCGGTTTGGGTTGAGAGGAGTTTTGTAGTTGGGGAGAGATTTTATTTGAGGTGGGGTGAAATGAAGTTTTTGGGGATTTTTGGCTATTTATAGTGGGGAGCGAAGGGTAAATAGAAAATATTTTAATTATTTTTCTAGTCTCTCTAATTCTGATGCATAATTCATTTTGGTCACCTATTATAGATTGACCATTGAATTTTGAATTTATTCAATTTAATCTATGTTTATATTTCTTATATTTCGCAAATTGATCCCATAACTTTTATTTTTCCTTGCAACTTTCAATTAACATCAATTTAACCTTTAATTTCTAATGTTTTCCAATTTAATGCTTTTTAATTTTTTGTTTTCTTTTTATTTAATATATATATTTTATTTATCATTTTTAACCCTAATTTTAATCCTTTTCGGTTTACTTTTTTTTAATTGAATTTTCTTTTTTTATTCATTTAATATCCTTTTTGTTTATTTTATTTTATTTTATTGCTTAACATTAATTTGAACTATTTTTAGGATAATTTTAAATTCGTCAAAGATAAGTAATTCGGATCGAACTTTTAAATTTTAATTTAACTTTTAATTTTCACAATTAAAACAATCGAGAAATCAAATTGGTACCGAAAGGGCAATATAGGGGTATTAATCCTTCCATGACTGTAATCGACTCCCGAATCCGACAAATTTTTTGTAAAACGTAGATCAAATAAAAGGTAAGTTAAGGTATTCGATCAACCTAATTTAAAATGATCGGTGACGGCTCCAATACACATCAATTCAAATCAGAACCCGATCCCAGGACCACCCGAAGGACGTTACGACACCACCCTTTCTACCCACTGAGAGCCTTATCAATTTTTCATCCTCTATTTTTGAAGAAAATTAAGAAGGATAAAAATGAGGAGCCATGGATATTACTTCAAATCAAAGTGCTAGGCCACTTTAAGTTCTATAGTTTAGTTTTGATATTTACTACCCTTTCAATTATACCAGTTTGTTTTTTTAACAAAACTTGAAAATTTTATGAATTGTTTTATAAATCCAATATTTTTATCATATTCAAATAAAATTTTGGACCAAGTACACAAATGGTCTTCCGACTATAGGATATTTATTTGTCAAGTACTTTGACTATTAAAAGTTATCAAATGATCCCTTAACTATAGGACTTAGCTTTATTGAGTCCCCAAATTATTAAAAGTTATAAAATAGTCATCCGACTATTCATATGTTTCAAACTTATCGTTTTCTATTTAAAAATTAACGGTAGCATGCGTTGGACGTTAATCTACTGACTATGATATGATAAAATATAATCCTAAAATCTTAAACGACTATCATATCTCAGTCAACAGATTAATCTCCAGCTCAAACTGTCATTAATTTTTAAACAAAGAATGACGAGTTTTAAATATACGAATAGTCGAGTGATCATTTTGTAACTTTTAATAGTCGAGGGACACAATAAAGCAACTCACTATAGTCAAAGGGTTATTTTATAACTTTTAATAGTCAAGTGACTTAAAAAACATCATCTTATAGTTGAGGGACCATTTGCATACTTTATGCTAAATTTTTATTATTCAAAATTAAATTTATTTAAGATAATTATATCAATTAAATCAAAATTTGATTATTATTAAAAAATATTAAAGGATACGAAATTAGACATACTTAAATGTTATGTAGTACACTTAGAGTGTGTTTGGTTGAGGGAATGTGAGATTCCCATGGGAATGGAATCCACATTCACCCGTTTGGTTGGTCGGGAATGTCATTCCCGGTAATCTTACATTACCAATAGTAGATTTTTTGGGGTATATTCTTGGGAATGTCATTACCTCCATTTCCTTAGGTATTGTTGGATTACTGACGTTTTGGACTAAAATGCCCTTAAATTTTTTTTCTTTCAAAAATATCCTTATTCTGTCATTGAATAATAAAAATTCTACGAAGGTTAAATTACAAATTTATCCTTAAACTATTTTAGATTTACAAAAAAAATATATAATTAAAATTTTATATGAAGTTTAGGAGTAAAATAAAATTTTACCCTTTCATTAAACCTTTTTATATTTTAAATTTTGTAAAAAATATATATAAATTTTATGAATTTAATTTTTTTTTAAAAATATATAAATATTTTCCAACTTGTTAAAAAAATAAATATATAATAAGGACAATTTGGTCAAATATATATTCTAATAATCTTTTATTCTTTAACCAAACACGGTAATCTTACATTCCTGCTAAACCAACCAAACACAAAATACAACATTCCATTAATCCTATTCCCTGGTAATCTTTTATTCCCACTGGTAATCTTACATTCCGTGAACCAAACACACCCTTAAAGATTTGATTATGGCAGCATTTGAAAAAAAATGTTGATCTGTTGACCAATGGAAAGGTCTAGTTGGATCCATCCATGGTCATCACATCGAACGCTCGGGATTTCTTGTATTTGGAACTGATCTATTAATTTGAAACCGTTGATTTTTTCTGATTAAGGAAATGTTATGTAGTACACTTAAATATTTCAATGATTAAGAATAATTATTATTTTTAGAGATTTTTATATCCGAGTACCAGCGACTACAACAATGATGATTAAATATTTATTGTCAAACGACTGAAAATATTTAAAACATATATTACTTTATAATCATCTTAACTTAATTAAAAGAAAAAAATTCTCAAACCATTTGTATTTTTTAAAATAATTTTTATATTTTATTGTAATAATTCCGTTTCTTTTGATTGCAATAAAAGCACAAATACTTGCTGAGATAAATAAAGGGTAAAATTCATTATTTTTAGGTAAAGTAATATCTTGTCCCCTCATTATATTCAAATTCAAGATTTATTTCTAAAACTTTAACTTGAAATAAGTTGATCCATCTACTTTTATAATCTTCTTATTTAATCCAAATAGTTAATTCTACTAATAGTTCTTTCTGAAACAAAAACATGGACTTTTCTTTAAAACACGAATTACAACTCAATCATTCTGATATAAATATTTTGTTTTGAAGGGGATGTTTTCTATTTTTTTTTAAAATCATATCAATATTTTAATTGGAATAGTTAATGATATTAACTACTTGGACTAAATATTTTTTTTTATAATTTATAAGTATAAAATATCAAATTAAAGTAATTGACTAATTCCAAATTCAATTGTAATAGAAGGATCAAAACAATAATTCGGCATGTATATGTTCTCTCTCAAATTATATTAAAAAACACAGGACTTAAGGTATGGCATCTGAGAAAGATCTTAACCTCGGGGCGACCGAGTTCAGACTAGGCTTACTGGGCACCTCCGACGAGTCAGCTAAGAACCAAACGTCGGCAACTCCCCGGAGCAACAAAAGAGCCATGCCGGAAGAATCTATATCTAGTAATGCCACAGCTTCAAAGAACTGTGACCAAGAAACTGCTCCACACTCCAAGTAAGCAAATCATTTTTTGGATCAAATTTGAAAGATCCCATGTTCTTTTTTTTCCCACCTGTTCATTGATTAATGGTATACTGATCACAATAATATTGCAGGGCACAAGTTTTAGGGTGTCCACCAATCAGATCTTACAGAAAAACAATCTGCAACCAAAGAAAAGTGAGGCTGAACCTAGTGGGATTTATGTGAAAGTGAGCATGGATGGGGCTCCTTATCTTAGAAAGACAGATTTGAAGGTCTTTAAAGGATACCCAGAATTGCTGAAGGCCTTGGAAGACATGTTCAAGTTCAAAGCTGGTAACCACCATTTTTAAACATATAGAAATAGTTTATTTTGGTAAATATCATTTTTGTATAAAAAAAAAAGCTTTTTGTTTGGTTTATTTATCACTAGGTGAATATTCAGAGAGGGAAGGATATAATGGATCAGAATTTGTGCCTACTTATGAAGATAAAGACGGTGATTGGATGTTGGTTGGAGATGTACCATGGGAGTAAGTTCCTTTTCTTCTTCCCCTATACTTGTTCTTGTTCGGATTGCAGATATTGAAATTCGAATCTAATTTTCTTGTTTGGAATGCAGAATGTTCACCAATTCTTGCAAAAAACTGAGGATCATGAAAGGATCAGAGGCAAGAGGCTTGGGTTGTTGCGTTGCATGAAAATATGAAAACAAAAACTCATGAAGAAAGAAGATCAAATCCTTTTAACTTAGGCTATCCAGAGAAGAAATTTGGATCCCGATTTTTTTTCTCCTTTGTTGATTAAGCAACAAAGAAGATTGATCCGAGGATATTTTTTCCAAGGCATA
This sequence comes from Hibiscus syriacus, assembly GCF_006381635.1. NCBI lineage: Eukaryota > Viridiplantae > Streptophyta > Magnoliopsida > Malvales > Malvaceae > Hibiscus > Hibiscus syriacus. The sequence continues at coordinate 216,076 of NW_024062732.1, forward strand.
ACCTTAAAAAAAAACAAAGAGAAAACATATTTTCATGTATAGTTTGGCATGTTTTTATAATTTCCTTATGGAATTTGTACAAAGGAAAACACTCGAAGTTCATAACAAGGTTTTCCTATTCATTTTCTTCCATATATTTATTATGTATCAAATCTCCCTTTGTAATTCTTCTTTCACCTTTGGACTTGAAACGAATGTATTGAAAGATTGTCAAACCATTTAATTAAACAATCACTAACATAAACCAATCTACATCCAAAATTCTCTGTTCAATGTTCATCGACACAACGGACAGATGAGGAATCTCATCAACTAAATGATGGTTTTGTGAACTCATACGCTTTCCTTAGAGCTGGAGACCTCAAGATCCGGTTTCCTCTCTTCACTAACAGCTGTGGAGTTCTCCTCAGATTGCTCTGTTAGAGACTCGGGATCCTTCTTCAGTTCGGTTTCGAACTCCTTTGCGGCCTGCAAAATTTACTTTGGACTCAGTTTTATCAACAACTTGAAACATCTAATTAGTAATCCTTCACTATTCATTTTCTCCTAAAATCTCAGTGGAAACACCAAAGCATCCATTTTGAAAACAACCAAATAATAAAAGAAGCATTTTTGAACCAAAAAATAGTTCAAATTCTTGACCATTTTACTTAAGAATCAAAACCCAGATAAGGAAATTGAAAAACCTGTTGAAAACTCTTGACAGTTCTCCCGATAGTCTTCCCAACTTCAGGTAACTGCTTCGGTCCAAACACAAGAGCAGCCACTCCAGCAATAACGATAAGTTCAGGCACACCAAGACCAAACAAAGCATTGCAAGTGAGACCCTTTTTAGCAGGCTCAGCTGATGTCTTCATCCTTGGTCGACCAATAACAAAGGACACAGATTTGTTCAGGGATTTTGCTCCGCTCAACAAAGAAATGGTGTTACTGTTGGTGATAAAATTGGATTGGGAAAAAGAAAAGGGAAGGGAAGTTGCTGCTGATGGGGGTCTTGAAAGAGAAAGTGTTATGGAAGTAATCTCCATGGTATGCCCAGTCAAGCTCTTTGAATTCGAAAAGCTTTGATTTGTTTTCAAGAATTCAAGTTTTATACGAGTACGAAGCTGGGGTTTTTGTTTGAGCGAAGAAAATACCAAAGATAAACAAGGAGCGTGTAAGGATGGGAACTAACTAGGATAACTTCTTTTGTTTTACCTAAGTTCTTATCTGTATTGTAATTTTGGTTATTGAGAACAGTTAACTATTGGAGTAAATTTTATTGTATTTAATTTATTTTATTTTAGGGTGAACCATTAAGTTATACTATCTGATCAAAATGACAGAAAGTATAATATGAGTGATAAAAATGAAAATAAAATTTAATGAGTAAATAAAATAAAATATAAAACCTAATTTGAGCAACTAAAATAAAAAGAATGTCCAGAGGCGGTGCTCAATTTGCATTTTTATTTTTATTTTTGGTGACTGAAATTCAAATTTAAGAAAATTGGATGATTAACTGTAGCCTTTGTTTTATTAAGTACTATAATTTATAAATGTGGTTAAACCCATAACAAATAAATTATTACAATAATAATTATGTAGTTAGATTAAAATTCAATCATATATATAATTCCAGCTTGGCTTTCTTTTTCTCTGCCTTGTCCTGCCCCGTTGATTTTCCCTGCTTGGACCCACGAATTGAATTTGAGTATGCAAACTGCAATCGCAAATAATTATCTCATGATGCTGGCTCTGATTTGCTTTTTGTCTGTGGTCTTTTAGTAATTTAAATCTCATATTGTGGTTTGTTTGCCATAACAGTCAAATATGTTTGTATCTACTAGTTCTTCGAGTTTTTCTGGATTAGATTTCCATCTTTTCCTTATATTGTCATTATATGATCTTGAGTGACTGGTTTCTTAATGATTTTAGGAAAATATCTCAATTATGTATCTAATTTACGATTTTTGTCGTAAATTTTATTATAATTTATATTTTTTCTTTTTTCTTTTGGTTGCCCTTTAGTTCCAAGGCTTCGACTGGACTAATCTGGACCGACCCGGGTCACACACTTGACTTTGGTTGGTGAGTCTCCCAATGGGGATTTTCTACATACACAAGGACTCGAACATGAGACATTACTTAAGCGATATCAAACTGCTTACCATTTGAACCAATCTGTTAGTAATTTTAAATGTTTTCTACTTAATAATAAATTAGCTTCTTTTATTTCCAAAAAAATAATAATCATATATTTATACTAAATTTGTTAGTTAATAAACTGTAGGGTAAAGTATATAAATAGTTCTCAAACTTTTAGGGTTTTTGCATTTTGGTCACCTAACTTTTGAAACTTGCAATACAGTCATCGAACTTTTAGTTCTTTTTCATTTTTGTCCCTATCGTTACCTTCTGTTAGATTTTACTGACGTGACAATTAACCTTTCATTAACCTCCTTCCATTAACCTCCTTATCCTCTTTTTTCTTATATTTTACTTTTAACCATTCAATAATCCATTTAATATTTTAATTATACCCTATAATGAATCTGATCTAAATCTACTCCAAATTATGCTTGCCAGCTTCAAGGAAGCATCTTCATCGTGCGGAATGGAACCTTAATCAACCTTCTCTTTGTTGCTTGCTTCCACCTCTAACTTTCAACACTAAAATAACAATAAAAAATTAGTTTAAACAAAACCATAATCTTGTCTTTCTCGTCTCTGTTTCATTAAAAACAGTAAAGAAATACTATTATATGTACCTCTCCCTTCATCACCATAGACAAAGTTTTCACCTTTGTCAAACAAACCTCTGTCTTCTTCCATTTGTCTTTGGGTGTTTCTTACAATGTCTGTCGCTGTCTGAACTAAAGTTCCAGTCTTCCAGGTGTTTGATAAAAGTTAAGGCCATGGAAGAGAATGGAAGCTCTATAAGAGAAGTGTCTATCAATGTTTCCAATAAAGAAAATGCTGTTGTTTTTGCAAACAAACCACCAAAAGTCCCCAATGCAGGTAATGAGCCTCAGCCTCCACTCACCAGAAGAAGGTCATTAGCAAAACCCAAGTCCAGATTTGGTGAACATAGACCTTATTGTTAGGAAATAAACCGAGTACAAGTAATTTCCCTATAACCAGATTAGTGAGAATGCGAAATAAAAGCGGAAAAATAATACCCGAAATTGATAACGGAGTTCAGCCAATTTTGCTTACGTCTCCAGACTGCTGCAGATCTTTTACTAAGAGAAAATTTACAGGTGTTTACACAACACACTTGAGAGAGAACTAGAAGATTTTGGGATGATTTTGAAGCTAAATGAGCTAGGGTATTTATAGTTGAAACTTAGGGACTAATCTTTGTAAATACCCTAAAGTTAATGACTAAAAAATGTAATTAATCCTATTACATTTTAATTAAACAATTTAGCAGCCCCCACTTGTTTAATTAAGCCGCCGGCTGCTTTGCATTTTGACCAACAATCTCCCACTTGAAGATGGATTTTAATTTGTCTTCACACCTCGATCGATGCAGCAACATTTCTGGTCTTGTTACTCCAGCATGCCAACTGAAGCTGAACACAACTTCAGTTTGTCCGTAGTCACCGTCTTTGTCAACATGTCTGCCGGATTTTGAGCTCCACTAATCTTTTCAAGTTTCAAAATCCCATCTTCCAGAAGAGACCGGATAAAATGATATCGCAGTTGTATGTGCTTTGTCCTGGAATGAAAAGACGGATTCTTTGCTAGATGGATAGCACTTTGACTGTCACAATACAAGACATTGTTTTCTTGTTTCTTGCCTAACTCTTCCAAGAAACTTTGGAGCCAAACCATCTCCTTACTAGCTTCTGTAACAGCGACATATTCTGCTTCAGTTGTGGAGAGAGAAACTATCTTCTGTAGTTGAGAAACCCAACTCACTGTGGTTCCTCCTAGAGTATAGACATACCCTGTAGTGCTTTTTCTAATGTCAACATTTCCAGCTAAGTCAGCATCTACATATCCTGTTATTATCGTATCTCCACCTTTGAAACAAAGTGCTTTGTTTGTGGTACCTCGCAGATATCTGAGGATCCATTTGGCTGCTTCCCAATGTATCTTGCCCGGATTATTCATGTACCTGCTAACAGCTCCCACTGCATGAGCAATATCTGGTCTAGTACAAACCATGACATACATCAGACCTCCAATTGCTAAGGCATACGACACATTCACCATGTGTGCACGTTCTTCCTCCGTCTTTGGTGACTGTTCTTTGGAGAGTCTAAAATGAACACCTAAAGGTGTACTAACTAGTTTAGCATCTTGCATGTTGAACCTGGAGAGTACTTTGTTGATGTACTCAGCCTGTGATAACATCAAAGTCCCCGACTTTGTGTCCCTCTTGATCCTCATCCCAAGAATCTGCTTTGCAGCACCCAGATCCTTCATAGCAAACTGCTTCGACAATTTTTACTTCAAGTTTATAATCTCTTGCATGTCTGAACCTGCAACGAGCATGTCATCAACGTACAACAATAAAATAATGAAGCTATTGTCGAACCTCTTGATGTAGCAACAATGATCTGCTTGACATCTGGTAAAACCACTGCTACCCATGAAGTTATCGAACGTCTTGTACCACTGTCTAGGAGCTTGTTTTAAACCATACAAGCTCTTCTTCAACCTGCATACTAGGTTTTTCTTGTCTGCCTCTATGAAGCCTTCTGGCTGCCTCATATAGATTTCTTCCTCCAAATCACCATGAAGGAAAGCTGTCTTTACATCTAACTGCTCAAGATGTAAATTTTCTGCAGCTACAATTTTCAACACCAGTCTGATTGTAGACAGTTTCACGACTGGAGAGAAAATTTCATTGTAATCAATACCTTCTTTTTGCTGAAAGCCTTTGACAACCAATCTTGCTTTGTAGCGTTTGCTCCCATCTTGCTCTTCTTTAATCCTGTAAATCCACTTGTTATGGAGCGCTCTCTTGCCTGGTGGTAATTCAGCTAATTCCCACGTCTGATTTGACATAAGCGAGTCAATCTCATCTTTCATGGAAGACTCCCACTTGACTGAATCCTCCACTTGCATTGCTTCATCATAGCACTCTGGTTCACCATTGTCAGTCAGCAACAAGTAGTGTAAAGAAGGAGAATACCATTGGGTTGGTTTAGGAATTCTGGAGGAACGTCACAGTTCTGGTGTTAGTGGTTCTTCCTCTTGAACTGCTTCAGGATTGATCTGAACATCATTTCCAGAAATCTCCTCGAACTCAGCAAATTCCTTTGTTTCAGCCTCGGTATTACTTGATTCTGCGGTTGACCTGTCTTTGTACATCACATTTTCATTGAAAATGACGTCTCTGCTTCTGATGATCTTTCAATTTTGTAGTCCCAAAACCGGTAACCGAACTCATCACCGCCATAACCAACAAAGGCACATTTGTTGGACTTAGCATCAAGTTTACTTCTTTCAGCAGAGTCTATGTGTATATAAGAAATACAACCAAACACTCTTAAGTGTGAAAGGTTTATTTCTTTCTTGCTCCAAGCTTCCTCTGGTATTCCGCCATCCAAAGAAACTGAGGGTCCACGATTGATCAGGTAAGTTACAGTGTTGATAGCTTCAGCCCATAGAAATTTGGGCAATCCGGCATGTATCCTCATGCTTCTGGCACGTTCATTCAGAGTTCTGTTCATGCGCTCTGCTACGCCATTCTGCTGCAGTGTTATGGGAACTGTTGTCTCTATCTTGATCCCATTATTTGCGCAGAAATCTCTGAATCTACTGTCTCTGTACTCTCTTCCATTGTCAGACCTCAACCGCTTGACTTTCAAACCAGTCTCATTTTCCACCATGGCCTTCCATTTTCTGAAGGTATCAAAGACTTCTGATTTCTTCTTCAGAAAATAAACCCACACCTTCCTTGTTGAATCATCGATGAAGGTGACATAATATAGTGAGCCTGCAAGATATGGAACTGGGGATGGTCCCCATACATCAGTATGAACCAACTCTAACCTTTCTGCCTTGGGTGTCTTGCCAATCTTTGCAAAACTGACTTTCTTTTGTTTGCCAAAGATGCAATCCTCGCATAGTCCGACATCTACATTCTTTAGATCCGGCAGCTTCCCTTTTGACAAAAGTATCTTCATCCCTTTCTCGCTCATATGGCCAAGCCTTTGGTGCCATAGGTTTGATTTTCCATCAGCATCTGCTACTGAAATGATATTCTCTAAATTTGAGGTTACATAGAGAGTGCCAGTCTTCTTACCACGAGCAATGACGAGTGCTCCTTTGGTAATCTTCCATTCACAGCCTGAAAAGGTTGTGCTACATCCTTCTCCATCAAGCTGTCCAACAGAAATCAGATTTCTTTTGAGGCCAGGAATATGTCTCACTCCTGTCAGCTTCCAAGTGGTCTGGTTTGGCAGCTTTAGTCGGATATCTCCTTTTCCGACTATCTTCAAGGTTTCATCATCAGCAAGATGAACCTTCCCAAAATCACCACTGACATAGTTCTCCATGATTTCTTGGCATGGCGTGGAGTGGAAAGATGCCCCTGAATCCAAAATCCATGATTCAATCAGACTGTTGACGCTTAGAATCATGGCATCACCTGTCTCCTCTGTCACGTTGGCAGATCCTGTGCACCGATATCTTTCTTCAGTGCTCGGCAATCTCTTTTAAAGTGGCCCTTCTTGCCGCAATTATAACAGGTAAAATCTTTATTTTCTGTTCTTGATTTTCCCCTTCTGGATTTCGATCTGCCACGATTTGAATTTTTTATGAAGTTCTCCCTCTAGACTCCGTGTGCAAGGCTGAGGAGGTTGATGCTTCACCCGATTCTCTCCGTCGAATTTCTTCGCTCAGTACCAGATCCCGAACATCATCGAATTTTAATTTGCTGTTTACCGACGAACTGCTGACTGTTGTAACAGTAGCATTCCAACTGTCTGGTAAAGATGATAAGAGAATTAAAGCTCAAACTTCATCATCAAATTCAATTTCCACTGAACTCAACTGGGTTGTGATTGTGTTGAGTTCATTTAGGTGTTGAGGCACTGATGCCCCTTCCGCCATCCACAAATTGAATAATCGCCTCATCAAATGAACTTTGTTTGAGGCCGATGGCTTCTCATACATACTGGATAGAGCCGCCATAAGACCCGCCGTAGTCTTTTCCTTTGCTATGTTGAAAGCAACATTGCGGGATAACGTCAGTCGGATAACTCCGAGGGCTTGTCTGTCGAGAAGAGTCCAGTCTTCATTCTTCATGCCCTCTGGTTGTTTTCCTGAAAGAGGTTGATATAGATTTTTCTGGTAGAGAAAATCTTCAATCTGCATCTTCTAAAAGCCAAAGTCCGCACCATCGAACTTTTCAATTTTCACCTTCCCTTCGTCTGCAGCCATCGATCCCACTCAAATCTGGCTTCGTTTGAATCGTTTTTGACAATTTCTGTGAACCGTCGTGTATTTGAACACCTCCGTCGACAAATTCGTATCGCCGACAAAATTTCACTATTCACGAAATTCACTATTTACGTGAATATTAATGAATAGTAACCTCACAGAAAATTGACAAAATTCACAACCAAAAGCTCTGATTACCAGTTGTTAGGAAATAAACCGAGTACAAGTAATTTTCCTATAACCAGATTAGTGAGAATGCGAAATAAAAGCGGAAAAATAATACCCGAAATTGATATCGGAGTTCAGCCAATTTTGCTTACGTCTCCGGACTGCTGCAGATCTTTTACTAAGAGAAAATTTATAGGTGTTTACACAACACACTTGAGAGAGAACTAGAAGATTTTGGGATGATTTTGAAGCTAAATGAGCTAGAGTATTTATAGTTGAAACTTAGAGACTAATCTTTGTAAATACCCTAAAGTTCAATGACTAAAAAATGTAATTAATCCTATTACATTTTAATTAAACAATTTAGCAGCCCCCCACTTGTTTAATTAAGCCGCCGGCTGCTTTGCATTTTGACCAACACTTATCTCATTGAGTATGATCAAATGGAAGAGATTAGACAATAACATGTTGTTGGTGGTATTACTAATTCACCCTATATAGAGCCATTAGGATGGATTCCGCCGTGTCGAAAACGTATTCGATGATGTATTCAATGGATTACTGCGTAGTATTAAAAGCTGCTCCTTAGCTAATCTATCATTCTTGAAGCTGGCAAGCATAATTTGAAGTAGATTTGGATAGTTAAAAGTAAAAAAGAAGAAGAAGCCACGTCAGTAAAAAAAGAAGTTTAACGGAGGGTTAATTGCCACATCAGCAAAATCTAACGGAAGGTAACGGTAGGAACAGAAATGAAAACGAACTAAAAGTTTAATAATTATATTAGAAATTTCAAGTGCTCTAAAGGTTTAGAGACTATTTATATACTTCACCTTAAATTGTACTATATAATTTCAATCCGACAGGGTAACACTATCATATTCAATGTGTGTGTATATATATTATTAAGTTATGGTGATTATAAAGTAATATATATTCTAAATACTCTCAATTATTTGAAAATGAATGTTCAATCATTCTGCTGTAACTGCCGGTGCTTAAACTTGTGACTTCTAGAAACAATAACGATTCTTTTAACCAACAAGATAAGTTGTTTCGTGCTATACGCTACCATATATAAAACATAAATACCTGATATAAATACATTTAGAAAAACATAAACATTTCTTCACACCATTTCAACTTTACCTGGTTTAGATTCTACGAGGGACAAGTCATCAGTATCATACACTTTATTACTATGCTTAGAACTGAGAAGCCTATCTCAATCGTGCCACAAAGCAAAGGCTTGCTCGCCGTGGACGGCATCGTCGCCATCTTCCAGTTCTTCATCCGTCAATCTAAGTGGAACAATTAACCCTACGAACCAACAAATAATGCTCGTCATAACCACATTCAACACAATCACGAACCCCATAGCTGCAATTTGAATCCCCATTTGCTTAAACCCAGCTGATGTGCGACCATTTTGCAGGCCATAAACGAGGTCGATGTATTTTTCCCAGTCCGTCACCATGTAGAAAAGGCGGCAGAGCTTCGGGACGGCGAAGAACCCCGTAAGGATGCTGCCGAGGCCGCCTGCGACGGCGTGGGTGTGGAATATGGCGATTGGATCGTCGACCGATTTCAGTAGCTTAACTTTGTTATGAAGAACCATCGTCGTGTACCATGGAACACTTTCTGATACTGTTCCCATTATAATAGCTTCCCAGCACTGAACCACACCTGCTGCCGGAGTGATGAAAACGAGGCCGGTAATCATCCCTTGAATGGCGCCGAGTACAGAGGGTTTCCCGAAGAAGATACAGTCGAGGAGGAGCCAAGTTAAGAGGCTTGTGGCGGTGCAAACGTGACTACTAAAGAATGGCCAGACTTGAAATAGTGCTTGCAACAAATGGAGCTCCGCCGTTTGGCCAGCTCCACCCCATTCAAAGCAATCCAGCACTGGCGAGCATCAGAATCACATTCCTTGGAGTGCTATTTCGCCTGTCTTTTTCAGCTCTTGGACCGACCTGAAACAAATCATTACTCAAAATGCGTATACTACTCGTATCGTATCAGATTAACACCCGGGTTTGAGCATGGTGATTAGTGGTTACCCAAAATGCTGCAGTAAAACCTGCAACTCCAGCCGAAAGGTGAATAACGAATCCTCCGGAAAAATCGATTAAGCCTAGCTTTGCCAACCATCCTTGAGGACACCGTATGCTGAAAGCTGCAACCGTATACGATAACGTAAGCCATAATGGAATGAAAATTATCCATGCGCGAAAGTTCATTCTCCCCAGAAGCTATCCGGCGATCAACATCAGCGTGATCCCCGCAAAAACTGACTGAAAGAACACCATGGTATCTGTAGGAAAGTACAGGAGCAATTCCCTATCTAGCAAGAACTTCTCGTCTAATGCAACGGCGGGCTTTCCTAAGAAGAAGACGAGTTTGTCCCCGAATGACATGCGGGAGCCCCACCCCACCCAACACACAAGAACCATTGCAAAGGCGTAAAACGCCATGAAAGCCGAGTTTTTAGCCCATTTCCTTTTCACCTTGCTGCCGTAGACGATCACAAGGCCTGGGATGCTTTGGAGACCCACCAGGGTTGCCGCTGTTCGCTGCCATGCGTTGTCGCCTTTGTTCAGCCACTCTGGGCTAGCTTCGTCCGGTATAAGGTTCGAAGGCAGCGCCATGGAAATAAACGAATGAGGAAATTAAGTGTTTCTATAGCTGTTTTGTAAGCTTTCTCACGTGTTGTTTAGTTTACTTGCATTGATACTAGTCTTTGAGGCCAGCCATGCAGGCCAGAAATTGGATTATCTTTGAATGTTCTTACAGGACCCACTACAAAAAAAAGTCAAACTACCGACGGAAAAATTTCCACAAATTTAAAATCTGTCACAATTTACCGATAAAAATAAATTATTCCGTCATAAAGTTGTAATCTGATTGTAGTTTTTGACTGAATTATTTTTTTCGTTAGAAAGCTTGTTCATTTCAATAAAAATATCAATTTAATTTATGACGGAACAATGATTTCGTCATAAATTTTGTTCACTTTAATAAAAATATATCAATTTAATTTATTATAGAATAATGATCCCGTCGGAAATAGAAAATACTATCACCACCGGTAAACAATTCCATTTATATGAATTTTTCCTTTACTTTTTTATTTATATGTATTTATAATATACTTATTTATACACATTTCTCATTTTTATTTTATATTATGTTAAATATTTAAATTTTCTTTTATATGTCTATTTGAAATTATAATATATTGATTTATATGCATTTATCCTTTATTTTTTTTGATTTATATGCATTTATCTTTTTTTATATTGTAATTTTAGATTGTAAAATGTTGTTTGTCTAAATGATTTAGCTATATACTTTCATGACTTATATATAGCATACTCAATTATCTACTTATAAAAATAAAATAATTTTTTCCTCTACAAAGGTTATTGTTTTGCATATACTTAATGATAATATATATAGTGCAAATTGTTTACTTTTTTTATATAGTTAATGCAAGTTGTTTTTAATTAATTAATAAACTTTTTTTTGATAACATAGTTATCATTATTTACATTTATAAGAAAAATAATATTTTAAATTTTATTTTTGGTGCTTTTATTTTTTTATTTTGTTAGAACTCTGAAATTTTCTACGAAATTTGTGAGTTGAAATAAATTTGAATTTATTTTTAAAACATATTGCTATCAATTTATTAGTATTATACTTTATTTAAAAAGGTGCAAAATATGTTAAAAAGTAGAGAAAATATTTTTGCATGTAATATAGTTTAATAATTTTTTTACATATAAATAAAAACAGTAGTTAATTTTTTTTGCATGAAACTTACAATAATAATACCATAAGTCTTGATTTTTTTTTGTTTTTTTAGAAAATTTAAAAAATAGAAATTAAAAATTATTATTTAAAATTTTACTAATTTAAGTATCTCAATTTAATAATACATAGAAACATGTTTTGGTATTCATTATAGATCTATCTTGGATGTACAATATTGATAGGCTAATAAATGGTCACATTATTAATCCTGATTTTAAGCGGTCACTGTTAGAGTTCATCACATTTGCGTTAAGTGAGACTAGATTTGTGGATCGAGGAAATATTAGGTGTTCGTATAATCGACCTAAATGCAGAAATAAAAGTTTTTGAGATCCTTAAACGGTTAAAGTTCATGTGATCACCGAAGGGTTTGTTCCATATTATTACAATTGGGTGCATTATGGAGAGCCACATTTTTCTCTTACCGGTTACTATAACCATATGATGAGATCTAGTACTCCAATTCCGGAGTATGCATATGATCCATGTGGTAACAATCATGATTCTCATGAAGTAGATATTAGTGGTCCTGAATTAAATGCATATCTGCCAGAAGATGATCAACCACCAATTAATTTGATGTAGATGTTTTACGATAGACTTGGTGCTTCTTTTGAGCAGATATGGCCCGGTAGCAATGAGTCCAAGTTATCAATGGTTTCTGAATTAATACACTGGAAAACACAATGTCAGATTCCTAATGCATGCTACGATGACCTTTTTCAAATAATGCAGAGGTTAATGTCCGAAGATGTCATGCCTGAATATTCTCTTATGTTTTGTTGAATTGTAATGGTTCAATACTTTTATTTGCTCATCAATGAAAAGACAACAAGGTTAGTACATTTTTCCTCCCTTAGGATTTAGAGGGATATTTTTAGAGACGGCTACCTTGTTTATTTTAAAAAAGTTAAAATTAAAATTATATTTTTATTTTTCTTTAAAATTATGCACAATATAACTACCCGAATAGATTACAAAAGAAAAAAAAGGATTATTATTCTATTTTTATTTTATGTGATAATTATAAAAGTGTTTTAATTTTGTGATAGAATATGTAGACCCTCACAAATTTGTGACAAGTATACATGTTCCGTCACAAAATTTAGAGTTTTTAATTACCCGCTCATTACCTCCAATTTCCCTCCATTGAAACATAAAATTTGTGACGAGTCCACATGTTCTGTCACAAAATTTAGAGTTTTTTTCTTTCTAATTATCCGCTCATTTCTTCCAATTCCATCCATTGAAACATAAAATTTGTGAAGGATCCACTTGTTCCATCACAAATTTGTGACGGATCCACTTGTTCCGTCACAAATTTGTGACAGGTCCACATGTTCCTCACAGAATTTAGAATTTTTTAATTACCCTCTCATTTCCTCCAATTTCCCTCCATTGAAACATAGAATTTGTGACGGGTTCACATGCTCCGTCACAAAATTTAGAGGTTTTTTTACTTACCCGTTCATTTCCTCCAATTTCCCTCCACTGAAACATAGAATTTCAAACATACCTATTTTGTACCTTTTTCTATTTAAAATTTCTAAACTCATTTTTCTCTATTTTTTCTTATTTCTTATCTTCTTATTATCTCATTTTGTTCAATAAAAATAATTTAGATAATACTTATTGAAATTACATTTTATTACAATCTATTTTACTAAAATTTTAAATGATTATTTAGACATTTAATATGGCTTATATAGCTCATCAACTCCATCTCTCCAATCTAGTTTAGATATTTCATTTCAATTACTCAAATAAATATGACTACTCAATCGAGCTTGTTCGTCTTCATGTTGTTGCTTGTAACATTGTAATTCAATATATGAGAGTTACTGCGGGAAACATATTTTTTTGGTTGGTGCATTGGTAAGGGGTTGGATGGTTTTTTATATGATATTTTTTTATAAAAAAATCATTTTTTTTTAGAAAAATATTTTCAATTTGTGATGGAATTTGTGGACCCGTCACAAATTTCTGATAGATCCACCTATTCAGTTACAAATTTGTGATGGGTCTACATGTTCCGTCACAAAAAAAAATCATTTTTTAGAACAAATTATTTTAAATTTGTGATGAAATTTGTGAACTCGTCCCAAATTTCTGACAGATCCACCTATTCTGTCACAAATTTGTGATAAGTCTACATGTTCCGTCACAAGTTTTTGGAGGTTTTTTACCCGCTTCCACTTCCTTCAATTTTCCTCCATTGCACCATAAAATTTTAAATTTATTCGCTTTTTACCTATTTTTTCCTATTTAAACATTTCTACACTAATTTTGCTCTGATTTCTTTTTTCTGGTTTCATCTCTTCATATTAACTCATTTTTCTCCCCAAAAGTTCTTCTCCTAATTTCATCCTGTTTTATTATTATTATTATAGGTTGAAAACATTTTGATGTTTCGATATAACAAATTAAGTGTTATTGAATTTTAAGATTTTATAATCTTTTTCAAAGTATATTCGATTAAATTATTCGAATATCACAAATATTACTCTAAGGATTTCAAATGTCAATTTCAATCCTTACTAAAATGTAAAATTGTGTTTTATACTTAAAATTATATTTGAAACAATTTTCACAATGTATTTCGAACCAAAAACGAGCCAAAAATCAAATTTACAAAATGATGTACCGATGCACTACATTGATGCATCGATGCACACCCATTTCGAATGTATTTTGTATACCGATGCACAAGCCATGCATCGATGCACTCTTGAATATTTTGAAACATCGAATGCATTTTGTGTACCGATGCACAGACCATGCATCAATGCACTCCTGGCTTGTTTGAAACATTGAATGTAATTAGTGTACCGATGCACCCATAGTGTACCGATGCACTAAGTCTTATAACGGTCGAAATATTTGAATTTTACACCTAGTGTACCGATGCACCTTGGCTATGTATCGATCCACACACGCTCCCAACTATTTTATTTAATTATTTTCACACACTAACGGCTCTATTGACTCCACTAATGATCCCCAACGTTCAGAAGTGATCCAATGAGTATTTAAACAAGTTTAGGAGCCATTGATCAACAACAATTAAAAAGAGAAGCTAGAGAATCAAAGAGAAAACATCAAGCCTCAAGTTTGAGCATTTTCAAGCCTATTTCATTCAATATTCATTTTTGCTTTCAAGAACACTTATTGTGCTCAATTGTATTATTCTTGAGTGTTCCTTCTTTGTTCTAAAATTTTGCAAACATCTTGCCTAGTGAGGTTTTTCTTGTAAGTTTGCAAATTTGTGTATTTCTCTTTGGGAGAGAGTGTTCTCAAGAATTTGGGGTATAATTCTTGAGGGAGTTGTAAGGTTACTCTTTGTCCTAAAAAAAAGAACAAATTAGTGAATTTGTTGGAAAATCCTTAGTGTGGATAGCTAAGGTAGTGGACGTAGACATTGGTTGAGAAAGTTGAACCACTCTAAATCGTTGTGCAAATATTTTCTATTTTCTGCAAAAGCTTCCACCAAAATTTTAATTGCTAATTCACCCCCTCTTGGCTATTTCGTCGATCGATTAACTGAACAATTTGTATCAGAGCCTCACTCATTTGACAGTTTAATTGCCTCTTGAGTCGATTCGGGAAGAGTTATATCGATAATCAAGTCATCAATGACCTCCACTTCAAACCTTGAATTCAGTCTTGATTCATTGCCCGCCAACAAGCCTCCTTTCTTCAATAGAGCTAATTATGCTTATTGGAATAATAGAATGATGTACTTCATTCAAGCAAGTGACATGGGACCATGGAATATCATGTAATATGGATACATCAAACCTTCCACTCATCCAAGATTGTGGAGTGAAGGAGAGACAAGAATGTTCCAGCTTAACTCAAAGGCTATCCATATTATTTTTTGTGCTCTTGGACCAGATTAATACATGAGAGTTTCATCTTGTACTACCGCCAAAGAGATATGGGATAAACTACAAGTCACTCATGAAGACACAGACGATGTAAAAGAATATAAAATTAGTCTCCTAACTCATGGCTATAAAAATTTCAAGATGAAACCGGATGAAGATATCAAAGCAATGACGGATAGATTTTCAACAATTGTCAATGGTCTCAAATCATATGGAGAGATCATTCTAAACGAGAAGCTTGTAAGGAAGTTAGTTTATTCTCTTCCAAAAGCTTGACAATCAAAGAAAACGGAAATCATCGAGGCTAAGAACTTAAAGTCTTTAACTCTCGAAGAGTTAATTGGTTCACTCCTCACTCATGAAATAATGCTTCAAGATGAGGTAGACCTCGAGAAGATTAACGAGCCAAAGAAGGAGACGGAGAAAAAGAAGAACATAGAGTTGCTATCAAATCCATAAGAGATGAGAGTGATTCGAATGAAGATTAAGATGACGAGGAGATGGTATTATTTGCCAAACGGTTCAAAACATTGATGAAGCTCAATAGAGGAAGAAAATTCAAACGAAACGAATGCTTCAAAAATGAACCGAATGAGAAAGACCCTATTATTTGCTATGAGTACAAAAAGTCGGGTCATGTCAAATACAATTGCCCACAATTGAAGAAAAATGATCAATCCAAGAAAAACACAAGGCTCATGGGGCTACATGGAGCGATGAGGAAGGTTCCGATAAAGAGGAACAAGAAGTAGCAAACTTGTGCTTGATGGCCATCGGGGAAAACTCTCAGGTATCCTCTAACTCATCTAATTTTGAGGATTATTCTTTTGATGAGTTAGTAGAAGAATATACTGAGTTGGCTTCGGATTATGAGAAATTATTTTTAAAATACAAAAATGATATTTCAAAATTGAAAAATGAAAATAATCTCATATACAAGACCAACAATGATCTTGAAAGTAAGATCAAAGAATTGCAAATCAAGTTAGATGAATTTGAAAAGAAAAATATTGATTTTCATAACTTACTTTCAATAGTAAATGACGATCATCAAAAGAAAATTGATGATCTTAAAACTTCTTTTAATAAAGTTGGAACAAAACATTTTGAAAATAGAGAAAGTTCAAAACCCAATTTTGTTAGAAAAAGTTTTAGAAACAACAATCATAGAGGTCCCCGAAGAACCTCTAATGGAAAAATCGTTAGAAGTATATGGGTTCCTAAAGAACTCATTACTACTAAAGATAAGGATATCCTACACAAATGGATACCTAAGGGGACTAGGATTTTAGAGATTAATGAATATGGACCCAAAAGAAATTGGGTACCAAAAATAAAAAATTAATATATGTTGTAGGAAAAGGAGCATTGCTACAAGGCACAGGAAACAAATTCAAACTCATGGTACCTTGATGGTGGATGCTCAAGACACATGACCGGAGACAAGAGCCGGTTCATAAAGCTTAAATACAAAAATGGAGGAGAGGTTACTTTTGGTGTTAATTCAAAAGGTCACATTGAAGGTATAGGTACAATAGGTAATACCTTTTCCATACAAATTAAAAATGTTTTATATGTGAATGGGTAAAGCATAATATATTGAGTATTAGTCAATTATGCGAATTAGTCAATTATGCGATAAAGGATACAATGTCTTATTTGAAACTAATGGTTGTAAAGTCATTGACATTACATCTAATCAGATTATGCTTATTGGTCATAGAATATGAAACATTTACATGGTGCATTTAGATTCTATTAATATGACTAATTTATGTCTAGTTGCTAATGATGAACATGATAGTTGGTTATGGCACAGGAGACTAGGACATACTAGCATGAGTATTTTACAATGACTAATTCAAAGAGATTTAGTAAGAGGGTTGCCTAAGCTGAAATTTGATAATGATAAAATATGTGATGCTTGTGCTAAAGGAAAACATAAAAGAGTTTCCTTTAAGTCCATTAATGATGTATCAACTAGTAGAGTATTACAATTGATCCTTATAGATCTTTTTGGGCCAATTAGAACTGTTAGCTTGGGTGGAAAACAATATTGTTTTGTATTGGTATATGACTATTCTAGATATACCTGAGTTCTATTTTTAAGTACTAAAGATGAAGCATTAGAAAAATTCATCACGTTTTCAAAAGTAATCCAAAACAAAAAAGGTTACTCCATAACTAGTGTTAGGAGTGATAATGGTACTGAATTTGAAAATTTTGGATTTACTGATTTTTGTAAATCTAAAGGTATTAGCCATAATTTTTCAGCACCTATAACTCCTCAACAAAATGGAGTTGTTGAGAGGAAAAATTGAACTTTAGAAGAAATGGTTAGAACCATGCTTTGTGAAAACAATTTGCCAAAATATTATTGGGTGGAAGCAACAAATACCGCTTGTTATGTTATAAAATGAGTAATGACTAGGCCAATTTTAAAAGAAAACTCCATATGAACTTTTTAAAAATAAAAAGTCTAACATTAGTTATTTTTATCCTTTTGGATGTGAATGTTTGTTTTAAACAACGGTAAAGATAATCTTGGCAAATTTGATGCTAAAAGTGATGAAGGAAATTTTCTGGGTTATTCCTTAAATTCTAAAGCTTATCAGGTATTTAATAAAAGAACTTTAGTGGTAGAAGAGTCTATACATGTTGTTTTTGATGATAATCCCCTTCCAAGGAAAGATTCTTGTGTGAATGATGATGTAGGTATTATAAAAGCAAATGATGTTAGACATGACGTTGGAGAACCATCATCAAAGTAAGAATTAGAAGATGAGGAAACTCATGATGTTCTCGAGAATCCAACCATTGAAGAAAGAAAGTCTCTTACCCAAGAGAATACAACTATGTCAATGATGGAGAAATAATAGGTAATCCATCCAAAGGGGTAACAAATCGATCTTCTCTTATAAATATATGTAATTATGTTGCATTTATCTCATGCATAGAGACTAAGAATATTAAAGAAGCATTAAATGATGAACATTGGGTTATGGTTATGCAAGAAGAGTTAAATCAATTTGAGAGAAGTAGAGTATGAACATTAGTTGAAAGGCCTAGTAATAAATCTACTGTAGGTACTAGATGGGTATTTAGGAATAAGCTTGATGAAAGTGGTAATACAGTGAGAAACAAGGCTAGACTTGTTGCTCAAGGTATACTCAAGAAAGGGAATAGACTATGATGAAACATACGCTCCCGTAGCTAGGATGGAAGCAATTAGAGTATTATTAAATTTGCATGTTTCAATGAATTCAAATTATATCAAATGGATGTTAAAAGTGCATTTTTAAATGGTTTTATAAAAGAATAAGTGTATGTGAAACAACCTCCTAGTTTTGAAGATTCAAAATTTATAGATCATGTTTTTAAATTGAAAAAAGCGCTTTATGGTTTAAAACAAGCTCCTAGAGCTTGGTATGAAAGATTGTCAAATATTTTAATTGAAAAAGGTTTTTCAAAAGGGAAGATTGACACTGCATTGTTTTTAAAGCATAAAGGTAAAGATTTATTAGTAGTTCAAATTTATGTTGATGATATAATATTTGGTTCTACTAATGATGCTCTTTGCCAAGAATTTTCTAAGCTAATGCAGAGTGAATTTGAGATGAGCATGATGGGGGAGCTTTTATTTTTCTTGGGACTCCAAATCAAGCAAAGAAAAGATGGCATCTTCATCAATCAAGCAAAATACATCAAGGATATACTCAAGAAATTTGGATTGGAAAATGGGAAACCTCATGCCACTCCAATGAGCTCATCAACAAAGCTTTACAAAGATGAAGGAGGTAAATGTGTGGATGTTAAATTGTATAGGTCAATGATTGGCTCTTTGCTTTATCTAACGGCAAGTAGACCGGATATTTGTTTAGTGTTTGCTTATGTGCTAGGTTCCAATTATGCCATAAGGAATCACATTTACTAGTTGTTAAGAGAATCTTTAGATACCTTAAGGACACTCCTAGTTTAGGACTTTGGTATCCTAGAGACTCTAGCTTTAGCTTGCATGCCTTCTCTGATGTGGATTATGGAGGATGCAAAATAGTTAGGAAAAGCACCTCCGGTACTTGCCAATTCCTAGGAAACATGTTTATTTCTTGGTTTTCAAAGAAACAAAATTGTATTGCATTATCTACCACTGAAGCGGAATATATTTCAGCCGGTAGTTGTTGTGCACAAGTTTTATGGATGAAACAACAACTTTTAGATTATGGAATTGAAGTAGGTACCATTCCTATCAAGTGTGACAATACTAGTGCTATTTGTCTCACTAAAAATCACATTCAACACTCTAGAACTAAGCACATTGAAATTAGACATCATTTCATTAGAGATCATGTCACTAAAGAAGATGCAATTCTAGAATTGTTGATACTTTACACTAATTAGTGGATATTTTTACAAAACCTTTAGATAAAGAAAGATTTTGGACACTTAGGAGATAATTAGGTTTGACCAACCTACCTTGACTTAGTGTTTAAAATAATTTTAGCACTTTTAATTAGTTTTAGAAAATGCTTATAAAAATAATATTTTTGATTGCATTCTTTTGTAATTAGTTAGGGAGAGTTTATGATTCGTAATGAAAATTAATTATATGTTCAAATTATGTTAAAGAATAGATTTGATTGATTGAACATAGTTAATTTTCGAACTATGAGTTGCCAATACCACTAGAGCTAATTAATTTAGCATTTTAAGTGTTTAAAACGGGTTTTTGACATTTTTGTGCTTTGTGCATTGATACACTAGACAATGTACCGATGCTTCCCTTGAATGTGCATCGATACACCATGAAGGTGCACTGATGCATTCCTTGAATGTGCATTGATGCACTCTGTTGTGCATCGATACACCGTCGGGGTTTTGGCTTTAAATCCCTAAATATCTTATATTTGCCAAAACCCAAACTCCCAAACACTTTGTCGCTCATCCCTCTCTCTCAACCTTCTCTCAAAATTGCCTCAAAACAACTATTTTAAGTCAGAATCCTCTTGCATTTCAACTCCAAATCATGTATTATCATTAATCTCGTGCAATCAACAACAAAATCCACTCAATCCAAATTTTCAAGGTAAAATTTTCTAAAACCCTTGTTTTATTGATTTTTAAACTTAGGACTAGTTTTGATTAGTTTTAGGATGAACTTTACATCGGGCATTGATTATATGATGATTCTAAACTAGATTTTACAACCAATTTCGTCAAAAACACAATTTTTCAAAATTATCTTTGAATTTCGAAATAAAAAAATTATTTTCAAAATTTATTTATTTAATTGATTTTTTGATTCAATTATGTTGTTTTCATGAAAAACTATATGTATTATGATTTTCAAACATTATTTTCCAAAGAGTTTTCAAAACTTTGCCCATTAGGATTCGGTTTAGAGAACCTTGACTATTGCGGACTCAATTGAGTTTTGGGATTGATATATTGTATACACATGTTTCAAAATTGTAGATATCCATCCTATTCTGATTTCTTAAACCATGTCAAATCCTAAACGTACTAGGTCTTCATCGAGTCGTTCGAGTCAAAACCGACCTCCCATTCCTCCTCCACCACAAAATCCAAATCCAAATGAACCCGAATTAACCATTCTTAATTCTTGCTTCAACCAACCCGGTCGACGTCAAGATGAATTATATCATAGTTCGTTGATTCTTTCCAATCGTACAAAATCCGAGAAGAACGTATCCCTCCATTCAAGCAATGGTGGATATGAACTTCGAATATCTTCCTGTCCTTCCTTCCTGGAAGTTTGATAAATTGTGTCAAATTAAGCCCATTGTTTATCAATAATTAGTCCGCATTTTCTACTCCAATGTGGTCTGTGTCTAAAACGTCCGTCAAACCGAAACTGTAGGAATTTATATCCTATATTTTAGGTCAAACCATTTATATCAACTCGGACACAATCGCTAATGCCTTTGGTTTAGACAATGACGGTCTAGATAATGAAAGAGACATTGTGACTAAACCCTATCAATCTAAGGGTAGTGTAAGTACCTTAGGTACTCATCACAAGCTATTCCTTTATTTGATGATCTCTTGGTGGTTTAGACCATCCAGAGGTAGATACTCCTCTCTTAGGGTCATAGATTTATGGTGGATACATTGTATCCAACATAATAAGAAAATTAATTTGCCACAGATTATTTTTGGTGAACTAGTAGATACCGTAAGATTTGTCCCATCTAAAAATGTAGAAACTCTAGTTTACGGTTGTCTCCTTTCTAACCTGTTTATCAAACTCGGGCTTAAGGTTTCGGTTGATATTCCCATCCATCTTCAAAACCAAATCAATCTCACTTCCTTAAAGAAATCGGGATGAAAAAAGGATAAGGAAAGTACTCAATGGGTTCGAACAACTGAGCAAACACTGGGAGCTAGTTCTTTAAGAGCTCCACCTCCACCGATACTAGCAGCGACGATGATCCAGAACTTCAAGAGCTTTTTCAACATATAGACGATCATGTAGTAGACGATGAGCCGGCACAGTAAGAGGATCAAGTGTCTCCATATTTTCGATCGTTTTTGGAGACATTTGATCTGAGGTTTAAAAACGTTTTAGAGACTTTTTTATTTAACAAAAGAGGGAGAAGGTGTGTTATAGTAAGGGGGAGTAATTTGTTTTTAAAAAATGTTTCACAAAGAAAATCTTAAAATTACTTAAATGCTTTGTTATATCAAAAAGGGGGAGATTGTTGAAAACATTTTGATGTTTCGATATAACAAATTAAGTGTTATTGAATTTTAAGATTTTATAATCTTTTTCAAAGTATATTCGAT
The DNA here is from genome assembly GCF_006381635.1 of Hibiscus syriacus. Taxonomy (NCBI): domain Eukaryota; kingdom Viridiplantae; phylum Streptophyta; class Magnoliopsida; order Malvales; family Malvaceae; genus Hibiscus; species Hibiscus syriacus. The sequence goes on from NW_024062732.1 coordinate 238,131, forward strand.
TTAATTATTCGAATATCACAAATATTACTCCAAAGATTTCAAAGGTCAATTTCAATCCTTACTAAAATTTAAAATTGTGTTTTATACTTAAAATATTTTTGAAACAATTTTCAGCGAACCAAAAACGAGCCAAAAATCAAATTTACAAAATGATGTACCGATGCACTACATTGATGCATCGATGCACACCCATTTTGAATGCATTTTATGTATCGATGCACAAGCTATGCATCGATGCACTCATGAATATTTTGAAACATCGAATGCATTTTGTGTACCGATGCACAGACTATGCATCGATGCACTCCTGGCTTGTTTGAAACATCGAATGTAATTAGTGTACCGATGCACCCCTAGTGTACCGATGCACTTAGTCTTATAACGGTCAAAATATTTAAATTTTACACATAGTGTACCGATGCACCTTGGCTATGCATCGATGCACACACGCTCCCAACTGTTTTATTTAATTGTTTTCATACACTAACGGCTCTATTGACTCCAATAATGATCTATAATGTTTAGAAGTGATCCAAGGAGTATTTAAACAAGCTTAGGAGCCATTGATCAACAACAATTAAGAAGAGAAGCTAGAGAATCAAAGAGAAAGCATCAAACCTCAAGTTTGAGCATTTTCATGCCTATTTCATTCAATATTCATTTTTGCTTTCAAGAACACTTATTGTGCTCAATTGTATTATTCTTGAGTGTTCCTTCTTTGTTCTAAAATTGTGCAAGCATCTTGCCTAGTGAGGTTTTTCTTGTAAGTTTGCAAATTTGTATATTTCTCTTTTGGAGAGAGTGTTCTCAAGAATTTGGGGCATAATTCTTGAAGGAGTTGTAAGGTTACTCTTTGTCCTAAAAAAAGAATAAATTAGTGAATTTGTTGTAAAATCCTTAGTGTGGATAGCTAAGGTAGTGGACGTAGACTTTGGTTGAGAAAGTCAAATCACTCTAAATCGCTGTGCAAATATTTTCTATTTTCTACAAAAGCTTCCACCAAAATTTTAATTGCAATTCACCCCCTCTTAGCTATTTCGTCGATCGATTAACTCAACATTATCAATATTGATGTAAGTTTTAGTTTTTGATCAATGTAATTTCTTTTAATATATACTTTGTTTATTATATTATTTTAATTAATCACTAACATCTTTCATTATATTTTGTAGGTTGCTTGGAAATTTTTAAATGATAACAATTTTTTAGTATGAAAAGTTTGTATTTTACGCTTTTTTTATTATTGAATATTGTATTTTTTATGTATAGTTTACAATTATATATTTATATTTATTAGAAATATTAAATTGAAAAATATATGTTGTAAATCCATATTTAATCATAGTTAATATGGTGAATTTAATTTTCATCATATATTATTATTTTCTTATTAAGGACTTGTTAGTATTATTATTATTATTATATAATTTTTTAAATTAATGTAATTATTTTAATTATATTATTATTAATTTTTGGTACATTAATTAATTAAATAAAAATTTGGATTCGTAATATTTTGGAGGGAATAAAAAAATTTTCGAGTATAATTATGATAAATTTTCCCTCCTTTTTAAAAAAAATTAAGATTTAAATTTCTAGCGGAAAATATGTAGTCCATCGGAAAATTAAAAATTCATATTCTTTTTATATTTTTAAATATCCAGACGGAAAAGATATGTTATCGGAAACATAAAATATAGTATTTTATTTATATATAACATTCCGACGGATTTTAAATTTTCCGCCAATAATATACTGACAGATTTCTGTCAGTAAACTTCTGACGGGTTACTTATTCCATAAAAAATATTAGTTTCGACCAGCATTTTACTGACCACTCTCTTTCCTCAAAAATTCCGTTAATAAAATCAAATTCTCTTAAAAATTCCATCAACAATTACACATTTTTTTTTGTAGTGACCCGTCGAAACTCGTCATTGATAAAGTTAATATCCAAATTGCTGAGAATATGAAAACAGCTAATCAAGAAACGCCATCAAAATATTGGACTCATAATTTTTTTAATTGCTCTCTCGGTTCCCGTAAGGCCGTAACTTTTATCCTAATAATCCGGACTATTTCGTATCATATACATAAAGACTCTAACTCAAGACCTACTTAAACGATATCAAACTACTTACCACGTGTGTTTGGTTCACGGAATGTAAGATTATCTTTGGGAATAAGATCACCGAAATGTAACACTACTTTGGGAATATTGTATTACACTGTTTAGTTTGCTTAGAAGGATGTAAGATTACAGTGTTTGGTTGGAGAAATTTAAGATTACTTAGATGTATATTTTACCAAATTATCCTTGTGATACATATATTTCTTAACAAGTAAAACTTTAATATTAAATTATAAATATTGAAATGAAAAGTTATAAAAATATTTTAATTATTACACTATCTAAGTTTAAAGAAAAAGATACATTTAACATATAATTAATATAATTAGTATATCAAACTTATTATCGACAGTCATTTTGTCCCGTATTTTATATATATGTATATTATTATTATTATTATAAATTATTATTATTATTATTATTATTATTATTTACAAAACTCGAAGGCCAAAATATAAAAAAAACCCAGATCCAGACCCGGCCTAAGACCCGATTCAGATACTTCTAGGTTTTCACATCTTCTCCAACTGCTCCCTCCAACTTACCGCCGCCATGACGTCACCGCCGCACAGAAGACTCCAGAAGATGTAAACCAGGCGCACACCTCACTCCCTATGGTGAGTCACAATCGTAGATCCGGTGACTCACCAAAATGAACGGTTGTCCGAGGCCTATAAAAAGGCTTGAAAACCTGCAAGAAAAAAAAGAACAACAAGCAAGGAGACACGGAGAGAAACAACGGACGACAGAGAGAAACGAACAGAGGAAGCAAAAGAAATGAGAAAAGATCTTACCTCCGTAGAAGCTCAAACATCATCGGAAAAGTGATTTTATCGAAGGTAAAATCTCAGATCTAGTCTGATTGACTAGCTTTTAGCAAAAAAGAAGCTTAGATTCAGGTCGAGGGAAAGCCGATCTACGTTTTGAGGTATTATTATTTTTTGGCCACGTGAATAGTCCCCGACAGCCGAAATAGTGACCAGAATAGTACCCGACGGTGGCCAGACGATGGCTGGTCGGTGACCAGCTCTCCCTCCGGTGAGGGAGTTTAGAGAGAAGGAAGAGCTTTTCTCTCTAAAGAGATAGAAGCAAAATGAAGAAATGAAGGAACTTGAGGATTTTAGGCCATTTAAGGCCTATTTATATCCTCCTCAAAACTACGTCGTTTTGGGGAGGGGCTTTTGCGAAATTTCATAAATGCGCAAATCATGTATGTGGTCCCTGTACTTTGAATGCATTACAACTTAGTCATTGGAGTTGATTTTTGTGCATTATAATTAGGTTTTTAGATTTTATTTTATTTTAATCATTAATCGCATATTTACATATATTTAGGGTAAATAACATATTTAGTCCCTTATATTTTAATTCTTTATATTTTAATCCCTAATAGTCATTTAGGGTTAAATTACACTAATAATACCTAGATTTCATGATATTTAGAATTAGATTTTTAATTTCGATATTTTACAATTTTAATCCTTTTGTTTTAAAATAATAATTTTAAATATTATTTTTAGAATTATTTACTATTATAGTACTTTGCATATTAAGTTTTTATAAATAGTAACCTACAATTTTAGTATTTTCATATTTTAATCTTTAAAATTATTATATGTAATATGGTTATTTTATTTTATACAATATGTCATAAAATATTTCCTTAACTGATTATGAAAGTATTTTAAATAATTTTTTGGTATAAAATAATATCCTTAATATTTTTATGAGATCATAAATTGAAATTAAATACAAATTTGTTAATTTATTGAAATTACATTAATTAATAAACAAGGTATCAATTTTGGGCGTTGTGGGGGTGCTAATCATTCCCCACACGTAACCGACTCCCGAACTCATTTTCTAATAAGCATACACTTTTTGTATTATTTTAATAATATTTTTTTTATAAATTTTATTAAAATAATATAGCGTTTTGGTGACCAATCACACCTCGATCAATGATTGGTGACGACTCCTCAAATTTGTGTTTTATCTTATGCCAGAAGAAAAACATTTACTTTTTCGAGACGAGATTTAGAAAATAACGACACTTTTTTTCGCCGGGCGAATACCGTCTCCACAGCTTGGCGACTCCGCTGGGGAACATTTTATTAGAGAGTCAAGCCACTAGTTTATTAATTAATTATCTTTGCAATAAAATTAAATTTGTTTTAATTTAGTTTTTGATCCCTTGATTATTTTAATAACCATTTTGATATAAATAGTTGTACTAACTTGTTTGTTAATGTTTTCAGATTAATTATGTCTTTATTGGAATTAAGGAATAAGTTTTGTGAGTTATATGATTATGTTTCTCTTTCTGATTTTCCTCGCACACTGTGCACTACATTATCATGACATGAGCTAAAACCCCGTTATGTACCATTTAGCTTGAATGAGAAACTACTCCCTCGTGTGGTTTTCACCTCCGTATGGGATAGGGGACCATTCCTTCACACCTTATGTTCCTCGTGCGGTTTTCACCTCCGTATGGATATAAAGAAGTGTGTTCCTTCGAATTGAACTCAATCCGAAAGTCTGTGATGGACCAGGATTGATGGCTTGACAGTCCAATAGGGCACCAAAAAGGACAATTCGATGACCCTTTTTACCTTAGAGCCAAGCCCAGCATATAGTCAACCTATAACTCGAATCTTGGAAATCCCTTGAAGAGAATACACAAGGAAACGTTCTTTATGAGAATTTGTGGTTGGGCTTACTTCTCCAAACAAGCAAGTGAAAGATATAAGACCCAATCAACTAGTAATGCAGAGCATGGAAAATGTTAGACAGTATGCCCAAATATGGAAGGACATAGATGTATAAGTATATCCGTCCATTGAAGAAAATACGTTACGAATGGGAAACTTGATAATGGTGAATCGAACAAGAAACCACCAAAGAAAATGAGGTTGGACATTTTACTCGAAGTAGAAGATGTTACTCTAAAAAATTTGATAAGCATGCTACTATTGATAAAGAGAAAAAGATTGACCTGCAGTTGAGAAAAAATGAACATGTAATCAACGAGCCAGTGATTGAGAATAAAGCTGAAGAATTTTTTAAGTTTCTCACATGCAGGGACTAATTAATCCAGTTTTTCCTATTACTAAGAAAGATCGATTTGGTTTGGGATGACAACCGCCTATAAAGAAGAAACAGAGGGGCATTAGAAAGAATCAATAAATGAGGAAGTCAAAGTTAGCTGGAGAATATCTCATTTACCAATGACTGTTCCACCATTGTGCAATATTTTTTGTATCTGAAGGACTTATGTTCCAAGAGGAGCAGCAAAACAAGACTGATAGTTGAGAATACTTTGAAAGAACTGAGTATCAATGTCATATCAGATGATCAATCTGAAGAAAAGAAAGATATGGGTATTTACCCTGCACCATCAGACTTTGAATTGAATTAATTGGATTGCGAAAGAATTCCATGTAGTTTTCAAGTCTTTTTGAAAGACCTCACATATCAATAACATGAATGTTGATGACACTAAATTGATTTCGAGCAGCCCATGTGTCCTGGGGAAGTCGAGGGTTGTGAAATGGTGAGAAATGTGATCCTATTTTTCGCCTCCTTAGAAAGAGTAATTCTAGGGAATGGAATGATGAATGTCAAGAAGTTTTAGAGACAGTTAAGAAATATTTGTCAAGTACCACAATCTTAGTACCACCTATTCCAAGCAAACTCTTAATTTTTATTTATCGGTTTGGGAAAATTCAATGGGTGTGTATTAGGACAGCATAATCAAACTGAGAAAAAGAGAGAGTTATTTACTATCTCAGTAAAAAGTTCACTGAATGTGAAACTAGCTACTCTCCAATTGAAAAATCATGATGCGCTTTGGTATGGACTACTCGAAGGCTTAAGCAGTATATGTTATATCACATCACATTGCTTATATCCAGATTTGATCCTTTGAAGTATCTAATGAATGTACATGCATTATCTGGAAGGTTAGCTCGTTGGCATATCCTGTTATCAGAATTTATATCCAGTATGTCAGTCAAAAAGCAGTAAAATGAAGTGCAATAGATGAATTTATTGCAAATAGGGCTTCTCAAGAATACGAGCCAATAAATTTTGATTTCCCTGGCGAAGATTTAATGGCAATCTTAGTGGAAGAATCAATTACATTCATGAAGGAATATTGGAAGTTGATTTTTTATGGTGCTTCGAATATCTTGGGGCATGGAATTGGGGCAATCTTGGTCTCACCAAATAGTGAGCATTATCCGTTTACCAACCGACTTAATTTTGATTGCATAAACAATATGACTGAGTACGAGGCATGTGTTTTAGGTCTTAGAGCTTCCATTGAACGTAAAGTAAAAATGCCTAAGGTATATGACGATTCAGCCCTAGTAATGGGAAACAAAAGATTCCAAGCTTGTAGAATACCATAAATTGGTTCTGGAACTAATCAACGAATTTGAAGAAGTAACTTTCAATTACCTCCCCAGAGAAGAAAACCAAAGGGTAGATGCATTGGTAACTTTAGCAGCCGCATTTAAGGTAGATAAGCATAGCACATGATACCTATTGAAATGCAGGCCTATGAATATCCATCTCATTGTTTTATTGAAGAAGAAGAAGAGGTAAAACCCTGATACTATGATATCTTACAATATATCAGACATCAGAGTTATCCTGAACAGACAACCAAGAATGATAAAAGAACTATCAGAAGAATGGCATCAGAGTATGTACTCGATGGTGAAATCCTGTACAAAAAGAGCCTGGTTAAATCCTATTGAGATGTGTAGACACAAAAGAAGCCAAAATAATTCTTGAAGAAGTGCATGAAGGAGTATGTGGTACTCATGCTAATGGGCATACAATGGCTAGGCAAATTATAAGATTTGGATACTATTGGTCAACTATGGAAACTGATTGTATCAATTATGCCCGAAAATGTCAAAAGTGTCAAATTTATGGAGACAAGATGCACATTCCTCCTCATCCGTTGTATGTGATGACAGCTCATTGACCATTCTCTAGGTGGGGCATAAATATTATTGGACAATTTTTTTCCCAAAGCTTTAAATGGCCATCGCTTCATTTTGGTAGCAATAGACTATTTTACCAAATGGGTAGAAGTAACTTCTTATGCAAACGTCACTCAGTCCACAATTTTTCCAGATAAAACATCATAATTTCACCATTTATCACCACCCCAAGATGAATGGAGCGGTTAAGGCAGCTAATAAGAATATCAAGAGGCATATAGAGAAAATGGCTTAAACTTATAAGGATTGGCATGAGCTCTACTATTTGCTCTGTTAGCTTATTGAATTTCAGTACGAACGTCGACTGGGGCAACTCCATTTTCGTTAGCCTATGGGATGGAAGATGTCCTATCTATTGAGGTAGAAATTCCTTCACTATGAACTTTATCAGACGTAAATGACTAGTTGAGTTTGATTGAAGAAAAAAGATTGAAAGATATTTTTCATGGTCAAATGTACCAAAAGTTGATGATATGAACTCATGATAAAAAAGGTCCTTGAAGTAGGTGATGCCTATTCTGTCTCTATTGGAGAAAAATGATAACTGATGTCCGAACATGAAACATTTCACATTCATAAAAGCAAGTAGCCCGAGAGATCAGAAAGGTTGAATAATAGAACTTGTAATACTCATTTGTGATGTTGTCAGCAACCCGTCAAGAATAAGATGATTACTTCATTCGGAAAATGCATATATCTTAGACATTTCCGTCAGAAGGATTGCTCACTTATTAAGTTTATGGCAACATGAAGAGAATCCCTCAAGTTACTTAACAACACTGTTGTTTAATGACACCAAAATGAGAACATGCAATATTAAGAGATTTGGACATGAATAGAGCCATAAGTACTCACAATGGGGCATTATCAAAGTTGGACCTCGTGGGGATCATGAGATTCTAATCAAACATTGAGAGTGAACCTTAAAACTTAGAATATTCAGGCATTTTCAAGGCTCACATCAACATGAAAATATTGGGGCATTTTGAAGGCCCATTTCAGATAAAATGATCTATGTGGGGCATTTTGAAGGCTCACATTAGAATGAAAAGGTTGGGACATTGTGAAGGCCAATTTCAACCAAGAAATAACATGTTAGGACATTTTGAAGGCCCATTTCAGATGAGCCATGTGGGGTATCTTGAAGGCTCACATCAATATGTTGGAGTATGTTGAAGATCTGTATCCTTTTTGGGTATTTTGAAGGCCCATTTCAGCAAGGAATTAATGTTCAGATATTTTGGAAACCTGGTTCAACCTGAAATAGAAAGGTTGAGGCATTTTGAATTCCCATATCATCCAAAAACAAATATTGGTACATGCTAAAGGTCAATATAATCCTTTAGAAATATCATTGATTTGAGTAAATATTTTCAATAATACAGAAAGGTATGAAGAATGAAAATGGTGAAACAATGACAGTGGGGTTGACCATATATAAGCATTTTATCCATCATATGGTTGCATGATCATGGTAATTTCATTTACATTGATGTTGGCAAGCCAAAGCCTCCCACTTGTATTCCAATTAAGCTTTGTTCTTAAGTGTCTTTGTGACGTCATACAAAAGCTCTGAACACTATACAAAGAGCTTCCCTGATTGAAAAATCTGGGCAGTAGCTACAAGAAAGGATGAATGTGTTGTCAAATGTTCTCTGATATGATGTTGGCAAGCTAAAGCATCCTATTTGTATTCCCATTGAGTTTTGTTCTTAAGTGTCTTTGTGATGTCATACAAAAGCTCTGAAAATGATGCAAAGAGCTTCCCTGTTTGAAAAATCTAGATATAAGCTACAGGAAAGGATGAATGTGTTATCAAATGCTCTATAAATCAGTGATTATGGTGCTGAACCAATGTTACCATCATTTGGTGGTTCCATTTGTTAACCCAAGATGAAGGTTGTATTCCAAAACCTCAAAAAATGTGAATATTTATTTCCACAGAAAGGGCGCAAAGATTTCTGTAACAAGAAATTAGTGGAACCAACTAAGATTGAACGATAGGTTGTTGCTTAAACGTCTCAACATAATACAGTCTAAATGACCTTGTTCGATATCTGACTAGTTGTGGAGACGTGAAAGGAATTAAGAAAAACTCCCTTAGACGTGTTTCAAAAGTCAAATCATAACAGATGATGTTTTCCTTTAAATGATAGATCTTTCTTTCAAAAATAAGAGCTTTATTGGATTTCTATAAAAGTTCAATAGGGGCAAGAACTTCCTCGTAAAGAGAAGTCAACATGTATTATTTCTAACTCCCTAGAAGAGCCAATCCTTGATTTTCTTGTAAAGAGAAGTCAATTTTTTTAATTTGATATTCATGAAACAATGAAGTAAATTAGATCATATTTGGTCTCCACAGAAGAGTAGTAGAAGTGAATCAACCTCGAGTATGATCTTCACGGAAGAGTAGCGGAACATATTCTTCTTATTTTAGATTTGGTCTCCATGGAAGAGTAATGGAAATGAATCAACCTCGAGTCTAATCTTCACGGAAGAGTAGTGGAACATATTCTTCTTATTTCATATTTGGTCTCCACGGAAGAGTAGTGGAAGCAAATCAACGTCGAGTATGATCTTCACGGAAGAGTACTGGAACATATTCTTCTTATTTCAGATTTAGCCTTCACGGAAGAGTAGTAAAGCAAAGTAATCTTAACATTTACGGAAGAATAGTGAAAAAAAGTAATTATAGCCTTCACAGAAGAGTAGTGAAGCAAGATAAAATCAAGTATGATCTTCGCTGAATAAATAGTGGAGAAGACACATCTTCAAAAATTCATCTGAATACCCGGAAGGAAGCACAAATAAAGTCTGATCTTCTCTAAATGAATAGTGAACCAGCATCATCCTTAGATAGCCAGAGCTCCTCATCATGAATGAACCATGTTATCTCAAATATCTAAAAAGATAACCAGATATCCTCATCACGAAGGAACAATGTCATCCACTGATCAGAACTCCTCATCACAAAGGAGCAACATCATCCTTAGATAGTCATATGTCCTCATCACGAATGAACAATGTCATCCACCGATCAGAACTCCTCATCACGAAGGAGCAGCATCATCCTTAGATAGCCAGATGTCCTCATCACGAAAGAACCTTGTTATCTCAAATATCTGAAAATATGACCATATGTCCTCATCACAAAAGAACAATGTCATCCACCGATCAGAACTCCTCATCATGAAGGAGCAGCATAATCCTTAAATAACCAGATATCCTCATCACGAAGGAACCATGTTATCTCAAATATCTTTAAAGATGGCCAGACGTCCTCATCACGAAGGAACAATGTCATCCACCGACCAGAACTCTTCATCACGAAGGAGCCCCGTCATCCTTAGATAATTAGATGTCATCATCGCGAAGGAACCGTGTTATCTCAAATATCTGAAAAGATGATCAGACATCCTCATCACGAAGGAACAATGTCATCCACCGACCAAAACTCCTCATCAGGAAGGAGACACGTCATTTTTAGATAATCAGATGTCCTTATCATGAAGGAACCATGTTATCTCAAATACTTTAAAGATGGCCAGACGTCCTCATCACGAAGGAAAAATGTCATCCATCGACCAGAACTCTCATCACAAAGGATTCGCGTTATCCTTAGATAACCAGATGTCCTCATCACGAAGGAACCGTGTTATCTCAAATATCTGAAAAGATGACCAGACATCCTCATCACGAAGGAACAATGTCATCCACCGACCATAAATCCTCATCACGAAGGAGCAATGTCATCCACCGAACAGAACTCCTCATCACGAAGGAGTTACGTCATCCTTAGATAATCATATGTCTTCATCAAGAAGGAATCGTGTTATCTCAAATACTTTAAAGATGGCCAGACGTCCTCATCATGAAGGAATAATGTCATCCACCGACCAGAACTCCTCATCACGAAGGAATAATGTCATCCACCGACCATAACTCCTCATCACAAAGGAGCCGTGTCATCCTTAGATAATCAGATGTCCTCATCTCGAATGAACCATGTTATCTCAAATATCTTTAAATATGGCCAAACGTCCTCATCACGAAGGAACAATATCATTCAATGATCAGAACTCCTCATCACGAAAGAGAAGCATCATCCTTAGATAGCTAGATGTCCTCATCACGAAGGAATCGTGTTATCTCAAATATCCTCAAAGATGTCCAGATGTCCTCATCACGAAGGATTAATGTCATACACCAGTTAGATCTCTCCCATGAAGAATGGAGCAGATTTTCCATCAAAATATGAAGTTAACTGAACGAAAATTCTTTGTCTATTTATCTTTGCTCTATTCTTGTTAACACAAAAATGAGCAAAGAGGGAAAACTGTCGACAGTCATTTTCGTCCCGTATTTTATATATATATATATATATATATTATTTACAAAACTTGAAGGCCCAAATATAAAAAACCCAGATCCAGACCCGGCCCAAGACCTGATTCAGATACTTCTAGGGTTTTCACATCTTCTCCAACTGCTCCCTCCAACTTGCCGCCGCCATGACGTCACTGCCACACAGAAGACTCCAAAAGATGTAAACCAGCCGCACACCTCACTCCCTATGGTGAGTCACCATCGTAGATCCGGTGACTCACCAAAATGAACGGTTGTCTGAGGCCTTCCGAGTCCTATAAAAAGCCTTGAAAACCTACAAGAAAAAAAGAACAAGAAATGAGACACGGAGAGAAGCAATGAACGACAGAGAGAAACGAACAGAGGAAGCAAAAGAAAAAGAGATCTTACCTCCGTAGAAGCTCAAACATAATCGAAAAAGTGATTTTACCGAAGGTAAAATCTCAGATCTAGTCCGATTGACTAGCTTTTAGCGGAAAAAGCTTAGATTCGGGTCAAGGGAAAGCCGATCTACGTTTTGAGGTATTTTTATTTTTTTGGCCACTGTGAATAGTGACCGGTGGCTAGAATAGTGCCCAGTGGTGGCCGGACGGTGGCCGGCCGCTGATCATCTCTCCCTTCGGTGAAGGAGTTTAGAGAGAAACAAAATGAAGAAATGAGGGAAAATGAGGATTTTAAGCCATTTAAGGCCTATTTATATCCTCCTCAAAACTACATCGTTTTGGGGAGGGGCTTCTCCGTAATTTCATAAATGCGCAAATCATGTTTGTGGTCCCTATACTTTGTATGCATTATAATTTAGTCACTGAAATTGATTTTTGTGCATTATAATTTGGTTTTTAGATTTTATTTTATTTTAATCATTAATCGCATATTTACATATATTTAGGGTAAATAACATATTTAGTCCATGATATTTTAATTCTTTATATTTTAATCCCTAATAGTCATTTAGGGTTAAATTACACTAATAATACCTAGATTTCATGATATTTAGAATTAGATTTTTAATTTCGATATTTTACAATTTTAATCCTTTTGTTTTAAAATAATAATTTTAAATATTATTTTTAGAATTATTTACTATTATAGTACTTTGCATATTAAGTTTTTATTAATAGTAACCTACAATTTTAGTATTTTCATATTTAATCATTAAAATTATTATATGTAATATGGTATTTTATTTTATACAATATGTCATAAAATATTTCCTTAACTGATTAGGAAAGTGTTTTAAATAATTTGTTGGTATAAAATAATATCCTTAATATTTTTTATGGGATCATAAATTGAAATTAAATACAAATTTGTTAATTTATTGCAATGACATTAATTAATAAACAATGTATTAATTTTGGGCATTATGGGGTGTTAATCCTTCCCCACACGTAACCGACTCTCGAACTCATTTTCTGGTAAGCAGACCCTTTTTGTATTATTTTAATAATATTTTTTATATATTTTATTAAAATAATATAGCGTTTTGGTGACCAATCACACCTCGATCAATGATTGGTGGCGACTCCTCAAATTTGTGTTTTATCTTATGCCAGAAGAAAAACATTTACTTTTTCGAGACGAGATTTAGAAAATAACGACACTTGTTTTCGCCGGGCGAATAACGTCTCGACACTTATAATTTTAAATAATTTTCATAAGTATCATATTTATTCATATAAAATATAATATAATATGAAAAATAATATTATGATATCGAGTGGACAAATATATTAATTTTTAATGTATAAGATCTATTTTCTTAACTCAAAATTAAATATTATTTTAAATAATTATATTTTACAATAATAATATTTTCACCTCGTAATATTATACAATAATTAACATACTAAATGTTAAAAATATAAAATAATTTTAATTACTCAAATGTATTAATATTTTGTTAAATTAAATTATTTGTATATTATTATTATTATTAAGTTTATAATTTTGAGTAAAACACAAAGAATAAGAATTGAGAAATATTCATATGAAAAAATTATTATTTCAAGGGTATTTATATCTAAAATGGTGGGAACTATTCATTACCTAAGAATTTGAAGGTAATGACATTCCCATCATTTTAATCCAAAAATGCTACTGGCATGACCGTTTGCTAATTATCCAATTCTTGAATGCTATTGATTGTCAGGGTTGTTGGGTTAAAAGAGACAATTGGATTTGTTCTTGGTTTGATGAGTTGGATATGTTGAAGGGTTATGTTAATAGGCTTAAATTTAAAGTGTGGGTCTCGCTGAAAGATGTTCCTCCTTCGATCTGGAGTGTTCAGTTGTTCAACGTCATTGGAAGCTTGTGGGGACGAGTGATTAAGATAGATGAAGATACTGCCAATCGAGTTAGGTTTGATGTTGCTAGAGTTTTGTTGGAAGTTCACTCCATATCATCTATTCCAGACAAATTATCCATTGTCGTTGAAGGTTGTTTTTTTCCATTATCGTTCAATCTAAAATGCAGGAAGAGGCTAAAGGCATTCTCGATGGAACCAAGGTGGATGGTGAAACGTGCTGTGCGGAGGTTGATGAAGGTGCAAACTCTTCTGTCTTCGAGGTGGTGGGTGCTGCAGGAGGTGTTATCGTGGGGGGTATTGTCGCGCAAGATCATGGAAAGATGGTGAGTCAGAGGTGCGACGAATCCAATGTTTTTTTAGATGTTGGGGGACATCTTGTAGTTGACAACGTGGACTGTGCAGGGCTCCATGTTGTGCATTTCGTTAATGGGCTACGTGAGGAGCATGATATTGTTGATAAACTAAATGAATTTATGGATGAAGGGGGACAATATGCAGCTGATAACGTGGAGTGGAGTAGTGAGCAGCATGTTACAGACGATAGTGCTGGTTTAATTAATATTAATAGGGGTTTGGATCCAGCATGGGTGCCTCAACCCATCTTCACCAGCACTGGGTTTTTTGACGTGGCTTTTGAGGTGTCTTCTCCCCTCGTGTTGGATGAGGAACATCCGGTAGCTAATTGCGTTATCAGTTCTGGGCACTCTCTTAAGAGGCCTATTATCCCCAGTTCTTCGAGTGTTGATAGAGTTTCTAAGGCTAGAAGAAAGCGGGCGTGTGGGGTCAGTCTGAGAGCGTCGTCAAGACTCATCTTTGGAAAGAGGAAAATCTTTGATCGAAGGTGTCGGGATGGTAGGCCAATCGTTAGAAGTAGATGCAATCTTGTTGGAGGCAGAGATGAAGTGTATTATGTGGGAGTTCGAGGAGATTATGATGAAGCTGAGTTGGCTCTAGCGGCTGTCGTTGCTTTGGGGTGGAATTTGCAGAGCTGAGAAGGTTATCGGTTTTCTTCGATTGATTTCTCTTGTGAAATATGTTTGGAGTTTTTGATGCTTCTACTTGGGTCGCTGGTGTTTTTAGTAAGGTTCGAGTGTTTCTCTGTGCTTGTGCTTAGGTTGAATCCGTTTGTTTTTTTCTAGTTCTGGAGTGGTTGTGTTTTGTTAGAGGTGTTGGCTCGCTTTTTGTTTTGTGGTTGTGTTTGTATGTGTTTGGTCCCTCTTAGTTTCGATATTCCTTATTATTGCTCGTCTAGTTTGGTTTTTTGGTTCTGCTGGGGAAATTGCTGAAGGGTTGGTTTTCGATTGTTTGATGTAAGTTTGTTGTGTATTTGGTTCTCACCATCTCAAGTTACACTCTTTTTCCTCCATTTAAGATTAGGGAAGTTTTTTAATGAGGTCTTTGAGATGATTTACTTTGTTTTATCTTTTAATACAAAATACCATCTACAAAACAAAACAAAAAACAACAACATAATAATTCTATGATGTTATGTTCTCTCTTTCTTTGCCGGCTTAGGCCTGGCATGAAGATTGTGGAAATTGCCAAGATAATCGAGAAAGGTCAATTTGTTAATAGAATAATGTTATTGAGAATCGATTAGATTTAATCATGATTCCAAGTATGGCAATGCAAAATCAAAGCATGGAAATTGCCCCAAGAGACGCCGTGCTAATCACAAGTTTGAAAATAAAATTAATGAAAGTCCACCAGCGCCTCCCCAAGTGTACGGTATACGAAAATTACAAGTACATGCAATTCCAGTCAAATTCCATTTTAAATTTCACTATAATCTGCAATATCATATAGTACATCATAAAATATGAATATAAGTAATAAATTTGATAGTTTAATTTTAGAACATGTTGGATGATAATCAAATAAATAATTTGAATCTTTGTGGAACTTGTTCAATTGGGTACTGCTGGAATTCAAAACTTTTAATTTTTTTATCTAAAATATTTTAACATTTTAGGTCTGGCACTTGCCCACTTGGGTCCTAGTACAGCTAGGCTTCCAAGCAGAGTTAATTTTACTTAAAAGATTTTAATATTCATTTTTATAATTAAATTTCAATTTATTTACATGATAGTATACTTTGATCAGATCGAAGTGTACTAAATTTCACTAACAACCAGTTGGTCTAGTAGGATGGGATACTATGTCCCTTAAGCAAAGTCAGGGGTTCGAATCATGGCGTTTGTGAATGGAGTAAACTGGGTTGGGAGGATCGCCCTCGCCTCTGCAATACTCAATCTGAATTAGTCGGTCAATAGATCGAATATTAGTGATTAATTCAAAAAAAGTGTACTAAATTTCATACTAAAAAATGTTTAAAAAAATAAATTCACATGATAGTTTATAATGATATTAAATTTAACATTTAAATCAATCCAAGTCAAAGTTACATTAAATTTAAAGTTTTAACACATACATTAAGAAATGGTCAAGTGCTAAAATAAGAAAATTAGGTTACACAAGTTGTTAATGAAAATACCTAATAACTATACTATAGTTTTTAAGAATTAACATTTTTGAATTCAATGTATTTAAAAACTAAACTCAAGCTAGACTTTATTTTCTTTGTTACATTGAATGCTGGAAATACATTTCATAGAAGACAATTCAACTTTTAGTCTCCCCAGAATAATTTATTGGTATTCTATAACTAATTATTGATTAATTTTAAATGTATATTAGTTTATTATTTGAAACATTGGTGATAATTTTTAAAAAATATATTTATTTATTTATTTATTTAAAAATAATAATTAAGTTGAAATATTCGCTTGTAAAAATAATAATTTGAAATGTACTAGGCAGCTTCAAGGCCAAAATCCTAGAGAAAAGTCTCATGGAAAATGAAAAATTGAATTCAAACAAAAAATCAATGAACGAGACTTTAAGAAATGAACATTGAAATTAATTAAAAACTCGACAACTTACCAGAAAGCTCATTTATTACAATTATTCACGTCATCAGTTTTCTTTAACTATAAAATGCTTTGTTCTTTAACTAACTTGATCAAGGGAAGCTTCAGAAGATTGATACTTGAGACTGCTGTTCAAGCATCGGTCTTCAGTTTTTTTTTTTTTTTTTGTCTTAATATTTTGCATGATCTTGTGTTTCCTCATGTTAAAATCAGCAAACATGGGAGAAATCATGTCTGGAGAACTAATTGCTGAGTTCCAAGAAGCCTTCTGTCTCTTTGACAAAGATGGAGATGGTAATTTTATTCTTTGTGTTATATGAATACATGGTGATATTATCGGTTTGTTTTCAAAACCCGAATGAATTGTGTTTATAGGGTGCATAACCATGGAAGAACTGGCCATTGCACTCAAGTCATTGGATCAGAATCCAACAGAAGAAGAGCTCCAAAACATGATAGATGAAGTTGATAACAATGGCAATGGAACTATTGAATTCGGGGAATTCTTGAATCTCATGGCAAGGAAAATGAAGGTAATCAATTACTCTATCTTCAGCGTCATATATCACTACAAGGGAAAAGGCTTTTTACCATCGGTAAAAAAGTCCTTCCTCGAGAATTCTCTTTTTTCATCCGTAAAGAAATATCACTTGTTTGGAGTACAGGAAGCAGAAGCCGAAGATGAACTGAGAGAAGCTTTCAGGGTGTTTGACAAAGATGAAGATGGCTACATATCACCTCATGAGGTTGGTCAATTCTTATAATCAATATGTTAAAACACGGATATGATTTGCATACTAAATGTAAAATATTGTGTCGAAAATTGATGGATTTGAATTGAATACCGTAAATGGCAGCTGAGGCTGGTGATGATCAACATAGGCGAGAAACTAACAGATGAAGAGTTAGAGCAGATGGTTAGAGAAGCGGATTTGGACGGAGATGGTCAAGTTAACTATGAAGAATTCGTCAGAATGATGTTGGCCACTGCTTGATAACTAAGTTTTATTTTATTCACCAAAAATAACTTAATATATTGTAATGAATACATAAAGAGGTTTAAATTTTAAAATATATATTATTCTTAAATTCTGAATAAGATCATATATAAAGAGGTTTAAATTTTAAAATGCATAGTATTCTTAAATTCTGAATAAGATTATATATATTCATGGATAGATCGGGAGAGCTAACCAAAGAATAAAAATGCCATATATTTGCTAATAATTCTACAATTGTATAACAAAAGGAAGCATTTTCTTCCTAATCATGATTAATGTGAATTTAGCGAGTAATTGTTTTTCAGCTATCCACAATTCTACAATTATTTGATCCGCCACTATTCAACACATTTGTTCTCTGTCAAATCTTTAATGAACCTTAAAGCTGATGCTGTCACATAAACATGACATTTTTCTTCAGAATTCAGGTGCTGCATTTTTCTCATCAAAGTAATTCAGTCAAAACTTGAAGAAGAAATGGAAATCAATGTTTAAAGTAAAGGGTTCATCATCCATGTTCTTGATCTTCCTCCCTCTCCTTTCAGGGTTGATGATCCTCAATCTTCTTCAACCCCTTTAGTCCGTTGTTTCCACCCTGCATTGAAAACATGCGTGCGTATACAATGAGAGGAAATACAGAAGCCATATAAGGGAGGGAAAATAGTTCATTACACTTTTCTTTTGTTCTAATCCCTAAGCCAATGATTATCGTTGCATTTATAATAAAACTTATATCAGGGAAACCGGCTGGTACATATTTCAATGCCGAAGTTAAAGACTGTCGTCCATGAAATCGTATAAAATATGAGAACACGCTAAAGTGAGTCAAGATTAGACCCCAAAGCCTAGAACAAGAACTGACTGGAAAAACATATAGACCACTTAAATGATATCCAACAAAGGCAATGAAGCAAAGCTAGGTATCCTTGATTCTAAGTGATCGTTGTTGCATATAGACCAAAGAAAAAAGCAAAGCTAGTTGCTAACAGGAAAAAAAGGCAGCATATGCTGATAACAAATTACACCATGCTCAGCAGCTCTGTTTTGCTTTGCTAGTTTTAGATAATGCCAGAAAGCTCTTGATTCAATTAGTTCTCAAGTTTGGAAATCTCCAGTACGGAATTACCCATTTTCTTTACTAGTAACAAGTAACGAGCATTGCAGTACTTTGAAAATGAGTTCACAAGTGACTAAAACATAAGTTCATGCCCCAAACAAGAAGTAAATAATAAACATATCTCCTGTACGGTAAGAAATTATAATTTCCGCACAAATTCTGGCTGTATTGATTGTAGTGAATGATATAAAAGGATGCAGACAAGTAGGAACTGTAATTATTAAAAAAACATACGTTGATCCATATAAAGCAATCTTCTGAACCTTTGTGATCTCTGAACCTGACTGATTGTCTTCAATAAGTATTGTCAAGCTGGTAGAAAAGTAACAATATCACTATTTTACATAACGTTAAGACAAAGACTAAATGGAGCACGCCAAGTACACAAAATATAGACATACCTACGAACATTCTGAAACTTGACATACTTCAAGACTACTGGTTTCCCCTGCAAAGAAGAAGGGAGTGAAAATTGTGAGATTTATCAATTCACAATGATTTCTTAAAATAAAACTGACAATGGAATGACAAACAATGATGTACCTTTAGATTATCGGGGTATAAAACAGCAGTGTCACTTGGAGGGAAGTCGTTGACATTACTACATTAAGTAAAACGAGACATTCTCAGTGAAATGTTAAGTTCTTAAAATAGATAAACAAATTGGGAGAATGTAACAATGCCATAGGCCTTACCTAAACCCCATATGTTCCCTGTCTACAAAAAGCTTCACCGTCTTTGGACCTGAAAAGGCAGTTTTCATGTTAAAATACTACAAAAATCGACGACCTGAAGGGTAATTCTAGTGGAGTACAACTTGAAACATCAACGGGATAAGTCAATAGAACTTTGCTTCTATGTGATTGCATTCAAGATTTATGGGAAGGTGACTATAGAAAAACATTACCGTCCTCTTCGGATCCAAGGACGACTATGGAATGTACTTTAATGACTTGAGTGAAAGGGATATAAATCAGAAGTTGTTAATCGGCATCACTCTCTAGATTCAAACCTTCATCTTCTCTATAACCCTAATTCATGAGAAGAAAATTGAATGATTCATGATCATAAACTCCCCACAAAAGCAACTTAAATAGCAAAGTAAATGCATGATCTTTACAATGGAGAATAAAATTAACCCTAAAATCAATGTTTGAAAAGAACTACAGTTAAACAACTAGTTCTCCATACAATAAAGTACGCTTCGCTGCCTACATAATTCAATAACGAATGAAAACCGGCCATTATTAAGAGAAACAATAACAGGTTGAAGAGAGTTACCTGCTTAAGAGCATTAGACAAAGAGTGACTGGAGCTTTGATTAAGGCATTCAACTCCAGACCAATCAATAAAATCCAAGAGATCAACCTAATTATAAGGAAAAAAGCTTCCTAACCATCAAGTTAACACAAATTTTCAAGAATCCTCCTTTCAGTTAGCCCTCAATACACTAAAGGTGAATCAATTATCCAAAGCAAAAAAAAAATCTTTTCAAGTAAAGAAGAATATCCAAAAAAAAATATCCATTTCTGTTTTCCTTGTTTTCCATCCAAAATTTTTCAAAATTTTTCAGAAACAAAACAAAAGGGTATTCGTAAAGTAAAGAACTTCGAATACAGGAAAAGTCAACTGGTTTCTTTGAATTGTGGTAGCTGATTCAGCAGCGACATGGTTTACGAGAGCTGGCATGCGGGTTATCCGTTTAACCCTACCCGTTTAACCCGCGATCCGTGCAGGTTTCGGGCCTCAAAAATTAAGGATCGTTTAAATTACAGATTTTTTAGCCTGGACCGTTAAACCCGTGGTTTAATGGGTATAACCGAAGCTACCCGTTAAACCCGCTAAAGTCGCTTAATTTAAAATTTATAAATTTTAGAAAAAATAAACTTAAAGAATTTTATAGAAAAAGAAAATAAATTACCCATAAATATGATGTTACTTATAATTATTGTAGTTTTTAAATTTATTAAGGTATTTGTCATAATTTTACCGTTTCTTGATATTTTTTTCATTTAAATATACATCATTATCATTTTTGTATTTAAAGAATTTTTTATTTAATTTTGACCTTTATTTTTTTTCATGAAGTATGTTATCCATTTTGTTCTTTAATTATAAAAAGTCACGTGATATTCTAATAACATATCACATGAAACATAATATTTGGATTAAAAATAAGAAAGAAAAGTAAAAAAAAAGTTGAAAACATACTTTTCAACTTTAAAGATTTTTACAAAATAAATATATTTTAAAAAGTTAATGACTTATATTTTATCAATTTTAGTATAATTGTATCTTTCAAATTTACTCTTATATTGTAAGTATTTTATTTTATATTTTCATATTATGTTTTAGTATTTCTCTAAAGTATCCATAAAATATAATTATTAGGAACACTTGACAACTTTCTTGTTAGATTTGTATAATGTTTGACTTTGTTGAATTTTTATGTTTGAATTTCTGCTTTAGACACTTCTGTGTCTTCATATTATAGCCTTGAATAATCGTGTTTTATAAAAGTATAATGTGATTATTGTTTTATTTATTTTTCAATTTGGTGATATAAATGAATATTGTTTTTTATTTTGAGTTTAAGTAATTATATTATATATATATATATATATATATGATTAAAAAATTAAAAAAATTATTTTATAATATTTCGGCTATTTAAAATAAAATTTAAATATTATTTATTATTTTGACGGTGCTACCTTCCTTTTCAAGTTGCTCGATCATTTTTAAAGGTGTAGTAAGTTAAAACATTATTTTTTATTGCATTTAAAGCATTTAAAATTATTTTTATTAAACGGGCCGCGGGTAAGCCCGTTTAGCCCGCGGGTTAAATGGAAGGGCCGCGGCCTTAAAATTCAAAACCGTTTATGAATGCGGGCTTTTTAGCCCGCTCCGTTTAAACCCGCACCGTCAAAATCCGCGGGCTAAACGGGCGGTAGCCCGTATACCCACCTCTATTTACGAGTTTAACGAGATCTGAGCCTGAGAGAGAAAAATCGAAAGAAAGTGAAGGCCAAATTGGCCCATTACGGCACCTGGATAAATTATTTAGCTCATAAGGCATTCAAATATTTAATTTAGGATCTACGGTAATTGAACAATTCTTATAGAACTCGTCATTCCGGAATATAATTTTATAGAACTCGTCATTCCGGAATATAATTTTTTAATGGGCCGAATCAGGAGGCCTTTAGCCAAAATAAAAAATATATCTTGAGGGACTCGTCATTCCGGCATGACAAGTCCCATTAAAAATATTTTTTTATATTTTTAAAAAATAATAATAATATTTTATGGCCTTCGTGACGAGTTCTAACGGGTATAATTTTTAAATTTTTGACAGTTGGATTGACTGTTGGTAAACGGTTTATTTTTTTAAAATTTAAATGGAACTCGTCACGCCGGTGTGACTAGTTCTAACGGGAAAAATATGTTTTTCCTTTAAGTTGTGGACATCATCTTCAATCTCTTACATTAGACAATTCTTTCATCTTCAATCTCTTACATTAGACACTCATTTTATCTTCAATCTCCTACGCGAATTTTTTTTTCATCTAACCAAAATCATTTCAAACAATGAGCAATAAATTATTCACAGTTGCCCATTATAATAGCTAAATTCTACAAACTGATGTTGGAATTGTGTTTAAGTCAGACATGCCGATTAATATGATGTTCCATGTAGATATATCGCATCGCCAAATGAAGCAAAATATTGAGAGAAAACTTGGAGCTTATGTTTCATGTTTAAGTTATCGGCACCTGATCTCCTCAAATCCAATGACATATGGAAAAGTTCAGCTTGATGATGATGACGATGTTGATGTTATGGTTGGACTTCATTAATCATCAGATAATAATATGATGGAGATGTAAGTCGAAACGACGAATGCAACTGATATTTCGACGTCAACAGTACCAGTCGAAGAACAGAAGAAGCATGACCCTCTCAACCACATGGAAGTTATGGTGATGAGAACCTTGTTGGACGGTTCAGTGAAAGCCATGTTGAATTTAGCGAAGATGATGAAGACATTGTTCCATTGGTAAACGATGACGACACAACATTAGTTGATGAGTCAGATATTGTTGAGGTTGGTTTAGAGGGACAAGGTTTGGATGTTGAGGCAGATGTATGGGAGGTAGCTGTTTCATGATGTCAAGGATTGCATAATAATTCAAATGTTTGGGCAAGGACAGACCCTCAACCTGAATTCAATCATCATGATTTGCCTCATATCATCATGCAGTTGCAATGCATGATATTAACTAAGATACTATGTGGAATCCTAAAATATTTGATATGCCAGAGTTATGTGTTGCCCACTGGGGTTCTTCAGACGAGCGGTCATCTGAGTTGGCTATTGGGTCTCAATTTGAAACAAAAAAGAGGCACAACTAGCAATCAATGAGTATTGTATCAAAGCTCATCTTCAATTCTATGTCGCGGAGTCGGGTCAAAAAACTTATTTCGTAAGTGTATACATCATGATGTTGGTTGTAAATGGAGGATACGGGTATCATACCTACAACGGAAGATGTTGTGGGAAGTCACAAGGTTCAATACAAATCACGCATGCACAATGACCTCTTTGACACAATACCACATACATTTAGATTCGTATGTCATATGCTCTTATATGAAGCTGTTGGTGGGAAAAAATCCAAGAGTGCCCGTTTCTGTGTTAGTGGCATCCATTCGAATACATTTGGTTATATTTCGACTTATTAAGGCATGGATGGCTAAATGGAAATCAAATTCATTGTTGTATGGCGATTGGGATCAGTCATATAATGAGCTACCACGTCTGCTGCAAGCAATGGAATTTTCATCCTGGAACCATTGTTAGGTATTATACTCATCCTGCAGTCACGCTTGAGGGAGACGTTATCCCCGGAAGAGAATTTTTGGTGGTTTGTCCTGGACGTTTAAGCCAGCTATCGAAGGGTTTAGATTTTGCAAATAAATGATTCACCAGAGAATTTGTCTCCAACTTACGTTCTCATGTTGTCACTCAAGAAGGTGTTTGTATGATCTTAGATCGGTCGCATGGGTTGTTAAGCATAATTGGTAGACCCGAAAATAGATGGACGCCACCTCACGCATATCTTGCATATTGTATACTTCATATCGCGTAGAATGCTATAAAGAGGTTTAAGCAGAAAAAGATCAAAAATGAGATTATCAACATAGGTAAGTACCTTAGCATTTGTCATTAATTATTTTTGCTTCATTAATGTTTATTTTAAATAACATTTAAGTTACTGTTTTTAGGATATTTTTTACTCCAACCAAACTTCCATACACGCCTTGAAAATTTGAGAAGATACGGAGATGATGTGTATGAGTTCGCGCTGAAATACCAAGGGAGAGATGATCACAAGCATAAGATGTTGTGGGTTGACGTTACAACCATATGAGTACCAACCTTGTTGAATGTATCAACTCAGTGCTGAAAGGGATTCGACATCTCCGATAGCAGGTATTGTTAGGGAGACTTACTTTAGGTTGGGTAAAGTATGGGCAGACAAAAGTGCACAAATTGATGTCATGTCAGCAATGGGAGAAATTGGGCTCCAGATTTAGAGAAGGCAATGCAAAAGAATCAAACACATGCAACATCAATGTTTATCCACAATTTTTCCAGACTTGATTCTGATTTCGTTGTCCAAACTCTAGTTCGAGCACATGAGGAGGTAATTCTATAACATACACTGGTAATCTGAATAGAAGATGGTGTTTGTGGTCGATTTCAAGCTTTTAGGTTCCCATGCACTGATGTTGTTGCATGTATGCACATCAATGTTGACCCATACTTATATGTTGATGATTGTTATAGCTTGCACACTATGCGCAACATTTACAGTTGTGACTTCAAGTACCTCCCAAATGAAATATACTGACCTACATGCACAATTTCTGAGAAATGATTGCCAAATCCTCAATTGCGTAGGAAGTTACGGGTCGACTTGAATCTAGCAGAATTCATACTGATATGGATGATCCTTAAAGAGAGTCAGGTCAACCCAAACTTTGTGGCCACTGCAAGGTGAAGGTCATAAAAGAAAACATTATCCACATCTTCCAAAATATCGCGTTGGACGCTAAAATAGGCGTTACAAAATGTTGATCTATACTTTGATATAACAATTAAGGCACAATGTTTTTGGACTTGAATTGAATTTGTTCAAGGTTTTAAAGTTTTCAAAAAAAATTCAAAGTTCATTTTACTTTGAATTGATCACAAAATACGTTTTTGTACAAGTAGTATTGATATTGTTTTAACAGTATCGATACCTCATACACAGTATTGATATTGTTCATATGGTACAGATACCAAAGGTAATGGAAGTATCGATACTCACAAGGTAGTATCGATACTACCAGCATTGCTCAAATTTCATAATGCAAAAATGGTATTGATACCAGAAGGGGTACCGATAGTACTTTGTATAGTTGTATCGATACCATAGACATAGTATCGATACCATCAAGCCCCAACGACTAGTTGATTTAAAAATAACAAGGTAGTATCGATACTCCCTTTAGGAGTACCGATACCCTTTTTACAAGTATGGTTTCGCATTTGCTTCATAATTTTGAAGGTAGGGAGAAACATTGAAATCAAAATCTTCGGGTTGTACCTTGGAACGATTTGGCAATCGTAAAGTCTATTTTCCAATCATATATGAATGTAGCATGTTTCCTCGGCCAATCTTCGCTATACTTCCCACGCGTATCTACTTTATGCTAATCGTCAATGTTATGTATTGACATTTCTATAGGTTGGTGAAACCCAAATTGTCGCAAACCTCTATCGGCATGGATCTCAACAATTGCAAATGGAGCAATGGTGTTATGGCACACCATGTGTCAGCTCCTTCAAAGAACATTGGTGGTAGACACCGTTGGATATCCGACTCATAATAAGGCATCCAATTAAACTATCAAAAGTATTATGTAGTATAATTAAACAATTAATATTACAATTTAAAAGTTAATGCAAAAAATAAGAAAATTTACCGCATGTCTACCGGCGATATCAATTATCATCTGAATATCTCTTTTGGTTGCACCCGACAACTTCGTATTGATTATTCGGTGTTGCCATCTACAAAAATTATGTTATTTATTGTCATTTTCAAAATATTTAAATAAATATTATAAAATATGAAAACTTTAAATACATGATTTTACCTTGCGGCTAGAGGAAACTCTATAAGAGCATATGTAATAGGCGTCATAAACAGGAGACGATACCACGCCCATTATTGGAGCAAAACCAAACAACCCGCTACATCCGCTTTTTTCGTCTAACAACTACGGTCGCCTTACATAGTTCACGATACAAAAACGCCAAAATTGTAGAACCCCAACTATATTGGCGACATACAACAAAATCCTCCATTACAGAAGATATTGGGCGTGCACCAAATTGCCCGATTTATCTGGTAGAAATATCCCTCCAATCAATGTCAAAATATATGTTTGAGCTGCATATATCACCTCTTGCTCTGTTGATTGTTCATCTACTCTAAATTCTTTTTCCAACCACGTCATCCGTACCCGCAACCAATCAATGACATCGGTTGGAGCCTCTTTTCCCAATAAATTTGAAATAACATTATTTACCTTATAAGTGTTGCGAAGCACCAATGTCATACCACTAATCGGAACGCCAAGTTGATACGCGACATCTTCCAAAGTTATTGTCACTTCACCACAAAGTAAATGAAACGTATGCGTTTCGGACCTCCAACGCTCAATCAACGCCGATATCAGTGCCGACATCACCTTAAATCCGCGAAGAAACTTCGCTCCATATAATCCGGATTGTGAAAGATATATCAACATCCGCTGATGTGACTCTTAATTCATCATTCCTCTATAACGAATGGTTCATTTTTCTCAGTATAATTTGAAAATAAATTATTTAATACAATTACATAAAATAATTATTATTAATACTTTAATTTTTTCAAAACTAAAATGAAATAAAACAAATTAAACTTACATTGTTAGCACGATCGACGAAATATGAACTTCATCAAGACGTAACATTTCATCCTTGATGCCATTTCAACACAATTTTTTCAACACAAAAGTTTTTGCTCTTAGTAGAATGTTTGATTAAAAATGAAAATCTATCCAACCCAAACATCTATTTATATCACTCTACCCAATGGCTAGTTTTTTCAAACTGAAAATAGTCGTTGGAACTCGTCACACCGGCGTGACGAGTTCCATTGAAATTTTTTTTAAAATTGACCGTTTACCAACGGTCAATCTGACGGTCAAAATTTTGAAAATTATACCCGTTGAAACTCGTCACGTCGGCGTAACGAGTTCCATGCCATAAAATATTATTATTTTTTTATTTTCTTTTAAAAAATACAAAAAATATTCTTTTCATGAGACTCGACACACCGGAGTGACAAGTCCCTCAAGATATATTTTTAATTCTGGGTTTGGGGCCCACCTGACATGACCATTAAAAAATTATATCCCATAGAACTCATCACTCCGGCGTGATGAGTTCCATGAGGATTGTTCAATTTATCGTAGATCCCAAATTAAATGTTTGAGTGCCCTAATGGTCTAAATAATTTGCCTGGGTGCCATAATGGGCCAATTTGGCCGAAAGTTAACGAGTATAAGAGAACTTTAAAAATAATGGTGAATACATAGGAAATACGAAGATGGAAGAAGTTTCTGATACGTCGTCGTTTAAACTTTTTTTTATTTAATAATATTAGGATAAATTATGTATTTAGTCACCAACTATGCCTAATTATCTGTCCTTAAAATATTAATAATGATATTGATGTGTCATCATATAATATTAAGTAATCATTGAAAAACAAAAGAAAATTTCATATCAACATTTTTTTTATTTTTTAACAACGGGTAACTAAAACGAAACAAAAACACAAAATTAATTAAATGACTAAATAAATAATTCACCTTAAATATTAATAGGAAGTTCCAAATAATGATTTCACTTTTTTTGGAATTAATTACCTATATTCAATTCTTGATTGAATAATTCATACCTTAGTTTTGCATAGACCCAATATGGGAGACGACTTTATTAACTCAATTTGCTTCATTTACAATCGTCAGGATTTGAATTACTAATTTTGTTTAAGGGATATAATTCGTTATCCCACAAAAATAATTGATTGTTAGTTGATCTCATTTTAAATATAATTGAAAAAAATTATAAATCTTTAAAATTTAATTATAAAATGAATATGCATGAATTAAACGACCCCAATGATTAAAGACAAAGTGAACGTTTATTATCTTTGTAAGTGAATGTTTATTATCTTTGTAAGTGAACGTTTATTATCTTTGTAAGTGAACGTTTAAACACAAAGTCTGTTAATGTTTAAACACAAAGCCTATAGAAGATATATGAATGTTAATTACTAAATAATTAAAAATCTTTCAGAAATCTTATTTTCTTATTATTTTAATAAAAAATTATAAAAATGAACATTAAAAATAGGGTAAAATATACTAATGACTACTAATTATTTAGCCCTTTTACTTTTGTCACTAATCTTTTAATTTTGTCAATTAGACCATCTAACTATTTAATTTTTATCAATTAAGCACCTACTGATAATTTTTAACAGAAGTGTTGACGTGACATTTAGCAAAATTTGTATAATCATATATTTGGTCCTCAATACTTTTATATTCTATCAATTTGGTCATGATTTAATTTAATAAATTTAATATTCCAATTAGATTATGATATATGTCACTTTGATTGAATGTTTTTTATAATTTAGATTTATTTAATTTAATTATTTTTAGTTCAACTAGATGCTGATGCACCATCTGGTTGAAAGAAAAGCTATATACAGAGGAAGGTGTTAAAATGAGGTTAAAAGGGACTGGAACCCAGTTCTTGGGGATATCTTGCGTGCGCATAGCCACTGAGGTAACCCATCTAATAGGATTCTATTTTATACAATAAGATATTTACATAGTTATTCTGTAATTAATGTCTTAAAAAGAAAAGAAAAACATCCATGAATTTGAACTACACCAGTAGCACTCTAATCCAGTCCGACCTAAAGATCTATGGATTACGATGTCACGTGAAATCACGGAAATGGTCATCCCAAAATTCTTTTTAAAACATTTAATAACATCAAAATCATTCATCATAAATTAAATGGAATCGAAATCAAGTTTACAAAATATGAGAGTCTCCCAAATACGTATACATTCATAGAGTATAAATAAAAATAGATTTATGACTCGATCGCACAAAAGGTCCATATAAAATACATGCCATCTAAAATAGACTCGAGGCATACTCTGCAAACGTCCGATTGGAATGTACTAATGCGATAGGCTCCTCAATGATCCTCTACTAATATACGCACGTAAACACATTTCATATGCTGAGCTCACAAGCTCAGTGCCACGAAAATAACTATACAATACTACATTCATTCATTCATTTTATGAACATGCCGGCGTGCAGAGTCATAAACATGCAAAAGTACATAACAAACATGAGATAAGTCAAGTGGTGTAGTCAAAGGAATTTATATGCATCTCGGACAACACACTAGCCTATCTAGAATGTGATAGCTTTGAGGTAAGAACATAAATTTACGTGCATCGAAACTTATAGCCCTTAGTCTACCTTGGAAACTCAAGAGGACAGAGTGAGAACAAGAATTTATGTGTATCGGAAGCTCACATTTCGAACCTGGTCGAGCATAAGGTACGATTTGAAATTTACATGCATCAAAATTCGTAATGGTACGACCCAAAATTTACATGCATCGGATGCGTACCAACAGACAATATTCAGATATTAAAAAACAAAGGACAATCATCATAATGCTAAAGTAACTCGGGTGTCCTAGCCATTTCTTGAGCAACATACAAAGTCCAATCTTATGCCATCCTAATTTGCTTGATTTCTAGGTGAGAAATTAGAAATCTTAATTGTTTTCACTTGTATCGAATAATTGTAACTTATACGAACTCAAAACACTCAAGCCCGAACCCTCGAACCAAATTACACAAAAATCAGCGATGATACCGATATTGTGCTAACAGTATCGTACCGACCCTTGGAAGAGTATCAATACCAAAATTAGCTTCGATGTTTTAAAAAAAAATACTTGGTATCAGTACTCCTATGGGGAGTATCGATACTGCCATGAATATTGATACTCCTTGAAGGGGTATCAATACTCACTTTAAAAAATTGCCTTGTTTTTGCCTTTTCTCGAAGAACATTATCGGTATTATTCTTATCGACGGACTGAAGTGCTCTGTTTTGAGCACGAAATCACACCCAAAACTGACTCATTAATTCCCCCAAGACTAGCCAACGTTTTTAAAGTCTTATTTATGATCTTAGAGGTCAAAATGTATCAACTTTCATGCTTGCAAACAACAAATACGAATTTCACCATAAATTAACTCTAGCATGCTTTCATGAATTAAACATACCATTCATGCACATTACATGACCTACATGTGGTATGAACAAGTTAGAATCATGTTACCTTGAAGCTAGGTGACTGAAAAACGTTCCCAAATCACCCAATGACTAACTTTTCCTTACCTTTAGCCTTTGAGCTCTCCCTTGCTCTTGCACTAATCAAAACAAGTTTAATGAGTTGTTAGCTCATTTTAAACCTTCGGAAGAAGCCAAAAACGTTTTCTTACAACTTAAATCTTATAAAACGAACTGGAACTTAAGATTCCATAAATCCCCTAAAACCCCTTTTTCGATAGTTAACTCAAACCTTGCAAAAGTGGTCTTGAATGGAAGCTTGGAATGAGTAGATTATAGTTCATACCTTAGTAACTTTAAAGGGTTTCGGAAAATCTTCAAGTTCAAAGCTTTTGCTTGAAGTTTGGAGAGGAAAAGGAAGACAAAAAAGAAGGAAGAAGATAATCTTTTAGGTGAAAAAGAGGTGAAGATTTCATAGGGTGATATCATCCCAACTAATGAAAATCAACCTTAGTTTCAAAATTGAGATATTTACTCCCCTTGTCCTTTCACATTTAGGTCTAGGTTAAAAACACCATTTTTAATACTTATTGGGCTCACCCAAAGGCCAAATCGAATCCATTTGGGTCAAAGCTTCATATACTAATGTTAATTTATTCTAAAGCCCATTAAACTCCTAACAATATTTCGGGGTGTTACAACACAATTCAATAAATTTTTTATTAAATTACACATTTTGACAACACAATTTAATAAAAATTAATTAAATTATTAAATTATACATTTTGAAATATATAATTAAATATAAATTAATTAAAATATAAATTATTCACATATTTTTAATAAAAAAATAAAAATAATTAATTAAATTTAAAAAAATCATTTTAAGATTATATAATTCTTAAATTATAAAAGTGGAAAATAAAATATTAAGTTTAATTTATAAAATTAAACTAATGTTTATATATATATATATTTATCCAAATTTTAATTAAATGTAAGATTTCTTAAGTGGTTTGTTGCTTTTAAGTTTTTTATTTGGCATAGGTTCAAATTCCTGAATGGTTATTTTTCATTCTACTTTTATGGCATTAACAACATAATAAATATATACACTATTGTGTAAAATAATAACTAAATGTTGAGTTTACTTAGTGGGGATGCGTGCAAACTCTCCCCAAGATCCTTGCTCCGAACTTCACTTTTTTAAGGTAAGTTCTGCTGTGCGGCGGTTAAAAAAGTGTGATCGGTTAAACAAGTGATCGGTTAAAATTTAGATCGGTTATGTTATATCATTTAACCGAAAATATTATCAAGCATAATAACATATTAGGTAGCGCTTATATAATATAATAGGTAGTGCTTATATAATAAAATAGGCATTTAACCGGAAATATTATCAAATACAATAACAAATTAGGTAGCGCTTATATAATGTAATAGGTAGCGCTTATATTGACCTATTTTATCATAAAATCGGTAAATTTAAACCGGTTACATTATAAATTGACCTATTACATTATGTATATCGGTTTCGATGTTTTCGGGATCGATACAATTTTAAATGTATCGACACTTATGCGTGCAACTCGTTTGTGCTTTATTTTGGAAAAAAGTATCGACACATATTTAAAGAGTGTCGATACATAATGTAGACCTATTTGCTAATTAATCGTATATTTTAACCAGTTACATTGTAAATTTACCTGTTACATAATAATTATCGATTTCGATGTTTCGAGGATCGATACTTTTTACAAATGTATCGACACTTTATGCGTACACCTCGTTTGCCATTCATTTTGAAAAAATGTATCGACACAAATTAAAAAAGTGTCGATACTTTATGTTGACCTATTCTCTCATGAACCCGGTATATTTCTACCGGTTACATTGGAAATTTACCTATTATATTATAATTATCGGTCTCTTTGATTTTCGGATCGATACTTGTTATAAATGTATCGACACAAAATCTAATAGTGTCGATACTTTATGTTAACCTGTTTTATAATTAAACGGTATATGTATACTGGTTACATTGTCAATCTACCTATTACATTATAATTATTTGTCAATAAAATAGTCTAATTTTACCACCTACATTGTAATTTTGCCTATTACTTTAAAGTTATTGAATTCTGTAGTTATTGTACATACTGAATATGTCCTGTAAAATTTAATGTTGTACCCACCTTCAACTACCACCACTACCAATACCCCACACCACATCCTATTGAAATCACCACTAAAACATGAATGAACCTTTACTTACATACATCTCCATCAACTCCTGTTGGGACCACTGAAATTGCACAACAAAATTTTTGCCATGGATCATACTGATGCAGACAATGTTAAGCCAACCGAGGAATGCCATAAAGTACATAATGTTGATAAATCTGACATATTGGTTGGTAAGGTCTTCTCTTGACGTGATCAAGCTTGGTACTTTTACAAGGAATTCGCACGGGAACATGGGTTTAGTGCACGTCGGGGAACAACACGGCTTGACATGGAAGGGAATGTGAAGACAAAAGAATTTTGTTGTTCCAAAGAAGGGTTTCGAGTATCAAAAGTCAATACCGTTGATCGTCAACGTGCTCATACGCCAATCACAAGAACATGATGCAAGGCTAGAATCGTAGTTACAGCAGCAAATACAAACGATCAGTGGGTTATAAGTAAGTCTTATCAGAAACATAATCATGCATTGTGCACACCTGCTATGACACCATTTATGCGTTCTAATAGAGCTGTAAGTAAGGCTGATATCGATGAGGCAACAACATTGAAAGAGGTTGGTGTTGGCACGTCACAAGTAATGAACTATTTAACGCAGCAGTCAGGGGCTATAATAATGTTGGATTACATATAAAGACCTCTACAATGCACTTCAAAGAGGCAAAACAAAGGAAATCGTCGATGGGGATGTGAATGCACTTATTGCTTACTTTGATTATAAGAAACATGATGATCCGAGTTTTTTGTGACATACTCGGTAGACGAATCAGGGGCGTTGCATAATCTTATTTGGTCGGATTCTACATCGAGATCATATTACATATGCTTCGGTAATGTAATTGCGTTCGACACAACGTATAAAGATAATTTGTATGGTCGACCAATTATGCCTATTGTCGGTGTCAATCATCACCATAACACAATTGTGTTTGCTACTGTCATAATCGCTGACGAGACGTCCCAATCTTTCGAGTGGGTGCTACAGAATTTTTTAGAAGCCATGATGAACAAATCGCCTATTTCAGTTGTCACCGATGGGGATAGGGCAATGCAGAGGGCTATCAAATCTGTTATCCCTAATGCTAAGCACAGATTATGCTCTTGGCATATTTCTCGCAATGCACAAGCTAACATTGGTGACCCAAAATTTATAACAGCATTCTCAAAATGCATGGTTTCCTGGTGGACAACCAACGAATTTGATATTCAATGGCGTTCAGTTGTTTCAGAGTTCAACGTCGAAAAGCATCCATGGGTGATTGAGAAGGGAAATACTCGGCACTTATGGGCACAAGCATATCTAACCGGTCATTTCTTTGCTAATATTTGCTCAACACAAAGGTACGAGTCTATGAATGCTTCACTCGCAATTGCACTGAAACACAAGAAGACATATTTAGATGTTGTTCGTGCAATTGAAGATGGAATTAGTAGAATGCGTCTGAACGAGTTGAAAGCGGATTACTTAAGTTCCCAGACGAAGCCCTTCCTGATCACAAAACTGGTTGAATTTGAAAGTCATGCTTCTGAGATTTATACGCGTGAATCTTTGCGTGTGTTCCAAGAAGAACTTCAACGGGAGACATTGTACCGGATTCAGAAAGAGATTGAGTCCTTATCAGATGAATGTCAATATTTTTATTTGAAAAAGTACAAAAAAAATAGGACATTTGAAATTAGTTTTGATTCTCGTACGGAAACCCTAAATTGCACATACAGAAAATTCGAGATAGTTAGACTTCCATATCGCCATCAACTTCACGTTTTGAAGCACTTGGATTACACATATTTGCCCGGGTCTTTAATTCAAATTAGGTGGACTAAGGATGCGAAGGCTTCTGCACCCAGTTTTGTTGATTTTAATGTGCCTCCAGAAATAATGCAAATGGCAAGGTTTGCTTCTCTACGTGCAACAACAAGTATGTTATGCTATGCTACATCAAAGACAGACGCGTCTATCAAAACGTAAGAGATGAGATGAAAGATTAACAGAAGAATTTGAGAACTTGTTTGTTTGAATGATTCAGTCAATCGGAGCA
Source organism: Hibiscus syriacus (assembly GCF_006381635.1). Classification (NCBI taxonomy): domain Eukaryota; kingdom Viridiplantae; phylum Streptophyta; class Magnoliopsida; order Malvales; family Malvaceae; genus Hibiscus; species Hibiscus syriacus. The sequence continues at coordinate 272,797 of NW_024062732.1, forward strand.
GTGTATTAAACAACGTTCGCGACCCTCAACGAAAACAACGCAAGCGAAAAGAAGTAACAAAGAACAAGGTCGAGAAGAAAATTAGGCGATGTGGGTTCTGCAACGGTGAGGGACATAACAAACTAACATGTCCTCAAGTCAAGCTGGGTTTGAATACAAGCACGCAGCCTACTTCAACTAATTTTTTTGAAGACGGAATGGACTGGTCATTCAGTCCCGCACATGATGTTAGAGACATTTGGAATAATGCAGACAACGATCTCAATATATTCAAGTATCAACATGACTCCTACTGTGTATAAGAAACATGTACAACAACCTATTGTTATTGCAAATAAACCACAATATTCAATCATGTTTGTACATTGCAACTATATTCGTATAAAATTAAAATAATTCTTCAACAACTGAATACAACTATTATATGTAATGTTCAATTATGTACTCCTTACGTTGTAGGGATTTAGTCCCTAAACCCTCAAAGAAAGCTTGTCTTACCAATTCGTAGCTTACCATCTGGACCCTGAAAGGGTGTTTTATTGGCTATGCAGTCAACATAATTATGAGCTTCCTTTATCATTTTGCATTCAGTCAGACTGTAGAGATTTGAAATTTGTAATCAATTAAAAGATCTTAAACACTTGAATCCAATTACCATTTCAAGAACAATTACATGAATATATTGATACTTACTGGTCGCTTTCGATTTTCTTCAATGTTGATACAATGGGGCTCCATTTAAAGGTCATCACCGTCGGAGTGGAAGAGTTCTCTGCCTTTAGGGTTTTTCGATTTGGGTTTTGTATATATAAGAAAAAAACACGCGTAATTTTAAAAAGTATCGACACAAATTTAAAACGTGTCGATACATTATGTAGACCTATTTTCTCAGAAAACTGGTAAATTTAAACCGGTTACATTGTAAAGTGACCTATTACATTATAATTACGGGTTTCGATGTTTTTAGGATCGACACTTTTTCTAAATGTATCAACACTTTTTCGTGAACTTGTTTGAAAAATTTATTATGGACATAAAGTGTCGACACGAATGTATAAAGTATCGATACATTATGTATACTTTTTTTAATAACCGATATATTTAGACCGGTTACATTGTTATGTTACCTATTACATTATAATGATGTGTTTCGATGTTTTTGGGATCGACACTTGGTATAAATGTATCAACACTTGGTATAAATGTATCGACACTTTGTTCGTGCACTTGGTTTGGAAATACATTCTGGACAACATGTATCGACACAAATGAATAAAGTGTCGATACATATTGTAGACCTATTTTCTCAGAAAACCGGTAAATTTAAACCGGTTACATTGTAAAGTGACTATTACATTATAGTTACGGGTTTCGATGTTTTTGGGATCGACACTTGATATAAATGTATCGACACTTATTTGTGAACTTGCTTTGGTTGGAAAATACATTATGGACACAAAGCCGGTAAAAGACAATATTTCAGTACAAAGCTGAGTTGTGAGTTGATGGGGTTGTCACACTGGTCACATGGAATGGAATATTTACTGTATAAATCACATGTTATAATGTAATATTCATATTAAAAGACACAATTACTGTGTTATATGATTTAGTTTTTTTGAATGGAATGAAAATATACACACAATATAATCAAACCATAACATTCATACACAACAAATTTCTGGATAACAATGTTCAAATATGTACCTACAACGAAATTAATCCAATGGAAAAGGGTTATCGCTAACGAAGTCCGAAACATTAGCGCATTCAACAAATTTTCCAAATACTCGCGTATGTTACCACCTTTTTCTGAGGACATATATAAATAATTTCAATAATCAAACTAATCAGGTGCAATTTTACTAACAAGAAACTAAATGAGCATAATCATGAATAAATTTGTGTCATACTTAGAGCATCAAAGTCCGAATGGGAAGCAACGTCGAAAGAATGTGGGCATATGTAATTGTTTATCTAATAAAAAACATAAATTGTCAATCAATCAATCTATGAACAACTGTTTAACTGGAAAAATATGGCGTAACTGTAACTTACCGGATTATGAATCATTTTTCGCGGTGAATCATCGACCAACAGTGTATTTAGGACGTTAAAATCAGTAAACTCGTTCCAAACATCATTGAGATCTTTACAGTATGTAAAATTATTGATGTTTTGCACTTTTTTTGATCCTGTTTACAAACAGTCGAACATAAATATATAGGAATCTTAGACAAATTAAAGTTAGCAAAGTGTAATGACAATCATCTTACCCAAACGAATAGAAAGTGGTTAGAGAACGAACGTAGTTTATCAAGTACACGGTCCATGTTATGCCTGAGATTGTAATCAAGTTTGAATGTTAACATTTAATTGTATATTAACGATTTTGGCTAGAGTAATTTAAATTGCTCAATAGTTCTAATCTCATCTTGGATGGCCAAATGGCAACAACAAAATTTGTGTACAAAATTGCATAAATTCACATAATCCATTTCTGAGGATAACATCTGCAACATGAAGAAAATGAAATTAAAGTTGTACGCTTATATGTTAAAATAATGGATACAAATTAACAGAATTGAAACCTTCTGAATGTCTTGAGATGTAAGCAAGGACACCATTGACATAAAAATTACTAGTTTTCTTGCAGGCGGCGTTGCAGACACGATATACTTGTTTGGATCATCATCTTCATCTTCATCGTCATCTTCATTGACCGCTTGGTTGTCCACATCTGTTAAAAGAAAATAAAATACATTTCAGAACGTGTAAATGTTTAGAAACATAAATAATTAATTACCTAACTCATTTGATGTCGTTGATGTAATTCGTCAGGCAATATGGAGACTTCATCGCGCAATGATGAAATATCGGCTCGCATTCCGCTCACAAGGGAATAAATATGCTCCCGAAAATTGACCATGTATTCCATCACTGTCGTAATTGTGACATCCTGTCCAACTTGAGCTCCTGGAGCTTCTGCAGCTTCTTCCATCATTGCGTCTCCTCCCCCGTCTCCCATTGGTTGGTCGTCTTCATTGTCCTCCCTCTCTAGATCTAATCCGACATCCTTGACACGCTTCCAACCGACTTTTTCAACAAAATCATATCCCACTTTTTTAATAAATAACATGTCAATCTTGCGAGTTAATCGAACAGGGGCGTCAAGCGAAAAATCAACTTCTTTCTTTTTCAACAGATGGGTGATGACACATCCATATGGTAGTGAAGTTGAAATTGATGCTCCCTTTGTGACCATATATACAAATGTTTTAAACATCAGTTTAGCAATGTTTGGAGCCGTTTTGGATCTATACTTTGCTATCCACCAATAATCGTTGTCTCGAATCGTTAATGTTTTCCCCCAGAAGGCCGAATAAACCAAGTCAGCATTTTGTGGAACACTCTTGCCTCTACATCTAGGTTAATTGGGCTATTTTTATCAACCTGTTTTATTGTAGTATCTAAGTCAGTTTCATCTGAATCCCCTTTATTCTCGACACCTATACCCGAAGCAATAGTCTCTGGAGATATATATATATATCCTTCCCCATGACATGGGCATTAATTCCTATTATATTACTCTTATTAGGCTCATACTGGAAGGAAGCATTGTTGTAGAATACTCTAACTAGATTGGGGTAATATGTTGGTTCTACACCAAGGAATTCAAGCCAACCCCACGATGTAAATGTGGATTTAAAACTAAAATCATATTTACCATCGAACAAGAAACCCAGGTCAATGACACGTTCGGGACGAATCTTCCATACTTTAAAATTCTTTTCCATCTTTCTTTCTCCGCATCGATCTAAAGTTCTCAGTGTCGAACGACTGATTTCCTCAGAAGAGCTGGGTTGAGAAGAGGTGGGTTGAGAAGAGATGGGTTGAGAAGAGTCCCGATTCTGACGCTTACGTTTTGGAGCCATTTTTGGTGTGGATATTGTTACATTGGAACACAAACACATTAAGGAAACAAAAGTGACCAATCTACAAATCAAACAAACCATAATTTATGGCAAAATATCGATAAATTTACCTGAATATTGATCGTAACTGTTATGAACGCTGGTATTCGTCGGAGTCGATGAGTTCTCTTCTGCCTTTAGGTTTAGGTTTAGTAAGGTTTAGGGTTTTTCGATTTGGAGTTTGTATCATATATATAATGAATGAAAAAATGCGAGTAATTTAAAAATGTATCGACACAACTTTAACATGTGTCGATACATTATGGTGACCTGTTTCAAATTAAATAAGTATATTTATACCGGTTACATTGCAAAATGACCTATTACATTCAAATTATGAATTTCATTGTTTTAGGATCGATACTTTTTATAAATGTATCGACATTTTTTTGTGCACTTTTTGACCATTTACATTATGGACAAAAAGTGTCGATACTTCATGTACACCTGTTTTCTCATAAACCGGTGTATTTAGACCGGTTAGATTGATAATTTACCTATTACATTATAATTATGGGTCTCGATGTTTTTTGGATCGATACTTTTTATAAATGTATCGACACCTTATGGTGACCTTGGTAAGGAAATCATTCTGGACACAAAGTATCGACATAAATTAAAAAAGTGTCGATACTTCATGTACACCTGTTTTCTCATAAACCGGTGTAATTAGACCAGTTAGATTGATAATTTACCTATTACATTATAATTATGGGTCTTGATGTTTTTTGGATCGATACTTTTTATAAATGTATCGACACATTATGGTGACCTTGGTAAGGAAATCATTCTGGACACAAAGTATCAACACAAATTCAAAAAGTGTCGATACTTCATGTACACCTGTTTTCTCATAAACCGGTGTAATTAGACCAGTTAGATTGATAATTTACCTATTACATTATAATTATGGGTCTCGATGTTTTTTGGATCGATACTTTTTATAGATGTATTGACACATTATGGTGACCTTGGTAAGGAAATCATTGTGGACACAAAGTATGGAATCGACACAAATTAAAAAAGTGTCGATACTTTATGTACACCTATTTTCTCATAAATCGGTGTATTTAGAACGGTTAGATTGATAATTTACCTATTACATTATAATTATGGGTCTCGATGTTTTTGGGATCGATACTTTTTATAAATGTATCGACACATTTCCATGCACTTGGTAAGGAAATCATTCTGGACACAAAGTATACTTGGACAAAATGTTGGAATCAAATTGTGTTTATTAATTTTTTCAGTGTTATTTTCTATTTTTACCACCTACATTGTGAATTTACCTATTACTTTAAAGTTATTGCATTTTGTAGTTATTGAACATACCTAGATATGGAATGGCCATTCAGTCCCGCACATGATGACAATTATGTTAGTGACACTTGGAATAATGCAGAATCCTACTGTGTAAAAGAAACATGTACAACAACCAATTGATAACTTTTCCCATCTCATACATAATTACATTCACATACAAAATTATAAATCGTATACAAAATTAAAAATCTTATACAAAATTAACCCTACATTTACATCATCGCTTCCTTTTGTTATTCTTGTGTAGCATGGCAGCTTTTGTCATCTTCTCTCTTAGTTGATTTTGATTGTGGCATACGAGATCGTTTAATATTTGCATACGATCCCATTCTCCAACAACCTATATTCAAATTGTCAATACGTTAAGTATTGTAAACCACATCATTCAATCTACGACTTTTAACAATGTAACGGCAAACTAATTTTTAATTCTACTTACAAAATCACCAGTAGTCCCGCTAGAACCGATCGATTCCATCCACATCATCACATAGATGCCACAATCATATCCATTCAATTGTTCGGGCATCTTATGCTACACGAATTTGAATCTTTGCAAGGGGACTTTTCCTAGAGAGCCACATGCTTCTACCCAAATGTGTTTCTCATTATAACTATCTAATATTTTCATCTGTATTAAAAAATATGAAGTTATGATCCAAACAAATTATGCATTATAATTTATATAATTTCCTTTCATACATACCAATCTCTTAGCATCATTCACTCTCTGTTTAGCTGCTTTAGATTTAAACAGACTATCATATATAGTTCCAACACGTTCTTTCATATCCAACACCAACAGATACCAATGTGAATTATTGTAGTTTATTGTGATCATGATCTGCAACAAATTTCACACACAATTTGACAAAATTCAACATTATATATCCAAAAACATCATTTATGCCTATTCGTATGTTGTCTTACCTTCTCACAGTTGGTGAATTTCATACAGTTAGGCAACATGACACCCCAAAAGCTCGCAATACCCTCAACATTACCGTTGTTGTCCAACGCCTGTTGCTGCAATTACGCGACAATCGTTATTAATTTACCGTCTATAATATTACTTTTCAACATTTATTAATTTAACTCACCGCTAAGTGGTATGGAATGTAGCTAATCATCCGGCCTGACTTTTTAGAATCGTAGCATATTGTCCAGGCGAGCAAATCAATAACCTAACAAATTTAATTACACAATCAGAACATATTAAATAGGTTTTGTCTTTTAATTGATTTCTACTTACCACACTGCCAACCATATGCTTCAACGTTGCAACGTCGGATACTTGTGAGTATTGATTTCCCATTGAGATTACAGTATATTTGTATGAATCATTAGGATTAATATCTTTTCATGATTAATATCTTTTCATGAAATATTTAAATATCACTCACAAAGCAATTCCGATTGGAATATCCGCTTTTACAACCTACAGTTTTGCATACAAATTTGTGTCACAACAACATGAAAAAAATCAATTAAGTTATATTTTATTCAACTTACCTTCTGCTTCTTCTTCTAGGGTGCATGACATTCCGAATCCAAATCTGCATTTATAACACTCTCCGGTGTATAGATGTTAGTGACATCTTTTCTCTTCATTTCCTCCATCTTTTCTTCTTCAAATTTTCTCAGTTCATCGTATTTTTTCTCTACATAGCTCTTCATCTCTTTTATTTAACCCTTCAATTTCCCCCTTCATCCAAGTTTTTCTGAACCACCTCCTTCACCCCCAAAAGTTCACTCCTTATTTCCACAACCTCCTTAACAACTCCATCAATTTTTCCACCCGTCAACTTATTAACTTCACCACTCAACACCTCAAAATTTTTCACCAATAAATCTATCTTTCCTTCCACTTCCATCTTATGCCTTTCATGTGTCTCTTCGACTCTTGATTGTCTTTGATGAATATCAAAAACGATTTTTTAATATCAGCCAATTCAGACATCAAAATGTCAAATTTACTCTGTTTTCCCTAACCGTAATCCCCCTGACCGTAATCCACCCCTCCAACCATCTCTTCTTCCCTCTCATCTGCCTCATCTGCATCCTCTACGTTCTTGAAAATAACCTTCAAAATTAAATTTGTATTAAGACATTGATTATATTCTTAATATTATTTAATTTCATTTATTACCATTTCTAGCTTCCTCGGTCTATCCACCTTCAACTTCGCCATCACTCTAACCACCTCTTCCTTCCCCCATGCACGGATGCGTGACACTCCGTGTCTTTCATAAGCCGGCAAACTATCACAGTCCGACCAATAATCGAACAGTGCAACCTGCATTTATAATAAAATTAATCATTTTATATAATAATTATACCACCATTTTATATAAAAAAAACATTCTTCAACTCAGTTACCTCTAAGATTGCTATGCACCCTTTGAGGTATCTCTGGCTGCCCTTTTGAAAGGTGATTATTGATTCAATCAATCTCGAATGGACATATTCAGCCCAATTGAATTCACCATTCAAGCATTCATCGCAAATAAGCTTCATATTGTCCTTGTTCATTGTCGTATCACCAGTTGGACAAAGAAATATCCCGACAAGTACAATAGAACTCGGGCCTTCAGCTCATCCCCCCGGTAAGATCCGCTTTTGATATCCTCTTCAACTTCAGCATATGTCACCTTATGATTCAAACCATATTTGGAGGCAAGTGCTTTCCAGTTCTTACTCCTACAGACTTCTGCAACCCTTTTGCCTTTGTTTTGTACCCCCAAGACGGCTACAACAGTCGATACCCCCAGAGGGAATGAATAATCGCCATATTTAGCAATACATTGTTTGACATCAAATTGCTCCATCAAGGATTGACACAATCCCTCGAATTGGTCGATCCTTTACTCCTATCAATGATCTAAACCCCATTTCACTCAGCACATTCAACTGATCATTCTTTTTAAGGTGTTCAATTAATGAATACACCTTTTTATGCTGCACCTTGTCGACACATCCTACATTTTTTAACAATATATAATGTTATTGTTCTTATATATCTTGTATCAACGTATTTACAAGTTTAATGAATACATTTTTTTCATGTGCTTTCCTCCGTTCTTTGTATTCTTTACTATCATTCATTGACTGTGTGATGTAAGGTTCCTTTTGAGCATCACTCATCGAATTCCATTTCGACCTCACATCTTTTTTCACCTAATATTAAGCATAAACGTTTCTTAATCAATACATTAACGCTAAATAATACTCAATGTCAATTTCATTTTACATACCGAACCGTTGTGTGTGCCATCTTCCTTCATCCTTTTGCATTCGCCCATACTGTCAACATTTAAAATTTGTAATCAATTTAAAGTTCCTAAATACTTTAATCCAATTACCATTTCAACAATAATAACAAAAAGAAATTGATACTTACTAGAAGTACATATATCGACCCTTTGGTTGCTTTCCACCCATTGACTTCATTTTTCCTTCATATATCAGTTTACGCAAATCAAATCAAATACTTGTATACAAAAATCGATAACCACTCTTGTGGTAAAACAGTTGGTCTTCAATAAAATTTGAATGGCCACTACAACAAGTGTCGGCACATTTATACAACCTAAAATATCATTTTCTACCTATAATATTATATACATGTATCCATATTTATTTCTGCCTATAATATTATATAATAATCGGTCCCAAAACCTCCCTATTTCCTTCAAACGAATGGGAACACTCAATACTCCAAGTATTTGCACATTTATACAACCTATAATATCATTTTCTACCTATAATATTAAATAAAAGTATCGATATTTATCATCTACCTAGAAGATTACTTTCTACATGTAATCGGTCCCAAATGCTTCTTTACTTCGAAAATCCCAAACAACAACACATAAAAACCCTAATTACTGTAATAATAAAAAACTAGGGTTTCAACAACGTACCTTTCGATTTGAAATACAGCAACAATCAAACAAACTTCAACATAGAAACGCCTTCTAAAATGCAGCAACAATTACGCTTTGATTTCAAAAACTCTATCTATTTTCAGAGGAAATTTAGCTATGCCTTTATATTTACACCGTATATGTTATTTATATTTAATCGATACAATTACATAAGTGTCGATACTTTTTATGTTAAATGTCGATACTTTCGATAGGATATTTACCTATTTCTTTTAAAGTGTCGACACTTTTTTACGCGTACTTATTAAAGTACCGACACTTTCAACATAATTGATAGCGCTTTACCGGTTTTGTCATTTCGATACCGGTTTTGTCATATTTTTACCTATTATATTGTTATGGATCGATACGTTTTCAAAAAGTATCGACACTTTTTAGGCGCTATAATTTCTTCTCTTTTAAATTACGAAAGTGTCGATACTTATATTAATTTATCGACACTTTCAATATATCCGGTATCTTTTTACCGGTTTTATCATTTCGAGACTGTTTTGTCATATTATTACCTGCTATATTGCTATGGATCGACATATTTGTATAAAGTATCGACACCTTTTAGGCACTATTACTTCTTCTCTTTTAAATTACGAAAGTGTCGATACTTATATTAATGTATCGACACTTTCAATATATCCGGTAGTTTTTTACCGGTTTTATCATTTCGATACCTGTTTTGTCATATTATTACCTGTTATATTGCTATGGATCGATACATTTGTATAAAGTATCGATACTTTTTAGGCGCTATAACTTGTTCTCTTTTAAATTACAAAAGTGTCGATACTTACATTAATTTATCGACACTTTCAATATATCCGGTAGCGGTTTACCAGTTTTATCATAATGACACCGGTTTTATCATATTTTTACCAGTTATATTGCTATGGATCGATACATTTTTCATTTGTATCGACATAAACCGACAAGCTAAGTTTGCCGGTTGCCAAATTTTTTAATATTTTATTCATGATTTCCACCTACAACATTGTTATTACTCGATATTTCAGGTAGCGCTAAATCGAATTTGTTAAATATATTATAATGTATCCGGTAACGCCGTATATTAGCATGCCTTTCTTGAGACAATCCCTTATATCGTCTTTCTTTTATATTGCTTTTCTTTCAATCAGATGGCAGTAGACTAAAAATAATTAAATAAATTTAAATTATAAAAAAACCTTTCAATCAAATACTTACATGTTCCCAATATAATTGGAAGATTATATTTATTAAATTAAAATTATGATTAAATTAATAGAATGTATATGTGTATGTATGTTGAGGATTAAATATATAATAATACCAACTTTGTTAATTGCCACATCAATACTTCTATTAAAAATTAATGGTAGGTGGTACAAGTATATTGAAGACTAAATATATAATAATATCAACTTTGTTAACTGCCACGTTAATACTTATGTTAAAAATAATTTATTGAAGACCAAGTATATTGACCACTTAATTATTTAACCCTTCTACTCTGGTCACCAATCTTTCAATTATTTTAATTAGACCACTTAATTATTTAATTGTTGTCAATCAAACCATCTACTGTTAATTTTCAACAAAAATGTTGATGTGACAATTAACAAAGTTGGTATAATTATATATTTGGTCCTCAATACTTATAAATTCTATTAATTTGATCATAATTTTAATTTAATTTAATAAATTTAATTCTCTAATTATATTGTGACACATGTTAGTGTTTGATTAAAAGATTTTTTTATAATTTAAACTTATTTAATTATTTTTAGTCCAACCACCGTCACCATCTAGTTGAAAGAAAAACCATATAGAAAAAAAGGCAGTATAAGGAAAAGTGGAGGACTCGAACTAGGGTTTTGGGGGGAAGTTTGCACGCATCCAGCCACTAAGGTAAACTCAATACAATGTGTATATATTTATTTTGTCCTTAATGGCATAAAAATAGAAAGAAAAATAACCATGGAGGAATTTGAACCTAGTCCAAATAAAAAACTTAAAAGCAACAAACCACTTAAGAAATCTCACATTTAGTTAAAATTTGGATAAATTCTATATATATTTAAACATTAGATTAATTTTAAAAATTAAATTTAATATTTTATTTTCAACTTTTATAACAAGAATTATATGATCTTAAAGTGAGCTTTTTTAATTTAATTAATGATTTTTATTAAAAATAAAATATATGAATCATTTATATTTTAATTAATTTTTATTAAAATGTATAATTTAATATTTTAATTAATTTTGTATTGGATTGTGTAATTCAAAATGTATAATTTAATATTTTAATTAATTTTTTATTAAACTGTGTAGTTCAAAATGTACAATTAAATATTTTAATAAAAAAAGTATTGAATTGTGTAGTTCAAATCTATGGCTATTTTTCTTTCTTTTTTATGACATTAACTACAGAATAACTATATAAATATCTTACTGTGTCCTATTGGACAGGTTACCTCAGTGGCTATAAGCATGCAAGATATCCCCAAGAACTGGGTCCAAGTCCCTTTTAACCTCATTTTAGCGTCTTCCACTGTATATAGCTTTTATTTCAACCAGAAGGTGCGTCAACATCTGATTGAACTAAAAATAATTAAATTAAATAAATCTAAATTATAAAAAATATTTAATCAAACGGTGACATATGTTATAATCTGATTAGATGATTAAATTTATTGAATTAAATTAAAATTATAAACAAATTAATACAATATATAAGTATAGAAGATCAAATATATAATTATATAAATTTTGTTAAATACCACGTCAACACTTACGTTAAAAATTACCAGTAGGTAACTTAATTGACAACAATTAAATTATTAGGTGGTTCGATTGACAAAGTCAAAGATCGATGGTAAAAATAGAAGGACTAGATAGTTAAGTGGTCATTAGTATAGTTTACCCTTAAGTTTTTTATTCGGCCATAAGTTCAAATTCCTCCATAGTTATTTTTATTTCTATTTTTATGGCATTAACGGCAGAATAAATATTACACTATTGTGTAAAATAATAACTAAATGTTGAATTTACCTTAGTGGCTGGATGCGTGCGAACTCTCTCCAAAATCCTCGAACCCTCCACTTTTCTTTATATTGCCTTTCTTCTATGTAGCTTTTCTTTCAATCGGATGGTGACGGTGGTTGGACTAAGAGTAATTAAATAATTTTAAATTATAAAAAAACATTTCAATCAAATACTGATATATGTCACAATATAATTGGAGGATTAAATTTATTAAATTATAATTATGATAAAATTAATATAAAATGTATAATTATTGAGGATAAAATATATAATTATACCAATTTTATTATCTGCTACGTCAATATTTCTGTTAAAAATTAATGGTAGATGGTGTGATTGACAACAATTAAATAGTTAAATGGTTTGATTGACAAAATTAAAAGGTCAATGACAAAAATAAAAGTATTAAATAATTAAGTGGTCATTCGTACAATTTACCCAAGCTCAACTTTCTTTCAAATCATATATATATATATATATATATATATATATTATCGATACTTTAAATAAATAAATAAAACAATGGAGCACTATCGACGGAAATATATTTACCAGTACGAAAGGAAGTCAAGTCGTCTATCAAATGGGGTAAATTGACCCACTTGCCCAACAAACCAAAATCCATGGGGCCCACGCAATACAAAACGACAGGCCAAACCCACACTTCAAAGACCAGAGTCCCTTTTTGTAGATTAGATGAAAAATGAAGGGTATTTCAATAATTTAATGAAAGATAAAAACGCGCCGGATTATAGGCCTTCGTGACTGCAGATCATGCGAAACAGGTTTTTTTGCCCCACCTTGTCCCCTTTTGTCGGTCCTCACGTAAAAATAAAATAATAGAAAACGAGTAAAGATAAGAGAATTTATTAATTAAATAATTAAAATTTATAAAAAAATTATTATGGATTTAGATAATTTGATTAATAAATTTCTTATCATTATTCTTTTCTATCCTTTATATTAAAAAAATTCTAAATATACATTATCCTTCAATTATTATTATACGATTGTACGTGAATGAAAATATTTGAAACGCAAAGACATATATCTAGTTAATATTAATTTCATATAGTAATATATCTCATTGGAAAATAGCTATTGGAATTTGGCAATAAATAATAAATAACATACCAATTAATCTTAACACATTAACCTAAAATCTCTAAACACTACTCTCAAGTCTTAACTAATCTTAAAGTACTATCCAACGGCACTAACTTGTCTTCCATAAAACAGATTTCCAGAAATTTATATTAGTTTGTGAGTAATAAATATATTGTGGTCCAATCTAACTCTTGAATCTCTCCCTCTTCAAAGCGTTTGTCTTTTTCTTCCTTGGGAGAAAAAATCCTAACCCAATGGAGAAACAGCTGCAACAATCAGCAGCCTCCTTTGCTTCTTCATTTTGTTGGTCTTCTCTTCTTTCTCTCTACTGTAAACAGTGTCTCTTTCTTTAACTCCGGCTCAAATGGTTAAGTCCACATTGTTCTCTTCACTGTGATCTCTTTGGATCAACAATTTACATACCCTTTACTACTATTACACTCAGGTACATTCTACATTCTTTCATTTCTTCTGAATCTCTCTTTTACTGTTTATTGGGCTTATGTTTTTGCTCATTTTTCTTCATGAATTCCTGCATCCCTCCTTTTTCCAAGTTCTTTTCTTTCTTGATTCTTGCTCAAGAAAGTAGGTTTCTTTATGATGCATTGCAATTGTTACTCTATTTTTTTCCTGGGTGTTCTTTAAGCTGAGATAATGAGTACTTATAATGTGCATTATCTATTTCTTTGTATCTGTTATTGGTTTTTATTGTTGCATCTGAAGTTTTGGCCTTTTTCTGCAAATAAATGTTGATTTTAAGCTGAAGTTGATCAGTTGCTTTTGATGTTTTCTTGGTTCTTATTTGGTTTTTAAATAAAAAAGCTTATATCACTCAATTGAGCTTAGTACAAATGAACGTGGCTGCTGTGATGATTTATCAATTTATGATTTGACTGGAAAATAGTGCAGCATAATCCTTTGCATTACTCGGACTTGGGTGTGTCCGATATGAGTTCTAAGTTTTTCCATGTATTTGGAAAATGAAAAGTCTGACCGGCATAATGGATCTCCATCTTTTATAAATTCATGGATATCTAATGTTGTAGCTTCGTTTTCTGTCTAATCTGGAAAAAGAAGTCAACTTCATATCACATGGAGCAGTATGAAGTGCTAAAGCAAATCGGGAAGGGAGCTTTTGGTTCAGCTCTTCTAGTGAGGCATAAGCATGAAAAGAAGAAGTAAGATTGCAAATAAGACACACTGCATTCCCTCTATTTGTATTTGATTTACACGTGAATTGTGAAATATATCAGATCAACAACTAGACTTCCTTGATGGATTCATCTTATGTCAATTGATTTATCTTTTCTCTTTTCTTTGAGAATGATAAAGGTATGTTCTTAAAAAAATCCGTCTCGCTCGCCAGACTGATAGGTCTCGTAGATCTGCTCATCAGGAGGTTTGTATAATTCCCCATTGGTGTTTTTAACTCCTTATAATCTTTATGATACATTTATGATCATTAGATTTTCTTTATGTTTAATTAACGTGTTGAATAGAGATTTGAATCCCGAATATTTTAGCTATTGCAGTTTCTGGACCTGGAAAATATTGTTATTGAACTTTTGAAATTCTAAGGTTGTTGTAAATGTTGCTCGTTATGGACCTACTACTTGTTTCTATGGTATGAATTTAATTTTAGTTCAATTTATAGACTAACATTTCATGTTATTCATGTAGATGGAGCTTATTTCTAAAATTCGAAACCCGTTCATCGTGGAGTACAAAGATTCATGGGTAGAAAAGGTATGCTAATTTCCAATTAATGGCTGCACTGCTGGATTTTCCTCTATGCTTGTCATTTTACACTTGTTTTTATCGTCTCTTATGTTACCCGGATCTTCACGGTGGGTCTATGACCTGACATGGGTTCTTGCATGTCTTCGTTTTCAGGGTTGCTACGTATGCATTATTATAGGTTATTGTGAAGGAGGAGACATGTAAGATTTTTTTCTTGCTGATATAGAGAACGATTTCTGTAAGTCATTATCAATCATAATAAGATTTTCCTTATAAACCAGGGCCGAAGCCATAAAGAAGGCAAATGGCAAGCTTTTCTCGGAAGAGGTTTTTTTTTTATATTTTAATTCTCCAACTCATTTGCCAGTTATTTCCCATTTCATCTTATATTGAAATCATTGCTATTTTAATCTCCTAAAAAGCCTTTCTTTTTTCTTTAACAATCATAAGTCTGAATTTATTTCACCTAAACATGTTCAGAAGCTGTGCAAGTGGCTTGTTCAACTCCTGATGGCTCTCGACTATTTGCACTTGAATCATATTCTTCATCGTGATGTCAAGGTTAGTGACATGATGTTGTTCTCTTCAAGAATGTATTATGATCATCCGCAACACACCAAGTTGCTTTCTACTGACAATATTTCATTTCATTG
Source organism: Hibiscus syriacus (assembly GCF_006381635.1). NCBI lineage: Eukaryota > Viridiplantae > Streptophyta > Magnoliopsida > Malvales > Malvaceae > Hibiscus > Hibiscus syriacus. Next base: position 288,565 of record NW_024062732.1, read on the forward strand.
TATAATTCAGTGTTCGAACATCTTCTTGACAAAAGATCAAGACATACGTCTCGGTGAGTGATATTACTATTTTATTCTTAGTTCATTTGATAGGGTTACAATTTCTGCTCAGGAAGATGAGAAAAACACTTATGCAGGTGATTTTGGACTTGCCAAAATTTTGACTTCCGTTGATCTCACATCGTCTGTAAGTAATATATGAATGAAGTATCCATGGAGAATTTGACGCATCACTTGATTTTATTAATCAATAATCATCATCATTGTTATTCAGGTTGTTGGAACTCCGAGCTATATGTGTCCTGAGCTTCTGGCTGACATACCATATGGTTCTAAGTCGGATATCTGGTCATTAGGTAAACATGCTTGCACACGAACGGCACTTGTCTTTGTCTGTCAGTCTCGATATTTATCTATACATGTGTTTATATAACATGAAAATATATTCTCCAGGGTGCTGCATATATGAAATGACTTCTCTCAAGCCTGCATTCAAAGCATTTGTGAGTTTTCTACCCGGTCTTTCTTACTTTGTAACCGTTTCCAGCTTGTTGCATATACATCTTTTAGCTTAGTCTGTACTTAAGGACTTCTTAGGCACAGATTCCTAAAATATATGGGTTCAATTATTGTACATAGTCTTCACAGATTTTCATGTTCACACGTTTTTCCGGCAACTATATTATTTGTTGCCTTTCGAGCTGTAATTTGGCCAGATTCTTAGTAGTACCTTGGAATCGATTTATATATTTGGTCCTCATGAATAAGCTAGATAGTGCTTGTCATTTTTAGCGCTTCAGAACAACATCTCGACCAGCTGAAATATCTGGCAGTGTACTGTGTCCTCATTTCCATCAGTGAATATAAACTTGTGCTGCATCCCCTTCACGAGGGTACTTTGTATGCGTAACTAATGCTTTGACATTCGGATGCATTTCTCCAGGGGAAACATCGTTTAATGTTTAGTAATCACTTTCCAGTTTCATGTTTCGTTTTCCTCTTATAATGATCTTAAATCTCTTGAGCAGGATATGATGGCGCTGATAAACAAGATTAATAAATCAATAGTTTCCCCGCTTCCGACAAAATATTCTGGGGCCTTGTAAGCTTTGTTTTCCTTCCATGATAGGAATAATTATTGTTATTTCTTCTTGTTAACAGTAGTTTAGTGATTGGCTTCTTTCTTGTGAATGTCATTTCTCGTATGCTGCTCTTAAAATGATGAATTATGTTGGTCTAATAATTGCTTGATTTTCTCTTCAGTCGTGGTCTTGTTAAAAGCATGCTCCGCAAAAATCCCGAACTCAGACCAAGTGTACGTATAACTCTCCTCTGGTTTAAGTATTATAAATCATGCATAGCATCTTTACAAGTCGACAATAATGATATCAAACTAAAGTTCATACATAAATGTTCTTGGAATTGGATAGAGCAAAGTTGCAGTTGTTTTGAGTGGGACACTTCTTCATGCCCGGTTCTCCTAGCATTCATTCATCTGCCTGTGCACATGTCTACAATTTATTGCTTTTCCGATGATCTGAGATCTGTATCCACTGTGACAGGCTGAGGAGCTGCTTAAACATCCGCACCTTCAACCATATATTCTCAAAGTTCAAAATAAAATCAATAACCCGAGAAGGAATAGTTTGCCTGTGCATTGGCCTGAAACCAATATAAAGAAAACTAGATTTTTGGATCCGGTAGATGTCGGCTTCTCTGGATACAGGGAGAGGCGTAGGTCGTTCAGTGATAGGACTTTAAATCCAAGCATTTCTGGGGCTGAGCAAGATTCGGTTTGCTCTACCAAAGGTATACATCACGGTGTGCCGGGTTATTTAGATCGAAGATTAGAAGATTTGTCTATTGATAGCAGCCATGAAGGAACAGTCATTTGCAAGCCAATTACTTCAAAGCTTTCTAGCATCACCAAGAATACGAGAAGTTCTTCGAAAAAGGCTTCTGCATCTCCGAAGAGAAAGACAGAGCCCTCGAAAAATTGTGACTCGGTAATATATCCTTCCTCCCCTTCACTGCTTTTCCTTTTCTCAGATGTTTTTGCAGCACATTCCTAGAAATTGCTAATAATAACATTTTTTCTATTTTCAAAAGCCTGCCGTTTCACTGTTTATTGCCTTGTACCAACAGTTTCCTGGTTCATGCACTCCAATTAAGAAACCTCTCCCTGCAACTCGAAGATCATCCTTGCCATTACCAAGAAGAACTACACTCCGAGAATCAACTTCTATGTCTAAAGCTGGTATTCTTCACCTTGTACAATCACCCGATGTTTCGGTTAATGCTCCTCGAATTGATAAGATAGCTGAATTCCCATTAGCCTTGTATGAAGATGTTTTCTTCCCCATCCACAAAACTTCATCAGTATCCACGCAGGGCTCTTCTGGCTCACCACAATTTGTCGATTGTTCAATCACAAAAGATAAATGTATGGTTCAAACATGTCATCGAGCTTCGACCAAGCCCCCTTCCACTGATGCATGGCAGGGAAATTATCGCAGCGCGTTTCAAGCCAATGGAGGGGATGCAACTGATTCCTCCGACCAGAATGCAACTGCCGGTGCATCAAGCCATACCTCATCAAACACACGGAGGCAGAGATTTGACCCCTCATCGCTCCAGCAACGTGCTGAGGCATTGGAGGGGTTGCTTGAATTTAGTGCGAGGTTGCTGCAGCAAGAGAGGTATGATGAGCTTGGTGTGTTACTAAAGCCATTCGGACCAGGTAAGGTCTCTCCTAGAGAAACCGCCATCTGGTTGACTAAGAGCTTTAAGGAGAACTCTACCGGCAAGCTGGAGGATTAGTACCTGCGGATCGCAGTGATCTGTACTACATCTGTAGCCATAAGCATGTATCAAATTTTTAGAGTTTGGTCCAGGCTTATCGGATTATAGGTAATGATTCATGTTGAGAGAACCTTAACAGTTAGGCATTTTGGTTTAAAACGAATGCCAATTGTTAGTTGTAGGTTGTATTTTCATTATTTTCTTTGAAATGGATGCTTATCTTCCACCTGTTGATTTTTGTGTATATTCATGACTGATATACGGAAATGGATGATTGCCCGGACTTTGTTACTGAAACCGGAATATAACTCCGACCAGGATGATAAGGAACTTCCAGGGGCTCTGCTTCGGGCATTGGGAAGCGTAACCCGATCACCAGACCATCCTCACTGCCCCTCTGCTTCGGGCATCAGGACGCCTAACCCGACCACCAAACTATCCTCACTGCCCCTCGAACCACCCATCTTGAAGCCTTGGAATGGTAGTGTATAACTGAAAATAATTACTAAGGTATTCCATTCAAGAGGCTCAGCAGAAGGGGGCTTGCAGAGGCTACTTCAGGACAACAGTGAGGAAAAGTCAACTTGATCAAAATTTCTTTGATTTGACCTCAAAACATTGAAAAGTATTAAGCTTTTCTTAATCTTGAATTGCCCTTAATTTAAGTCAAACATAAGTTAGAATAAATACATAGTAAATGTTCCTTTTGTGTTGCTCCGACTTTGAAGTATTTATATTTGACACTCGTATTTTACAAGGGTACAAGGATATGACATCCTCTAAGTCTAAATATATGATTAGACTTGAACAAAAATTAAGCATACTCATATAGGACATATTCATTTTCGGCAGAGAAAAAAATGTTTTTATGTATGAGATAATTTGTACGAACAGATTTCTGTTAGAAAAAATTTCACTCAAAGCTACAGTTTACATCAAATAGTGCCATATTTAGTCTATTTGATGGCCCATTACTTCAAGGAAACAGAAGTTTAGAAGTTAAGAAAGCTCCTTCAAGTGATGAAACTTTGTTAAGAAACCTTCAATGGAGTGACAAATGGCTTAACCAGGATAAGTTCTTCCATTGCAGGCCTTGGATTAGTACAAAATCATTGCCAAATTTAAATTAATATATAAATAAATTTAATAGCAACAAAAAAACCAACATACATGAATTAAAAATACCAATATCTGTATAAATTGTAATAGCTTCAATCTTCTTTTCTGGTGTGATCAGACATGGGAAAGGCAGGCAAATGGTTAGTAAACTTTTTGTTAGGGAGAAAAGATGAAAAAGCAAAGAGGAAGAACTTGTCCCTATCTTTTGAAGAAGGGACTTTGATTACTAACCCATGTGCAACTCCATCACCCTCATCTTCGTTTAAGCGGAGATGGAGCTTCGGGAAGCTGTCGAGTAAAGATCGTGCTGCTAAGAGTTCCCGGTCATTCGATTTGGTGACCGCAACTCCACTCGCAACAAAAACTGTATCCGACATGGAGATCCGGCACAATAACAATAACGTTTTTGCCATGGCAATGGCAAGTTCTACCAAAAGGAAAACAAAAGCAACATATGCAGCAGTGTTACATGTAGCGGCGACCCGGATTCAAGCTGCCTTTCGGTCGTATTTGGTAATAATCCTAGCTTAAAGCTTTGAATTCCATGGTTACATAGGCCTAATGATTTATGTATTGATTGATGTGAACATTGCAGGCAAGGAAAGCATTGCATGCTTTGAGGGGACTAGTAAAGTTGCAGGCACTGGTTAGGGGTCACCTGGTGAGAAAACAAACGACTGTAACTCTTCGAAGCATGCATGCTCTAATGGCGATACAAGTTCGAGCTAGGTTTAAGAGAGTAAAAATGGCTGAGGAACCACAACTTGCTGTTAAATCCCAATCATCGAGATATGCCAGGTTTTCCCATGAGATAGAGTTCAAAAGAACACAAAGAGTAAGTTTTCTTTCAGTTTCCATCATTTTCTAACCAACCAAACATGAACTTGTTCTGTAACAACTCCAAATTCAACAACTAATGTAACAGTGTTATGTGCATATATAGGATGGTGTTAATATAAATCATTATGAAAAATCATGGTTTTATAAATCATTCACGAATGGAGAGGATTGAGCAAGGAATCGCCAGATTTTACTCGGGAGATCTTTCGATCCCGAAGAGAGAACATAAATGTGAGTTCTCATTCACCACACACAACAGTCCCAGACATTCTCCCCCGACGTCAAAGGCGACACCGGCGAGATCATCTTTCAGTTCTCATGATTATCCTTACACGCCGAGTTACATGGCGAACACACAATCTTCGAGGGCTAAAGTCCGATCGCAAAGCGAACCAAGACAACGGCCTGCACTGAACTTCAAAGCGAAAGGCAAAAGAATAACTCCAGGTGAAGAAATGGATGAATATATTCAACGATATTCGCCTTCGCAGTCGAGAGGCATAGCTGATGGGAATCAAGATCCATGGATTGTCAAACTTTATCAATCAACAATTACACCAAAGATGGAAATCACTTCTTACAAATGAGGTAAGCAAGTAGGTTCAAGCTATGTTACTCCAACTTAGGGGGAGAGTTGTACCAATATTCATATCCAAATATATGTTAGATATCGATAATTAGTATGAATATTTTACAAAAAAATGAAGAATCCGAATAATATAGAAATTATTTTAAAAATTATATTTTTATACCCATTATCCGAATATACATTAAAATTGATAAGAATGGAAAATATAAGAATCATCAGATGAAAAAAATAATTATAATCTTCTGTTTTTTATATGGATGGAACACTGCAAATGCTTCAGATTCTGAATTTCCATTGCTTATTACAACAACCGGATATATCTTTACCTGTACAATCCATTATCAAAAACATCGATGAGATTGATAGAATCAGGTTTTTCAAATAATGCTCCTTATAATTTGGATATCAATTCAAATCAATAAAGCCATTGTCCAATTAAGACAAGCCGAATGCAAAAGCTCGTTTATTCTGTTAGCTCGAAGTTAGGGACAATTCAAGTCTTGGTTTTTCAGAAAAGCGAGAAACAGGAGCCGTTAGCCTTTCATTAAAAATTCGCAAGAAAATCTATTTCGAACGTAAAATAAAAACTGTGACAATACGATGCAAGATAATTTGTTTAATCTGAAACATGAATGCTGGTTTTGGGTTGGTCGATGGTAAGTGGCAAAGCCATTTACTTACAAGTTAGCACCTTTTTTTAATCCATTCTACACTTCCCTAAAGTTTTCAATTTTTTTTGTTTTAATTCCCAGACAAATAGTCCTTATTTCAGCTAACAATGTTTCTGACATGAGTGTTAGCCGTAACCTTTTTCCTCGTTTATTTATTTGCATGTTACTTTCAGTTCCATAATTTTGTTGACTTCTTTTGAATCCCGGGTTTTCTTCTCAATTGGCCAAATTACCTCACTGCTTGTTTTGGCTATATCGACTATCAGACGTGTCTGACACCCGGTGACTGTAGACCCGTACATGCCGTTGCCAAACAATGAAATCATAGAGTAGCAAAGCAGGTTGGGAACTGAAAATTCTAAGGAACCATTTATTCTTAAGTTTGATTACAACTTTCAAGAGACCAAGATGCATAGTTCTCTGTCTCTGTCCAGTCAGGGTCCAAGTCCATTTTCACTTTCTCCTTCATCCATGTATGCTCACAAATTGAATTCCAGTCCATGATAATCACTTGTTTTTTATCGGCAGGTTTTGGCTCAATTCCCGTTATCCCAAGGATTACAAGTTGCATGGTCGTCCATCTCGAAGGACCTGGTAAAGATCCATTCTGACCTGATCAGAACACACCCATAAATAACTTAGCTGTCCAATGCTGACTGTTTTTCCCTTTCAACCAAGAATTAAGAAAAAAAAATGGGCAACCAAGTGTCTCGGACTCCTGCATTTCATGTGATCTGAACTATAAGAAAATGGGGATGCTATAATTTATAATTGTATTATTGTTTACAGGATTACATAGATAGTATGGAAGGAGCAACTTTGTCTGGCAGGCAAGCATCGGCCTACATATGTGATGTCGGGGAAGAGTCAGCAGCCCTGCAGAAGAAGCTCGCGGCAGTCGGATCGCAAGAACAGATGGAAATTTTAAGTGTTCCTGATGTGTTCAGCCTTGTATGATGTTTATTTGTGTATCACTATACTCAAACCACCTACAATGGACAAGGCAAATTGGTGGAAGCTAACGAGATATGCATCTATTCAACATGTTTGATCATTTATGTAACCAAAGGAAGTTACAAGAAAATTATTTTTACACCCTATTTCACATGAATATAATCTCAATAAGTTTTGCCTAATGATTTTGTTTGGTTTTTTCTTGTGTGCTGGAAGAACTATGGATGAATAAATCTGAATCCACATAATTACTTCAAAAAACAAGCATCACCATACGAATCCGAATTAAATCACACAATTTTTAACAGAGATTTCACTTAAATCCAGAGTTAAATGATCTAATTTCTGAAGCACATTATATGTTGTTTATTCATGATAAGATAACTTCCAGGAAAAGATACTGAGATATCAATCAAATACAAGGTGGAAATGAAGAAATCAACATAAAAAATGCACTCTTACAAATGGTTCAGATTGTGCATACAGGGCTGAAGATGCATATGAAAAAATAACCATCACTATTTGATCAGCTGAGATACCGATTAAATGAAAAATATTTCCTCAAAATTAACATAATTTTTTAGAACTTGCTGAAGAACCAAGATGAGCATCCAAACAGCATCAACGGCTAAATGCCTCAATTCATACAAGGAGTCCTTTAACTAATAAAAAAAATATCAAAAGCATGAGCATCAGATTGTTGAAAATAGATAAAGAAGCAAAATGCCAACTAGACGAGAACTAGTTTCTGCGTCTGCTTTTGGCAGTCTTAAACCCACACTTACAAGGCTTTCCCCAAGGTGTCCGTGAAGTCTGCCCATAACTTCCACTACTTTTACTCCTTCCCTCACCACCACCATGAGGATGATCGACCGGATTCATTGCAACTCCCCTAACCACGGGTCTCCTGCCCAACCACCGACTCTGTCCTGCCTTCCTAAGCTTCTTAGCTCCATGGCTAGGATTCGACACCATACCAACCGTCGCTCTACATTGAGTATCAATCAATTTTTCAGCACCTGATGGCAGTCTAATCAAACAGTATCTTGATTTCGGTTCTTTGAGGATCTTAGCCGAAGTTCCAGCCGCCCGGACCAGCTTTCCGCCTTGACCAGGGTTCACCTCAATGTTGTGGATAAAGGTTCCAATTCGCATGGAAGAAATTGACATACAACTCCCAATTTGTGAATTAATGTCCAGATTAAGTAAATCTCTTTTCATACTCTCAATCGTTGATTGATTATGAAATTCTGCCGCAACTGCAAAAAAGGAACATTTTAAAAAAAGCAAAAGATATCTAAATGTTCATTGTCTCTCTTCCCTTTATGCAAGGATTGCGTTAAAGAGTACACTATAAATTGTGATAAACCCTAGAAACTAAAGAACAATTTTTTTATTCATTCTAATTCCTTATTCTGTTATTTGGCACCAAACATTAAACTTCCAAAACAAGTGATCTCTCAGAACCCAAAGGGGGCTATGATCAGACGCCATTTTGATAATTTTTTTTGTTAAAAAAAGATGGAGTGAGGTGTACCAGGGAGAGATTGCGATTGGGAACACGAAACGATTGATGCAGAAACTTGTTGAAGAGATTCAATGAAGCTGTGCGACTTCTCAATAAAGTCATTTCCTTCTTTCTGTACTTTGGTTTTAAGAATTTGTTTTCCCAGAGCTAGGGTTTTGGATCGGATTTTTCTGGGAAAAGAAGAAGACTGAAACAAAACAAGGGACAAAAGGCTAAAACGCTGCGTTTATCGGTATAGTGGGCTGACGGCTATGGATGGAAAATGGATGGGACTGGTCCGAATACCTTTTATTTTATACTCATTTAATGTTTTCGTATTTACTATTTACACATCATTCACTATAGATAAAATTTTTAAGTTTACATCCGTTCATATGAATATATTTTTTAAATTCACCCCATAACCACTGTCCAATTAAATATCTATTGCTCATATTGTATTTGCTTTGTATACATCCATATCTGTATGACAACAACCTTACATATTGCATAAATAATAAAATATAAAATAAAAATGTTTATTAAAAGACATGATACTTGTCGCGGTCGTCTTTCGGTTGGGTCTGGAATTGGGTTACGACTTGAATTGATTGGATTAGAGTCGTCACCGATCACTTTAAAAGCATTTAGATAGATCGGACACCATCTTATATGATTTGCGTTTTATCAAAAATGTGTTGGGTTCGGTAGTCGGTTACAGTCAATGAAGATTAGCACCTTGAATTGTCCTTTCGGTACCATGTAATTTGTTGGTTGTATTAATTAGAGAAAATTAAAAATTAAAATTAAAATTTAAAACATTCGATTGATTAAAATTCTTGTAAAAAAGGATTAAAAAATATTAGATAAAAATTATAACAATTATAGCTTCCTATATCTACATAGAGATAAAAACAATAAACATGTATTATTGAGGGAAAACATATATGCCAATTCGAACAGCTAGCATGGGAACAACATGCATGAAATAATAATAAATGCTTATATTTTATGAAATGCACACAAATGCATAAAACGAACAGCATGCATGAAATAATGATAAAATATTTAAATTTTATGAGATGCACGCAAACCCATGAAACAAACAATGGGCCTCACATGTGGGAACAATTGTTGAGAATTAATCCCAGGAGCACGTTCCCTCGCTTTTGCTTGGCATTTCGAAACTTCGATTGCCTGTGCTTCAGCTTCTTGTCGCATTCTGTCACAGCGTTGAGCAAGATGTCGCGCATCTTCCAAAGGAGCTCCCATTACCATTGCTCTTAGTGGCTCAGCAAACTTAGCTCCATAGTTAGCGGAGAACCTGGCAGGCCGAACACCATCAGTTCTGGAGTTGATAAACACGAGCACTGGAAACTTTAGTGCATCGAGAACACCAGCGATCTGAGTTTCATCATTAAATATATATGCAAGAATATAAAAATCCTTCAAAAAATGGGAGTCTAATTTAGATTCCGCCATTGTTGGGCCCAACTGCATATCCAAAGCTTTTGACTCCAGTTGTTTCCGTTTTGCATGAGGATCTTGAGGACATCGACCAATGCGCGAGCTGAAGCATAGAGAGCAGTGAGCGAGTGCACGATCAAATGAAACCCCATCTCCTTGAGCTCCTCAGGCGTGCGCAACGGTGTAACACCCCCTTCGATCATGTTACAGACTCTGCACCCTTTGGTATGGCGTCCGATCTCTTTAAACTCGTCATCGTTCCTTGGTGCCTCCACCAACACCTATGGCTTCATGGCCATCAGACTTGCTACTTCCCCAGATAAAAACTTGTGATGAGGCCATCTGTCAAGACCATTTTCACGGCAGATTCTCTTGAGAACGAAGGCGGAAACGCCAAGAGTGGAAGCGGCGTCGTCGAGAGGAAGAGAGAAGAAATCGGCAACGTCCTCAAAAGAGAGAGATTGAGCAGCTGCAGAGTTGGATTTATGGTGTTTTAAGCTCATCTTTCTGCTTCTCTTCCATTTTTTGCTTTTTTATTGCCCCGTTTCAACAAATACGTGAAGAATATATAAGAAAATTATAATCTAAAAATAGCTTTGCAAAGTGGTGGCTTTCTGTTGTTCCTAGTTACTGGAGAATATGGGTGGTGCGCAGTTAGAGAGAGGGGTCCCGGAGTCCCATTTTCGGTTGAATTTGTCGGGGGTTGCACTAGCCGGGATTTTAGGGATTTAGTGGGTTAGTTGTAGTAGTGGTGGGATAGTTTGTTGTTGAAATAAACCTGTAAAAATAATATTAATAGTATTAATAATATAATAATAATAGTAAATAATTATTATAATAATATATATTTTTTATGTCAAAAACGGGTGTCTACAATAATCTAATATTTGATTAAATTATAAATCATGTTCTATAAAATATTAATATTTATGTGATAGTCTCTGAAATTATACCTAAATTCATGATGATTCAAAATTTATATAATGAGTAATTAGTGGACGAACGGATGTAGGACGAACAGATGTGGGGTGGGCAGATGCAAAACGGCTAAGGTCTTAAATCTATCATCTATCTACTACCTATAATAATGAATATGACTTTTTTACATCCATTAACAATCTATTAAAATTATCCTCCTCTGCCTCAATTAGAATGTAAATCTATAAAATTGTAATCGCCTACCACTTCTACTTAAGGCTATTTTTATTAAAATAACAAGAGAAAAAAATTAATAATTTAGAAATATTGAATTATTATTTAGAGAATATATTCACGAGTTTGTCAAAATTGAATATATTTAGAAGAAAAAAAGATGAATAATTATTTAGAGAATATATTTACAAGTTCATCTCCCCGTGCCTTGATATCGTCCTGTAAGAATATGATAAGTTAATTTCAATTGATAAAATTAAATATTGAAGATAAAATAAGATAATTTACAATTTTATTATTTTTTTTGTTAAAAGCGTAAATAAACATTTGATAAATTTTAAAACTCATAATATTATTAATACAAATAAATAACGATACAATATTAGTTTCGACTAGTTTATAAACATGAGAAATAACAAAAAATTTCTAAGTATATTTTTCTTTTCTTCTTCTTCTCACTAATACATACTAAAACTAAACTAAAACACACACATATATAGATAGAAGTTATGAAACCTTTCTACCCATCTTTGCCACCATTTATATTACTTAATAATTAAGTATTTTATAAGCTGCCAAATGTTACTTATTGCTGCCATTTTAGCTTAATTGTTAAGCGTACATATGTTACTAAGTTGCCGCCACCTTATTGTTGCTTGTTGCAATTGAATAGGATTCGCCACCTTTAATCCTTAATCATCCAAGTGGATTATTTCTTACCACAATCTTTTTTACGTTGCTTAAATTTTGATTCCGACATTGATGTTTAGTTTGATCTCTAACATTTTTAATATTGAAATCTTGAAAAAGTTGTATTTTATTTTTTTAAAATAGAACTCAAATCCTCCAAATTACGATATTAAACAGTTAGGCGACAAATACTTTATATTAATGAGCAGCTGCTGCTGCTGAAACTAAAAGAAGGGAAGGATTTTGATTTGCGATGGCGGACAAGGCAGTGACTATTAGGACTAGGAAGTTCATGACCAACAGGCTACTTCCCAGGAAACAATTTGTATGTTCCCTTTGCTCTCTTTTTTTGTTTTCCTTCTACTTATTTTCCATTGATTTTATCGGTGATCAGACGTGTGTCAATCATAGAATTTTAATTATTGGGTTTAGTTGGACATGCAGATCTAGCTAAAGAAATAAAATTTGGAGAACATACTGTTGCCCTTTTTATTCGTTTGCTTTTAAGATGCTTAATTTAGGGCTTTTAAAAATATTAGCCTTTCCCCCCTTAACAAATAGAAGCCTAAAGATTTTTTTTTTATTTAACTGCAAATCAAATACGATTATATTTGTTAATTTGGAGTCCCAATGTTATACTTGACTTGTTGCTTTGGCATCTTATATTTGTTAATATAAGTGGTTCTTTTTGGTAGATCATTGATGTTTTGCATCCTGGGAGACCCAATGTTTCCAAGGTAAATATTAACGTTTCTTATTGAAGTTGTTGTCTTGTTTGAAATGCTGGTTTATTTTGATTTGTGGGTAATATGTTCTCGACTTGTTGATGTCGGCTTGTCAGGCGGAGCTCAAGGAGAAGCTTGCTAGAATGTATGAGGTCAAGGACCCGAATTCTATCTTTGTGTTCAAATTCAGAACTCATTTTGGAGGCGATAAATCTACTGGGTTCAGTTTGATTTATGATTCTGTCTAGAGTGCAAAGAAGTATGAACCTAAATACAGGCTGATCAGGGTAATGTAATATGTTGTTTTTATACATACTAGGTTTCACTTGTAGTTGAAGCTGCCTTTATTTGATGTGGTGTGGTGGTTTAATTCGAAGTATGATCCTAAAATATATGAGGATGTCACCCTTTGTATCCTCAAAATGCATAGAGGAATTTAGAAAACTGAACATACTTGTGTAGGGCACACACTTGTACCTCACACTCTCGCACGAGTTTGAATAGCATAGTTTGATTTTACTTGCAAAACTGTAGTTTGGTATCAACTTTGAAGGGTACGGATATGATGCAAGATGCTAGTGATTTATATTTCGCATTTTCAGAACGGATTCGATAAGAGGGTGGAGAAATCGAGGATGTAAATGAAGGAACGGAAGAACAGGGCTAAGAAGGTCCGCGGAGTTAAGTAGGTAAGATAATTGTTCTTACATGATAGCCTACTCGAATTGCTTTCGGTTTTTTAAAAACTTAAATGGCAGCCAATGGGACTGAAACTTCTTACCATTTTGCTTGTTCGATAGGCCAAGGCCGGTGAATCAGCGAAGAAGAATCTGGGAACGAAACTCCCCTGAAGTCTGTATCGAATCTGGCCGAGGTTTTTGTTGGAGGAGAATCGAAGCACACAAAGTCCTCATCAAGGAGGCTTCACACCTTTGAAAGAGTATCGACATAGAAATTTCCTTCGCGATAAACATGCTTGAATGTTAGACACCAGTTCTGACTTTTAAGTTCTCTGATATACTCAACAATCGCACCCAAGGGGTGGGTAGAGATATCTGTTGAAAGTCAAAATATCATGGGCGGCTGTACAAATTCAAATGGGGCTGCTAAATTGATTATGTTAGGCAGCTTGAAAATGTTGAATTTTGAAGTGGTAAAATCACAAAATTTAGTCATTGGACTTTAGGATATTTATAAGATTAGTCCTTAAGTTTCAACTATAAATACCCTAGCTCATTTAGCTTCAAGATCATCCCAAAGTATTCTAGCTTTCTTCCAATACTAGAGAGAATATTAGAGAGTTTTTTTTAGAGTTATTTTCTCTTTTTTATCAAGAGAGAATTATTATTGTTTTCTCCTTGGTTGATCGAGAGAAGTTGTAATTCATATTTTCTCATAGTGAAATTCTTCTACCGTTGCCCGTGGTTTTTACCCTATATTATTTAGGGGTTTTTCACGTAAATTTAGTGTCTTCTTTATCTTCATTTTTATTTTCTCAAATTATCAGTTGTGATTTTGCTCTATCCGATAGCCGTCTTCCGCAACAATTAGTATCAGAGCTAGATTAGAGTGTATAATATCTGCTTATTGTCTTTGTGATTGCCACCAAAAGGTAGATCCTCCAACATAAGAAAATAAGAAGTTATTACCCATTCTTTGAAGGTTCCAGAGAACTATTCACGATAGTGAAATAGTGGGAGCTATCCGTAAAAGAAGCTATGGCAACGAAATTTGATATTGAAAAATTCAATGGGAGAAATTTCCCATTGTGGAAATTGAAGATGAAGGCCATCCTAAGGAAAGACGGGTGTCTAGCGGCTATCAATGAAAGGCCGGTAGATTTCGCAGATGACATCAAATGGAACGAGATGGACGGGAATGCTATGACAAACTTTCATCTAGCATTAGCAGATGAAGTATTGTCAAGCATCGAGGAGAAGAAGACAACTAAGGAGATATGTGATCATCTCACCAAATTGTACGAGGCCACATCGCTGCACAATAAAATTTTCCTTAAGAGGAAATTGTACACTCTCCGTATGCAGAATCTACTTCAGTGACGGAGCACTTAAATACACTGAACACATTATTTTCTCAGCTTACATCCTTAAGCTGTAAAATAGGAGAACAAGAACTTGCTGAACTTCTACTTCAAAGTCTATCGGATTCGTACGATCAACTCATCATCAACTTGACAAACAGTAATGTCACCAGTCTAGTCTTCGATGACGTTGCAGCTGCTGTTCTATAAGAAGAAAATCGGCGCAAGAATAAGGAAGACAGACAAGTAAATCTGCAACAAGAAGTGTTGACAACGATGAGAGAGAGATCAACAGAACGTGGCCAAAGCAGCAGTCATAAACATGGTAGATCAAAGTCGAGGAGCAAGAAGAATTTAAAGTGCTACAACTGTGGAAAGAATGGTCACTTGAAGAATGATTGTTGGAGTCTAAATAAAAACTCCAATCCACAAGGCAATACCGTAAACACTTCAGATGATGGAGATGTTCTATGCTGTGAAGCGTCAACCACCGTGGAAGGCAGAAAAAGATTTGCAGATATATGGCTCATTGATTCAGGAGTGACATATCACATGACTCAAGAAGAGAATGGTTCCATCATTATGAACCTGTCACAGGAGGATATGTGTATAGTTACAATGATCATGCCTTAGAGATCGTTGGTGTGTGAACCATCAAATTAAAGATGTATGATGAAACAATTAAAGTTGTTCGAGATGTGCGGCACATGAAAGGCCTGAAGAAAAATTTATTATCCTACGGATTGTTGGATAATAATGCTAGCAAGATTGAAACACGGAAAGGAATCATGAAGGTGTTCCGTGGAGCGCTTGTGGTGCTGAAAGGTGAAAAGATAGCTGCAAACTTGTACATGCTGAAGAGAGAGACATTGCTAGAAGCAGAAGCCTCTGTTGCCTCATGTAGTTCAGATTTTGCAATGTTATGGCATAAGAAACTTGGACACATGTCAGAACAAGGAATGAAAGTCCTTGTGGAGCAAAAGCTACTTACAGGCTTAACAAATATCACTTACTTTGTGTGAGCATTGCATAACAAGTAAGCAGCACCGGTTGAAATTCAACACATCAAATTCTAGAGGCAAAAGTGTTCTAGAATTGGTTCACTCTGACGTATGGCAAGCACCAGTAACATCCCTAGGTGGAGCAAAATACTTTGTCTCATTTATTGATGACTACTCCAGGAGATGTTGGGTGCACCCTATTAAGAAGAAGTCAGACGTATTTTCAACTTTCAAAAACTTCAAAGCGCGGGTGGAACTTGATTCTGGAAATAAGATCAAGTGTTTCAGAACAGATAATGGAGGAGAATACACAAGCGAAGAATTTGATGACTTTTGCAGGAAAGAAGGCATCAAAAGACGGTTCACAGTGGCGAACACTCCTCAACAAAATGGAGTGGCAGAGCAGATGAACATAACCTTGTTAGAAAGAACAAGAGCAATGTTAAGGGATGCAGGCCTAGAAAAATCATTCTGGGTAGAAGCAGTCAATACTGCTTGTTATTTGGTGAATCGAGCTCCATCAACTGCAATAGAGCTGAAGACACCAATGGAGATGTAGACTGGAAAACCAGCTGATTATTCAAACCTCCGTATATTTGGAAGTGTAGTGTAAGTGATTTACAACTCCCAAGAAATTTCAAAGTTGGATCCAAAATCCAGGAAATGCAAATTCTTGGGGTATGTTGATGGAGTAAAGGGGTATCGCTTGTGGGATCCCACTGCCCGCAAAGTGATCATTAGTAGAGATGTTATCTTTGTAGAAGATAAACTACAAAGAAAAGAAGACGATGATAGCGCTGAAAAGTCAGAGACTACTTAGATACATGTGGAAAAAGAGTTTGAAGAAGGAGATTCTTCTGAAGCAGAACCAGCACATGATGAACAAGAACCAGAGAGTTCTGAAGCTCCAACAACTCGTCAATCAGATCGTGTGAGAAGACGTCCCAATTGGCACTCAGATTATGTTATAGAAAGTAATATTGCATACTGCCTTTTAACAGAGGATGGTGAGCCATCAACATACCAGGAGGCAATAAACAGCTTAGATGCTTCACTGTGGATGATGGCGATGCAAGAAGAAATTGAAGCCCTATAAAAATAATACATGGGACCTTGTGCCACTACCACAAGGAAGGAAGCCAACTGGTAACAAATGGGTCTTCAAAATCAAGCGAAATGGTGACGATCAAGTGGAGAGGTATCGTTCAAGACTGGTGGTCAAAGGATATGCTCAAAAAGAAGGTATTGATTTTAATGAAATCTTTTCTCCTGTGGTTCGACTAACAACAGTTCGAGTGGTCTTGGCAATGTGTGCTACATTGAACTTACATCTAGAGCAACTAGATGTTAAAACAACTTTTCTTCATGGAAATCTTGAAGAAGAGATTCACATGCTCTAGCCTGAAGGTTTTGAAGAAAAAGAAAAGAAGAACTTGGTTTGCAGGTTGAACAAATCTCTGTACGGTCTAAAGCAGGCGTCGAGGTGTTGGTATAAGAGATTTGATTCCTTCATTATGTGCCTTTGATACAGCAGACTTAATGCAGACCCTTGTGCTTATTTCAAGAGGTCTGGTGATAACAATTTTGTTATATTATTGTTGTATGTGGATGACATGTTGGTTGCAAGACCCAACAAAGATCATATTGAAGAATTGAAGGCCTAACTGGCTAGGGAATTTGAAATGAAGGACTTGAGATCAGCAAACAAGATTCTAGGGATGCAAATTCACCGAGACAGAAGTAATAGGAAGATTTGGCTTTCACAAAAGAATTACTTGAAGAAAATCTTGTCACGATTTAGCATGCAAGATTGTAAGCCAATTTCTACCCCTCTACCTATTAACTTCAAATTATCCTCCAGTATGAGTCCTAGCAGTGAAGAAGAGAGGATGGATATGTCTCGAGTACCATATGCATCAGTAGTGGGAAGTTTAATGTTCGCTATGATATGCACAAGACCAGACATTGCACAAGCAGTGAGAGTCGTTAGTCGGTACATGGCGAATCCAGGCAAAGAGTATTGGAATACAATAAAGAGGATCCTGAGATACATCAAAGAACCTCAAATGTTGCATTATGTTACGGAGGATCAAACTTACTAATAAATGGTTATGTAGATTCTGACTATGCAGGGGATTTGGATAAAAGCAAATCTACTACAAGATATGTGTTCAAAGTTGCTGGTGGAGCTGTAAGCTGGGTTTCAAAATTGCAGTCAGTTGTGGCTACGTCCACAACAGAGGCATAATATGTAGCAGCTACACAAGCCAGTAAAGAACCAATTTGGTTGAAGATGCTATTGGAGGAGCTTGGGCACAATCAAGAGTATGTCTCTCTATTTTGTGTCAGTCAAAGCGCCTTGCATCTAGCAAGGAATCCAGCATTTCATTCAAGGACAAAGCACATACGAGTTCAGTACCATTTCATTCGTGAAAAGGTTGAAGAAGGTACAGTAGATATGCAGAAGATTCATACCAAAGACAACATAGCAAATTTCATGACGAAGGCAATCAACGCTGATAAATTTACCTGGTGTCGATCCTCTTGTGGCCTGTCAAAGACGTAAGAACATGAAGGTACAAGGTAGAAAGAATAGTGTGAAGATATGATTGTTCCAATCAAATCTTCAAGTGGGAGATTATTGAAAGTCAAAATATCATGGGCGGCTATACAAATTCATATGGGGCTGCTAAATTGATTATGTTAGGCAGGTTGAAAATGTTGAATTTTGAAGTGGTAAAATCAAAAAAAATAGCCATTGGACTTTAGGGTATTTACAAGATTAGTCCTTAAGTTTCAACTATAAATACCCTAGCTCATTTAGCTTCAAGATCATCCCAAAGCATTCTAGCTTTCTTCCAATACTAGAGAGAATATTAGAGAGTTTTTTTAGAGTTGTTTTCTCCTTTTTATCAAGAGAAAATTATCATTGTTTTCTCCTTGGTTGATCGAGAGAAGTTGTAATTCCTATTTTCTCATAGTGAAATTCTTCTACCGTTGCCCATGGTTTTTACCCTATATTATTTAGGGGTTTTCCACGTAAATTTTGTGTCTTCTTTATCTTCATTTTTATTTTCTCAAATTATCAGTTGCGATTTTGCTCTATCCGATAGCCGTCTTCCGCAACAATATCATCTTCATCGATAAGACGGAGCACAACTTGGGCATCCACTTCGCACTCTACATCGTTATAGTCATATTTCCATGCAATCAACAATCCAAGATGTAGGGCAAACAGCTCCACAGCCACGCTCAAGCAAGCACCCAGGTGAGCTGCAAAACCCAATATATCCAATCACCAGTTTCGCTTCGGATCAAACCAACTGCACCCGCAACACCCGAGTTTCCTTGACTAGCGCCATCCGTATTCAATTTGACCCACCCAGCCGAGGGAGACAGCCATTGCACAAGCCTGGAAGACGACGACGCACCAGGGACCGTCCGAAGTGAGTGAATCTGCTATTTAGTTAGCTGTAAAACATGACGCCAAAGACCAGACTCATCATAGCTGTACTCCTCAGGCTCAAAAACATATCGGTATCTTTCTTTCCAAAGCATCGGGTATCTTTGAGATCCTCACGAGGATTATTGGAAGCATCGGGGGTATCTTTGAGCCAGGTATTCTGCTCTTGGGACCATGAACAGCTCCACCTTGCTCCCAATTCGCAACGGTTCCACTCGTTCCGGGCGATAACGCAATCTCTGAGAATATGAACCAAGCTCTCTGAGTGATGGCCACAAGCACCACAACCTGCAGGGTTCAAAACACCCCAAGAGGCCAACCGGACATTGGTGAGCAATTTATCTCGCCAAGCTAGCCACACGAAAAACTTCCATCTGAGAATAACCGGAAGTTTCCAAATCCAAGAAAAGTCGGGTCCCTGGAAGTCGATACTGTCCATAGTGAGAACCAGGTATGCCGATCGGGTAGAGAATTTACCATTAGCAGTATGGTTCCACACATACCCGTCATGCATGTTTTTGAAGATGGGAAGAGGTTAGCCCATAACTTTCGTCGCAAGGTCCATCGGGAGAATAGCAAAAAGCTTCTCAATATCCCAGGAATTGTTCGAAGTGATAAAATCACTAACCTTGGTGACATTATCCACGGGATGATCCAGAATAATAGGATGGTCACAGAGCGGCTGGCCAAGCCAATTCTCAGTCCAAAAAAGGGTTTCAAGACCATTTCCATACGCTTCCTTAAACCTGACGCTAAACCACGAAGGCCATGAATTATGTTCTTCCAGGAGTGAGACCAGGAAGCCGTTGAACAGGACCACAGCAAAGCAAAGGAGTGAGACCATTTCCAAGTCGTTTTTTGTTGTAGGATAGCATTGTGCATCTCCATGGTACGTAAACCTAATCCGCCAAGTCTTTTAGGTTTATAAACATTTTCCCATGCAACTAGATAGGGAGCACGCCTCTCATTCGAACCTCCCCACAAGAACGCCTGATTCACCCTATCAACCTCATTAACGATACTAGCAGGCAACTTTGAGGTCATCATCGTATATGTTGGGTAGCGGAAGTAACAGAACCAACAAGGATAGCCCTCCCCGCCGAGAGCGTATTCGCTTTCAGCTGCTTAAACGCAGTTTCACTTTATCCACAATGTCTCCATAGGTCGCTTTCGAAATACGACCATGATTCAGAGGTACACCGAGGTACTTTTTCAAATCCGAGGTATGTCCCCATCTGCAAGATATGACCAAGCCTACGCTTAACTCCAGCGTTAGAGGACGGAGATAAGTAAAATTTGGACTTCTCAAAGCTCACTTTTGCACTGGAGGCAGCTCACATTGCCCACCCAAATAAAAATAAATCATCCGTAAAAATGAGGTGTGGTATTTGGGGACCATTCCTACCTATCTTGATCGGTTTCCAAATTTTTTTACTAACAGCAGCATTAATTTAAATTATATGTTATTTTTTATATATTTGATTGACCCACTTCTTTATTTTTTCAACCAACATAATTTTTTATGTCTAAACCAACAAATAATTACAAAATTTAATTACATTTTTTAAGTGTATTTATTTAATAAAAAGCTAATTAAATCGAAATTCAATTGGTTGAAATACAAAAATAATAGAATATATATTCTCTGTAATATCCAGTGCATGAAAACAACTAAAAGAACAAAATAAAATAATTTAATTTATTTATTTATCTACATCTGCTAAGGTTATCCTTGAAGCATTATACGAACCAAGCGATTTCAATGGTAAAAGAAATATTATTATTTCTTTAAAGTCTTAGATTCGAACATCTAGAATGCCAAGAGTATAAGTTTTCAATGTCAAATAATAAAAAATTATCTTTAAATAAATAGTGACGTGCAATTAGCCGGATTACTTAAAAAAATATTTGAGGCGTTGAATATAGTATTAGGAAAGTACAAGCAAAAAATGCTTATTTTAAGGTAAATTGTGTGATTTACTGATTTATGAATTTTGTATGCAGAATTGGCCTTCTTGTTGAAATATCCAAATATTCAGCGGCTGTTTCGCTTTGTTTCTTTTATCATACATTATCTTTCTTTTAGGCTTAATAAAAAATATAAGTGCATAAAGAATAACGTTTTAATACTTAAAAAAAAATTCGTTAAAAATAAGTGTTTAAAGTTTTTTCTTTTATATTTTTAAGTGTCTATTATTAAAAAATTCATTAAATGATGCGTGTCATGTTTAAGTTTTTTTAAATAAAATATTTTTTAAAAATATTTAAAAAAAACCTAGACGAGACACGCGTTACTTAACGATTTTTTATAACGATAGACACCTAAAAATATAACGAAAAATTTAAGTATCTATTTTTAGCAAAAATTATTTTAAATTACTTTTAAAAAATTTAGACGTGACATTTGTGACTTAACGTATTTTTAACTATAGGTATCTAAAAATATAATGAAAAAGTTGTATATACTAATTTTTAACGAAAAGTTAATAAGTTATCATAAGGTTAATTTTGAGTATTGTTTAGTTACTTATTCTTATATTAAGCTAGTTGATATATATAGTTATATATTTGCCGGTTGTTTTCCATTGTTAAATTGCAGTTCTTTTCAACTGTGGAATTTCTGAGAAGTAGCCATGGAGGGAAAAAGTGCAATCAAGAAAGACGTTACTGAAGTGATTTTTTTTCCTCTCAATTATTTAAGTCTCCATGTTGCCCATAGTCTTCTGCAACTTGATTTAATGTCCTTGTGGCTTATGCAGTTAATAGGTAATACCCCAATGGTATATCTGAACAATATCATCGATGGTTGTAGAGCTCGAATTGCTGCCAAGCTCGAGCTCATGGGACCTTGCTGCAGTGTTAAAGACAGGCATATGCCTTTTTATTTACATTTGATTTGCATATTCCTCTCAGAATCTTGGCGAAGTGTTGCCTGCAAATTAATACCTTTTGTCGCTGTTTATTGATCCACAGGATTGCTTGTAGTATGATTAAAGATGCACAAGACAAGGGCTTGATTACTCCAGGGAAGGTATGGTACCGTATTGGAAGATGCTTTGCTGGGTTTAGCTTTGGGATTAATGCATATGAAGTGATTGTTTGATAACCTAACCGGGAACAAATATAAATCCAAGAACCCTTAAACTGTAGATTTTCTTCTAACTTTATCATATATGCCTATGATCAAATATGGCTGGGTCTATTATGCTGCTTTACTCGGTATAGTACCGTATTCTAAGATGCTTTCCTCGGTTTAGTTTTCGGGTTAATGCATATGAAGTCATTGTTTAATATCCTAACCGGGAACAAATAATGATCCCGGAACAATTTAATTTTAGACCGTTTCGTGAGACTTTATTATGCTACCTTATGCAGTTTTGCTTGAAAACTTGCTTCAATTGACGTTTGTTGAAATGGGGACTAGTTTCCACATGGAATGGTCCAGATATGGAACATTTAAGCTAATAAACCTCACATTTGTTCTGCATATATCAAAATAATGTTGGCTAAAGAGTGTCCTCATCGAGCCTACCAGTGGTAACACTGGTATTGGATTGGCTTCCATTGGGGCGGCCAGGGGTTATAAAGTTATTGTCACAATGCCAGCTTCTGTGAGCATCGAAAGGAGAATCATTCTTCGAGCTTTTGGAGCCGAGGTATACCTCACAAACCCAGCCAAGGGCTTTCTGGGGATACTTGACAAGGCTAACGAGATACTGAGGAACACACCCAATGGTCACATGTTACTGCAATCCGATAACCCTGCCAATCCACAGGTAGCATCTTTACTGTTATAACATTTCTAGTGTTTCATTATGTGATATTTCAAAGGTTTAATGAATTCTTTGTTTAAGATTCATTATGAAACCACCGGCCCGGAGATATGGAAAGTGTCGGAAGGGAAAGTTGATGTACTGGTTGCAGGCATAGGGACTGGTGGTACAATAACAGGTGCAGGAAAGTTCCTCAAAGAGAAAAAATCAGATATCAAGGTTTGTTCCCCATTTGAGACTGAAATTCAGAAAAAGAGCCAATATTCTTGTTGATATGTTAATAAGCACATTTTCTTCTTTTGTCTACACATAGGTATATGGCGTAGAACCGGTCGAAAGTGCCATCTTGAATGGTGGAAAACCTGGTAAGCTTTTCAAGTTAATTTCTTTCACCTTCATTCTTCATTTTTCCTTTTACTGCCATTGTCAACTTCTTTTGATATTATTCGACTTATGTTGTTTCTAAACTATAAAGTTCAACATCCAGTAAGTTACTTCTTTCCTTTATTTATTCCCTTCATGCCATGGCCTGTGTGATTTTTGTCAAAGGCCCTCATCTGATACAAGGAATTGGCGCTGGTGTAATCTTTGATGTTTTGGATGTTGGCCTTCTTGATGAAGTTATCCAGGTAAGTCTCAAAGGCATCACTGTCACTCGATGTCTAATTCCGGAAAATGGTTCTAAACTTATTACCTTCCATTTCTTACAAGCCTAGAAACGGATCTAGAGAACTTTGCAATTGGTTTGATGTCTGAAAAATCAACGAATCTCTGTTTTGGTTTAATTTTATGTTTTATTAACGAATAGGCTTTGGGGTTTGTTGTTTATGTTTGGGGTGATTTTGCAGTATCTGAGCTGTTTGTAATGGACATTTCTCTCTGAACATTTATCTTCAATAAAAGTTATGACTTAGAACAAATAGTAGCGGGCATCAATCATCTGATCCATTATAAGAACCGATTCTAGGAAACTTCGCAATAGCTTCAATTTCTGTGACGACCATAGTATTTATTTCCCTTATAAGAACCGATTTCATTCAAGTAATAATATTCTGATCCATTTTTTATCCTAGATGATGCATAGTGGTTCCCTATTCTATATATTTTATACTTTCTTCTGTTCGAACTTGTTAGGTATCTAGTGAAGAAGCTATTGAAACTGCTAAACAGATGGCCCTGAAAGAAGGTTTGCTGGTATGCTTGTATTTGTTAATCAATTCTTATGACTGACTCGATTACTTGTTCTTTGTTTTTTTTCCTTGTTTGCTCAAATGAATAAATCTTGACAGGTTGGTATATCATCCGGTGCTGCTACGGCGGCTGCAATTAAGGTGGCAAAGAGGCCGGAAAATGCAGGCAAAGTCATAGTTGTGAGTCACATTCCCTTCTTTAAGTCATGTATCCTGTATCTGAAACTTGTACTGAACTCCCAAGTAACAAATGTTAAACATCAATAGTTTATTCATCTATACATGGATGTGCAATGCTGGGATAGGTTTGAAAACTCAAAATGCTCATGTTATTGATTTGTTTAAACGGTTCTGCATCACTGATTGTTGATCTTTCGTTCAGGTAATTTTACCCAGTGCCGGTGAACGTTACTTGTCGTCTGAATTGTTTGAATCCCTAAGGCATGAAGCAGAAAACATGCCCATCCATTGATGACATTATTACCCATGACCTTAATATAATCCTAATCCTAGTCAGGAGGAGGAAGGAAGGGAAATGTTCCTAGTGGGTCTAGAACTCATGATCTAAGGGTATACGAGGAAACAAAGATGAGCAGCTTGACCAATCAGCCAAATGTGTTTGCTCTATTAATATAATTGTTGAATTTTTTTACTATTTCAAGTTTTAAATAATTTTTTTTTTTTATTAAAGATACTAAAAGAATAATTAAGTCACCGAATATTTTAAAAGAATCAATTATGCCTATCTACTGTGTCATCATTCACATATGAAGTATATTATATTGATAATGTGAATCGTTATAATGACATTATAAACTGTCACGTCAATATTATAACAATTACTAATAATTTTTATGGTTCAAAAGATCGTGTTAATTAATTCTTCAAATTTAAAATATTTTCAGTGGTTCCAAGTCCAAGGAACCGTAAAACCTATAAATGTATGATGCTTAAGATTGCAGGTCTGAGTAAATATTAAATTAGAATTTAAGATTTGAAGTAAATCCAAATATGGTCGTTGAACTAGAAGAAATCCACGAGTCTCGAAGTTGAGATCTCAAGATTATTAGAATCTCAACAGTATTATTAAACAAAAAACTTTGTTTACGTGAATATATTATAGTTGAATACCTTGTGCTATGCTCTCTTTCGGTATAATATGTATTTTTAACCCAACCAGAAAAGAGCCGTTAAAGTCGACCACTTAACACGAATCTTTTCGCCCAACAATCACTTCACCAACAGCGGATCATGTTCCAATTTATATAAATGAAAATATTAAAATTCACGGGGTTTTTATTACTATTGTATTGTTTAAATATTTGTTTAACCAACAATCAATTACTTAGAATTAACTCTATCTTTCGCGTCATTCAAGGGAGTCGTCCACTTCTTTATAACTAGTAGTATGCAAGGTATATATTTTTTTTATATATAACAAATGTGTTCTTGTCGTTTTTCTCTCTACCTACCTGTTTATGATCATGTGCATGAAAAACAACTAACACAATATAATACATACACTTGCTCAGCTTATCTTTGAGGCAAAAGTTGCTTATTTTAAGGCAAATTCTGATGGGAGCTAGTGTAATTTACTTGATCTATGAATTATAAATACAGAGCTGGTATATGCCCTTCATAAACGGTTCAGAAGCCTGGGTTTTGCACTAAAAACACTTGCTTTCCTTAGTTAAGCACTTCTTTTCGATTAAATTCGAGAATTCGTCATGTATGACAAATGTGCAATCAAGAAAGATGTTACTGAAGTAATGTGTTTTTTTCTATCAGTCATTTAAGTCTGTGTTGCCATTACTCTTCCGCAACTTTCTTTAAATCTCCTTGTGACTTATGCAGTTAATAGGTAATACGCCTATGGTATATCTGAACAATATCATCGATGGTTACGGAGCTCGAGCTCATGGCACCTTGCTGCAGTGTTAAAGACAGGCATAAGCTTTTTTATTTGCATTTGGTTTGCATACTCTTCACAGCATTTTGGCAAAGTGTTGCCTGCAAATTAACACCTTTTGTTGTTGTTTATTGATCCACAGGGTTGCTTATGGTATGATTAAAGATGCAGAAGATAAGGCCTTGATTACACCAGGGAAGGTATAGTACCGTATTCGAAGATGCTTTGCTCGGTTTAGCTTTCGGATTAATGCATTGAAGTGATTGTTTGATAATCTTAACCAGGAAGAAATATAGATCCAAGAACCCTTAAACTTTAGATTGTCTTCTATGACTTTATTAGATATGCCTATGATCAAATATGGCAAGGTTTTGCTGTTTTTCTCGGTATAGTACTGAATTCTAAGAAGCGTTGCTCGATTTAGCTTTCGGATTAATGCATATTAAGTGATTGTTTGACTTTAGACCGTTTCTGTAAGACTTTATAATGGTACCTTCTGCAGTTTTGCTTCAATCACATTTGATCAAGTGAGGGCTATTTTCCTCATGGAATGGTCCAGATATGGAGCATTTAAGCTAATGTAACTTCCCATTTGTTCTGCATATATCGAAACAATTCTATTGATGGCTAAAGAGTGTCCTCATCACGCCTACCACTGGTAATGCTGGCATCGGATTGGCTTTCATTGGGGCGGCCAGGGGTTACAAAGTTATTGCCGCAATGCCAGCTTCTGTGAGCATTGAAAAGAGAATTGTTCTTCGAGCGTTTGGAGCGGAGGTATACCTCACAAACCCAACAGAGGGCATTCAGGGGGTAACAAGCAAGGCTAACGAGATACTGAGGGACACACCTAACGGTCACTTGTTTCTGCAATCTGATAACCCTGCCAATCCACAGGTAAGCATCTTTACTGTTATAACATTTCTAATGTTCCATTATGTGACGTCAAAAAGAACTAATGAATTCTTTGTTTAGGTTCATTACGAAACCACCGGTCCGGAGATATGGAAAGCCTCGGATGGGAAAGTTGATGCACTGGTTGCAGGCATAGGGACTGGTGGTACAATAACAGGTGTGGGGAAGTTCCTCAAAGAGAAAAACTCAGAGATCAAGGTTCGATCCACATTTGAGACTGAAATTCAAACAAAGAGAGAATATTCTTGTTGATATGTTAATAAGAAAAAAAAAATCTTTTGTCAACTCATAGGTATACGGCGTAGAACCGGTCGAAAGTGCCATCTTGAATGGTGGGAAACCTGGTAAGCGTTTCAAGTTAATTTCTTTCACCTTCATTCTTCATTTTTCTTTTTAATTTCATTATCAACTTCTTTTGATTTTATTGAACTTAATGTTGTTTCAAACTATAAAGTTCGAGATCCAGTAAGTTACTTCTTCCCATGATTTGTGCAATGGCTTGTACTTGACTATTTCCTCCATGCCATGGCCTGTGTGATTTTTGTCGAAGGCCCTCATCTGATCGAAGGAATTGGCGGTGGTGGAATCTGTGATGTCTTGGATGTTAGCCTTCTTGATGATGTTATCCTGGTAAGTCTCAAAAGCATCACTATCACTCGATATTGAATTCCAAAAACAGGTTGTAAACCGGTGTTACCTTCCATTTCTTACAAGGAAAGAAACAGCTCTAGGGATCTTTGCAATTGGTTTGATTTATGATCCATAGTATCATCCATTGTTTGTCCTGTATGATGCATGGTAGTTCCCTATTCCATATATTTATTCTTGCTGCTGTTTATAACTTCTTAGGTGTCTAGTGAAGAGGCCATTGAAACTGCTAAACTGCTAGCCCTGAAAGAAGGTTTGCTGGTATGTTCGAATTCCTTAATCGACTCTTACGACTATCTCGATCACTTGTTCTTATTTTTCCCTTAATTTTTCGCTCAAATGAATCGATCTCGAAAGGTTGGCATATCATCTGGTGCTGCTACAGCGGCTGCAATTAAGGTGGCAAAGAGGCCAGAAAGTGCAGGCAAACTCATAGTTGTGAGTCACCATTCCCTTCTTTAAGTAGACATATATCTGGCCTATAGGCTATAATAATTCTCGGTATTACTCCGACTCTTCATTTTTCCTGAACTATTAGTGTTTGATATCAATATATATATACACTATCTGAAACTTATCATTCATCTATACATGAATGTGCAATGCTGAGGTAGGGTTTATCTTCATTTTTGTTCAGGTAATTTTACCAAGTGCCGGTGAGCGGTACTTGTCGACTGCATTGTTTGAATCCATAAGGCATGAAGCAGAAAACATGGTCATCCATTGATGCCTCATTCACTAATTCTTTCTACTTTGCTTTCTATCATCAACCATGCCTGCCTGCCTGCCTGAACTTTTCTCCTTTCTCATCTCTCCTCTATGCAACGGCGGAACTATGTTAGGGACTGGAGTTATGGCTCCTCTCAAAATTAGGAAATATCATTATATCCTTTGAATTTTTTATGAAAAAATAATTTGGCATCCTCAAGATAATTTTATAATTGTTATTTAACCCTTTAATTTTCTTTAAAAAGTTTACATAAATATGTATTTATATGAATTTGTATATTTTATTAAAATCGATAATCTTAGAATAATAATTTTATGTATTTAATTTAAAGTTTCAACAAGACAAGTCACAAAAATACCTATATAAACTTATTTTGTTAAAATATTAATTTTTTTCTACGTGTTAAAATTTCAACGTTAATGAGACATTAATAAGATGTAACAATTACTTGTGACGTAAATTCTAGCAATAAATTTGTAAGGAATCGAATTTTGGGTAACATTCTTGGTCTAGTCCCGAACTCTCGCTGACCCACTTAATGGATACATATGACCCAATTGATTGAACGCAAATTGGCCCAAAATGTGATAAATGGAGGGTTTTACTTTGTATGCCATAATCCAATGACCTAAGAAATTATTTAACCATTCATGAAAGGCAAAACTGATTTAGCGTTTCTATTTACGTAGGTTTTTTCCTTTTTTTCAAAAGTTGAGCCATTTAATTGGCATCAAAATACCCGATTAATAAGACGATTATAAATATTTTTTTAAAGAAATTTATCTCATTAAAAATTCCTTCTAGAACCTACAAGGGGAAAAGAGTACCTACGAAATATATTAATAAGGATCAATATCATGAGTTATAACAGAGACAATAACCTCAAGATAAACCGAGTCAAAAAAACAACATATTCCCTTATCTAAATGCTCAGGATGCTAACTCATGGACCATCTTACTACAAATACGCGGGTATTTTGTTTGATCTTTAAGTATTTAATAATTTGTTTTAAGATATCTATCTATGCACCTATATATATATCACCGATATAATAATACACATATACATGAACTATTAGTCATACATTCACAATCGACAGTAAGCATGTATCACTACTAATTATGATTATATACATATACCATTTATATGTGTTATGTAGGTAATTTAGCTCTATTTGTAACGACATCTCTTGTATGACTCCATTATAAAAACGTTTTATGTAGATTTAGTTACGAGTATGATTATTATTTGATTTCGTGACTTTGAATTTTGTTTAAAAATGACATTTAAAATAAGAACAAAATTCTATGTGTAACACCCTTATCCTGCATACAGTCTATATACGAGATAGAAGTATCACATCAAACGTATAAAACATATATTGTTTAAAAGTTAATAAAATTTTGTTTCATTTTGTCGGAACCGTCTTTCGGTTAGGCCCCGGAATTGGGCTTCGACTTGGATTAAACGAATTGGAGTGCCACTGACCATTTTAAATTGAATTTAGATGGGTCGGACACCATCCTACCTAATCTGCGTTTTACCATAAACGTGTCGGGTTCGGGAGTCGGTTACGGTCAAGGAATGATTATCACCCTTGAACCGCCCTTCCTGTACCAATTAATTTGTCAGTTGTCTTTAATTGCGAAAATTATAAATTAAAATTAAAATTTAAAAATTCGATTCGAATAGTTTACCTTTGATCGATTGAAATTCCTAAAAACAAAGAGTCGGAGACGTTAAAAAAAACCAATAGATGATAAAATAAAAAATAAAGATACCCAAATAGTAAATAATCAAAGGAAACAAATGAATATAAATCGAAGGACAAAAATATTAAATAAAATAAAAAATAATGTCAAAATAAATAAAGAAATAAAATAAAAAATGATAAAAAGTGAAGAAAATGAAATAGGGAAAAATAAAAATAAAATGGAATACTAAAAAATAATAATAATTAAAACGAATATAAAAAACATTAACTTTTAAAAGTAAATAAAACAACATAAAAAGAGTGAAAAGTGTAATAAGGGGAAAAATAACAAAAATAAAAATTGAGGGGATCAAATTGAAACCAATCGAAACTTATGGATTAAATCAAAACTAAGAAATGAGATTTGGTGGCTAAAAAGTAAACGTTTCAAACTTCCAAGGGTCAGGTGAAGTTTACCCATAATCGAAATTTACGGAAGCCCCCTCCCTAAAAACGTCGTCGCATAGGAGGGGTTTTTAAACCCACAAAACCGACCTTTCAAGACCATCTTCTCTCATTTGCTCAAATTGGTTCTCTCTCTTCAAATGAGAGAACATAGACTCTCTGTTTCCTCTCTACATTTCCTCGTCAATGGGAAGCCGGCCACCTGCCGACCACCGTCAAATACCGCCACCTCCGGTGGCCAAAAAAAAATTCTAAACCCCCTAAAACGTGCGCCTTGTCACCCTAAACACTTGCCTAAGACCCAAAACCCCAAAAATCTTACAAATCGTTGTAGATCTAAACTGAAAGTCTCGGCTTTTACCTTCTTCGTCGGTGACCGTTGCCTTCCGGTGGCTTTTGAAATATTTTGGTTTTTTTCCTGTTGTTGCTTGGTTTTATTTTCGTTTCCGGCTTTGGCTCGATACTTGTTGTGTTTTGCTGTGTTGTTCGTTCTTGTTCTCTCGATGATTCTGTGTTGTTCTCTGGTACTGAGATCCTGGTTTTTTGTTCCGATGATGCTGTGTTGTTTGGCTTTGTGGTTCTTCGACGTTGATTGGTTTATGATGGCTCTATGTGTACTGTGGTTGTTTATGAATGTGGGGGTTTGGCATGTCGTCATTTCCTGTCAGTGGCTTGGTGGGGGTATTTATACCCCCCACCGGTGGTCGTTCCGACGATCATGGTAACACGATCGTTGTTGGTTGGCCGGGGATTTCGGGATGGGTCAGTCCCGATCCCCTCGGCCAGAAATCCTGGTGACCGGTGTGTGGTCTCTTGACTGCTATTGGTGGTGTTACTTGCTTCTGGAACCTTTGACTTGATCTTGACCGTTGGATTGGGTCAGATCCAACGGTCCAGATCTGGCCGCGGAGTGATGATTTTTTAGGGTTAATCAAACCCTAAATACCTTACAATATTGACCATTAATCTCATCTCGATCTGATAGTTATGGGTCATGCGACATTGTTGAAACTGATCATTAAGGGTTTCCAAACCCTAAATCCTACCAGGCTAGATCAGGCCTGCTTAACTGCTTGACTTTGGACCTGGAAAGAAAAATAAAATGAAAATGAAATTAATAAAATAAAATAAAATAAAAAGAAATACATAATAATAATAATAAAGATAAAATAAAATATTTTCCAAAAGCTTATATAATATATATTTTCAAAAAAATATTTTAAAATTATATATCATATATTTTGTGAAAAATGTTTTCAAAACTACATAGTTTTTAAAAATGTTTTTAAAACTATATACTATATAAGTTTTCAAAATGATTTTAAAGCTATATAATATATGTTTTCAAAATGTTTTAAAAAAACTATATTTGTTTTCAAAATGTTTTAAAAACTACATAATATACATTTTCAAAAACATTTTAAAAAATTATATATTATATTTATTTTCAAAATGTTTTAAAAATTATATAATATATAAATGTTTTCAAACTATAAAAAAATGGGTCCTCCATCGTGAAGTCGAATCCATCTTGAAATGATATGGAATTGAAACCGTAGTTCGGGATTTGAATCGGGACGCGGCTTCTTGTTGCCCAATTGTAGTCAACCTCGGTCTTCTCCTCGGTTTAAAGACCTTGGTTAAAAATCTGATTGGAAAGTAATTCTTTAACTCCATTGTGTGGCTGACAGGCACTCGAACCGAATGAAATCGAACTCGAAAGGTCTTCGTTGACAACTAGCTTTTCTCGACTTAAGTTATTCTGCCGAAAAGTGGGTTTTTATCACCCTGGCACGGTTAACCCATGTTTTTTTCTTAACTTTAAAACCTTGATTGCAGTCGAAAAGTAGTGATTGAGGTGTCATCGAGCTGAATGGAATCGAACTCGATAATTTTATTGACAGATAACCCTTCTTGCATTGAGCTATGTTGTAAATGATATGCCTTGGAGTTGAGCGTAGTCGAACTCGAAGGTTTTTGGTAGACAACCCTTCTAGCCTTGAGTTATATCGCAAATGATATGCCGTTGAGCTTAGTGTAATCTAACTCAAAGGTCTTTTTTGGCAGATAACCCTTCTCGACTTAAGTTATGATGTAAATGATGTGCCTTAGAGCTGAGCGTAGTCCAACTCGAAGGTCTTTGGTGACAGATAACCCTTCTAGCCTTGAGTTATGCTGTAAATGATGTGCCCTCGAAGCTTAGTGTAATCGAACTCGAGAGTATTTGGCAGATAGCCCTTCTTGACTTAAGTTATTCTGCAAATAATGTGTCTTGGAGCTGAGCGTAGTCGAACTCAAAGGTCTTTGGTTGGCAGATAACCCTTCTCGACTTAATTTATGCCGCAAATGATATGCCTTGGAGCTGAACATAGTCGAACTCGAAGGTCTTTTATTGGCAAATAGCCTTTCTTGCCTTGAGCTATGTTGCAAATGATGCGTCTTAGAGCTGAGCGTAGTCGAACTCAAAGGTCCTTGTCGGCAGATAACCCTTCTAGCCTTGAGTTATGCCGTAAATGTTGTCTTAAAAAAATGGCTTCCCTTCACAGGTCTAAGCCGGTCATAATTCTTAGGAGGTTCCTTTGAGCGGGCCTGAACCAAGTAATATGATTATTTGTATGACTCCTCTTCACAGGAAAGTATACTGATAAATTCTGTCCACCGGATATCTTCCGTCATGGAATTGAAATATGACTTGAAAGTGTTAACTGGAAACCTGCTACTCGTTGTTGAGTTTAGCCGAAATGAATTTGTTCAAAATAAATTATCAATCTTGCAATCTGTCGAATTAGTTGAGGGATAGCTTCTTGCTGCTGAGTTAAGCAGCCACCATCGATATTTAAATGTACTCTTGAATCGAGTATCCTTCGTCTTGAAGTCGAAACTTGACTCTAAAAGCTGTAAAAAAACATGTATGCTAAAAAATGATGAATGTGATGCACCTAAGTATGGCTAAGATACATGCAACATGAATGAATTATGTTCTATCTCTTGGATTGGAGTCTCATGCTTTGTCTGTCAATCTGGTCCATGGAATCGATCATGCCCCATTCGAGATTTGGCTTTACAGACCTTTCATATTTGAGACTGTCCTGTTTGAAAATGTTTTCCTCCTTTTTCTTGTTTTAGGAGGAAAAAGATAAAAATTCTGTAAAATATTGTTCACAATTGAATTAAATTATAAATGTGAGTTAAAAGAATATTAAAGGAATCAATAGCTCTTTTAACTCTTTCAAAGTTACAGCTCTTTGAAAAATGTTCAAATGGATGAGTTGGCTTTAGGTTGCCTACTTTCTAAGGTTTTGGTAACCCAAAATGTCATTTTTTTTTAAATATCGCAACATGCTTTGGCATTTCAATTGGGCGCAGACAAAATGATGCAACTAACATGATCAATTACTAGACCTTTTATTTCAGTTCTCTGAAATCTTCCATTTGTTCAAGCTTTGTAGGCTCCTCTAACAAAGGCAGTGCAAAAAATATCGGTCTAAAAATGAAATTCTTGAGTGCTCGTGTGTAGTTGACTATAACAGGTGTTCCCTAACTCCCTTAGTCCATCATTACCGAAAATTTCTTGCTTAGATAAATTTGATTTAATTTGTCCTTATCTAGCTAGCTAAATCCATAAAGCCAGGGCGTTTAACCAATTGCTTTAGAGGGACAACTTAACATTATAATCAGTTTTATCAAGTTCACTGAAGGGTTCATCTCATCACAAAGTCTTCGACCGGACAATAGCAGTGGAGCAAACACCGAATTGCCAAGTGTTCGAGTAATGTCATGGTTTGAACGTAATCTACTCATAATGTCAGGGCTTTCAAGTTTCCTCTATAACCAATTACCTTAGTGGAATAGCTCAGCTTTACGGATTTATTTCTTAAGATTGTCAAGAAGAACCTGTTATAGTCTAGGTGTTGTTGAAAGTCAAAAATTTCATCTTTAGAGTTCAATTTTCAAGCAATTGACCTAAACTAGATTCACTTACTCGACTATTCCATCTGTAAAGATAAAGATCATCATTGAACGTCTTAAATAAAAAGCATAGTAATGTCATATGCAAAAGGATGCCCCATATTGTCCGTACCTTATGAAAGGAAAATGTTATATTGGTTAATTGCAAGAACAGGTATGGTGTTTGAGGGTATATTCTGGGTAAGGTCAAGGTCCTTGTTTTAAAACATGTTACTTTGTCAAAGATCCGTAACTTTGAACCATTCACAGACTTTTAAAATGATATTCAAAGAATTGTAAGTTTACAAATGTGATTCATTGCTCGTCATCATTAAAGTAACATAAATTTATTCAAATATTCTTACAAAAACTTGAAAAAGTGAAAAAAAAACAAGTTCAAACAGAATGCCTCAAATGATGAAATGATCTTCCTCACTTGGATGCCCCCAAGTTGTTGAAGTCGATCCAGTTCTGGTTACACATCTTCTGTACAACTCTTTTGAATGCGTAACAATTCTCAATTGTGTGCCCTGGGACACCGTCGTGATATTCACAATGCACATTCTCATTATACCACTTGGGGTATGGGGGCTTCATGAGTTCCACCGGGTATGGTGACACTACATGGGTGTCAAGAAGTTGATGGTAAATCTCTTTGTAGGTCATGGGAATAGGGTCGAAATGTTCCCTTTCCCTCCTTGGTTCTCTAGAATCTTGTTTAGAAGTATCTGACGGTACAGCTGCAGTTGATTTCAGTTTGGAGATTGTAACACCTTTACTGGCATGGTTGATGTTGTTAATCTCTCCATCTCGCTCTCGTATAGGAGGTTTTCTACTGGCATCCCCATCCTTAATTTTGCCTTGCTTTATGGCCGACTCAATCATTTCTCCGGCCATAACCAAGTCTGAAAAGCTTCCTGATGTGATCGCAACCAGGTGTCCGAAGTATGGAGCCTTCAGGGTCTGTACAAAAAGTTTTTGGGTTTCCTTTTCGTCCAACGGTGGATGAACTTGCACAACCAAGTCCCTCTATTTTTGTGTGTATTGCCTGAAACTCTCGTTATGCTTCTTTTCCATGCTTTGTAGCATAACTCGATCTGGCCTTATGTCATTGACATGCTTGTATTGTTCCAGAAATGACTTGGCCAGGTCCTTCCAGGTCTTGATATTTGATCAGCTTAACTGGTTGTACCACCGAATGGCTGAGCCCGATAGACTCTCCTGGAAGCAGTGGATCAGGAGTTGGTCATTTCCTCCATGTCCTGTCATCTTTCGACAGAAGATTGTGATGTGAGCGGATGAACAACTATTCCCGTCAAACTTCTTAAATTTCGGGGACTTAAATTTCGGAGGAAGAATTAAGTCTAGGACTAGACTGAGTTCCGCAGTATCAATTCTAGGGTAGTCATGGTCTCCTTTAACTACCTTCATTTGATACACTAATTTATTGATTTTCTCCTCCATCTTCCTTGATTTGTCCTCTTCGTCTGAATCCGGTATATGGTAATAACTCGGATTGTTCTCAGGGTTAAATATAGAGGCCGAGAGCTTCGCTTTTATAGCAGATGAGTCCCCTCGAAGTTACGGTAAGATTTCAGGTGAGACAACTACTTGTAGGGTAGGTGGTATAGTTACCCCTTCCGGTGAACCTGCCCCAGGCGGACTAGTCTACTGTAAGCCAACTAACTTGGCAATGATCTGATCAACCAAAGACTCTTGGTTTTTCATGATTGTATTCAGAGTACTCATACTACTCTGGTTTATCTTGTCTTCAAGTTCTTTCTGCAATTTTGCTATGTTCTCCTCGATTTTCTCCATTCTTGCTTACATATTCTTCTTTTTCAGGCGGGTGTTATGCGTATGGGGTGTGTCCAATGCTTGAGGTGGTGTATCCAGTATGTGTTCCTTTTTTTATGAGACATGCATATGTTAGTTAATGCGAATAAAAAGAAAAATAACAAAATGCAAAATATGTCCAGATGCATAATGCATGCAATGTTCGAGGCATTGATCCAAAAAATATGCTTGTTATTCTGAATAATCCTTATTGGGGACAAAAGTGTTACGTCTGAAGAGACAAAAAACTTTTTGATGGTATATCCCGCACATCTTTTGACAAGTTGATTCGTCTTTCGTCTGTCGAACCGTTTCGGTTCATTTGGTTTGACTGTGCAAGTGACGAGCTGCTTGCCCCAAAAAAGGTCTCGAATGACTACATCTCTGGCTTTCACTCTATGCCGAGCTTATTCCAAATGAAAGCGTCATTGGAGCCCTCAATTGATAGGAGCTATCTGAAGCTTGCTTCTTGAATTCGTCAATAATGGTCTCCAGCTTGGCTAGGGTTTCGCCATCTTGTTCTTGTTGTTTTTGAAGGGATTCTCCAGGTCAGTAACCTTTTCCTCTCTTGCCCCTGCAACCTTTTCCCCTGAGTATTCTTTGACCATGGCTGGACTTCTAAGCTTTTCATCTCTTTGTATTATAACCCCTTTGTCTATTAATGCAGATTATTCATGTTTAACAAACACGTTTTTGGTGGATCAACACCTCTTTTAAATGATGCAAATGATGAAAACAAAATAAAGGAAAACAAAAAATAAAAAGAGTTAGTGAGGTAAATCAAAACAATAATAAAAATGAAAAATCCTACCCCACATGATATCTACCCCACATGTTTTAATTCCTACCCGGACATGATCTCTATCCCGCATGCTAATTTCAAACAAATCCTAATCGTATATTTGTCTAATTCGTATGCTTTGAATATAAAATAAAACAGGAAACAAAGCAGCCTAGGGTTTGGAATGAGGTCTTGAGGTGGGCTCTAATTCCCTGTATTCTCCCGGTTTAGGTTCTAAAAAGGTACTCGAGTTCTCCTTGCTGGTGCCCCCTTGGGCTTGCCAGACCCTTAGTCATAAGCCCATTACAAGCTTGTGTGGACTAAGTTAAACTCGAGAGAAAACATTCCCTTATGCCCGCACGGTGAATAAATTCACAAGAAGACATAAGGTATATTAATCCCGAAGGCTACTTGCTAGGCCCGCATGGTGAATAAATTCACACGAAGGCGTCGCTTTCATCCCCACTTAAATAGGGTTCATAGCTCGGTATAAAGCTAGAGATGACAATTTTGAAAATTCTGAAATCATTAAAAAACGTTAGTACAACTATTTACTTGAAAAAATAATCAAAGGTAAATAATTAGAATCGAATAAATAAATTAAAATTTAAATTTATAACTTTCGCTAAAAAAGACAACCGAAAATTAATTTCATCCTGACTCACTTACCTGTCCCCCGCAGAGTCGCCAAGCTGTCGGATTTGTCTTTCAGTTGGGCCCCGGAATTCGGCTTCGACTTGGATTAAACAAATTGGAGTCGCCACCGTCCATTTTAAATTGAATTTAGGTGGGTCGGACACCATCCTACCTGATTTGCGTTTTACTATAAACGTGTCGGGTTCGGGAGTCGGTTACTGTCAAGAAAGGATTAGCACCCTTGAACCGCCCTTTCGGTACCAATTAATTTGTCGGTTGTCTTTAATTGCGAAAATTATAAATTAAAATTAAAATTTAAAAATTATATTCGAATAGTTTACCTTTGATCGATTAAAATTACTAAAAACAAAGAGTCGGAGACGTTAGAAAAAAAATCAATAGATGATAAAAAAAAAATAAAGATACCCAAATAGTAAATAATCAAAGGAAACAAATGAATATAAATCGAAGGGCAAAAATATTAAATAAAATAAAAAAATAATGTCAAAATAAATAAAGAAATAAAATAAAATGATAAAAAGTGAAGAAAATGAAATAGGGAAAAATAAAAAAATGGAATACTAAAAAATAATAATAATTAAAACGAATATAAAAAAATATTAACTTTTAAAAGTAAATAAAACAACATAAAAAGAGTGAAAAAGTGTAATAAGGGGAAAGTAATAAAAATAAAAATTGAGGGATCAAATTGAAACCAATCGAAGCTTATGGATTAAATCAAAACTAAGAAATGAGATTTGGTGGCTAAAAAGTAAACGTTTCAAACTTCCAAGGGTCACTGGTGAAGTTTACCCACAATCGAAATTTATAGAAGCCCCTTCCCTAAAAATGACGTCGCATGGGAGGGGTTTTTAAACCCACAAAACCGACCTTTCAAGACCATCTTCTCTCATTTTCTCAAATTGGTTCTCTCTCTTCAAATGAGAGAACAGAGACTCTCTCTGCTTCCTCTCTACATTCCCCCGTCAATGGGAAGCCGACCACCTGCCGACCACCGTCAAACGCCCATGACCTCCCCTCCGGTGGCCGAAAAAAATTCTAAACCCCCAAAATGTGCGCCTTGTCACCCTAAACACTTGCCCAAGACCCAAAACCCCAAAAATCTTACGAATCGTTGTAGATCTAAACCGAAAGTCTCGGCTTTTACCTTCTTCGTCGGTGACCGTTGCCTTCCGGTGGCTTTTGAAATATTTTGGTTTTTTTTCTGTTGTTGCTTGGTTTTATTTTCGTTTCCAGCTTTAGCTCGATACTTGTTGTGTTTTGTTGTGTTGTTTCGTTCTTGTTCTCTCGATGATTCTGTGTTGTTCTCTGGTACTGAGATTCTGGTTTTTTGTTCTGATGATGCTGTTTTGTTTGGCTTTATGGTTCTTCGACGTTGGTTGGTTTATGATGGCTCTATGTGGTTGTTTATTACTGTGGGGGTTTGGCATGACGTCCTCTCCTGTCAGTGGCTTGGTGGGGGTATTTATACCCCCCCCGGTGGTCATTCCGACGATCATGGTAACACGATCGTGGTTGGCCGGGGATTTTGGGATGGGTCAGTCCCGATCCCCTCGGCCGGAAATCCCGATGATCGGTGCGTGGTCTCTTGACTGCTGTTGGTGGCTTTACTTGCTTCTGGAACCTTTGACCGTTGGATTGGGTCAGATCTAACGGTCCAGATCTGGCCGTGGAGTGATGATTTTTTAGGGTTAATCAAACCCTAAATACCTTGCAATGTTGACCACTGATCACATCTCGATTTGACGGTTGTGGGTCATGCGGTGTTGTTAAAACTTATCATTTAGGGTTTCTAAACCCTAAATCCTACCAGGTTGATCAGGCCTGCTTAACTGCTTGACTTTGAACTTGGAAAGAAAAATAAAATAAAAATGAAATTAATAAAATAAAAATAAAAAAATAATAATAATAATAAAGATAAAATAAAA
This sequence comes from Hibiscus syriacus, assembly GCF_006381635.1. Taxonomy (NCBI): domain Eukaryota; kingdom Viridiplantae; phylum Streptophyta; class Magnoliopsida; order Malvales; family Malvaceae; genus Hibiscus; species Hibiscus syriacus. The sequence continues at coordinate 328,060 of NW_024062732.1, forward strand.
TATTTTCCAAAAGCTTATATATATATATTTTCAAAAAAAATATTTTAAAATTATATATCATATATTTTGTGAAAAATGTTTTCAAAACTACATAGTTTTCAAAAATGTTTTTAAAACTATATACTATATAAGTTTTCAAAATGATTTTAAAGCTATATAATATATGTTTTCAAAATGTTTTAAAAAAAACTATATTTATTTTCATAATGTTTTAAAATATACATAATATACATTTTCAAAAACGTTTTAAAAATTATATATTTATATTTTCAAAATGTTTTAAAAATTATATAATATATAAACATTTTCAAACGTATTTTCAAAACTATATATTATATATATTTTTAAAAAATGTTTTCAAACTACAAAAAAATGGGACGAAAATTAGTGTCTACACATTTAAAATCGATATTTAAAATAATTGAAATAACATTTTAAAAATATAATATAATATATTTAAAATATTATTCATTCATCGTATGATCAAAAAGAGTCCAGGCATATTTAAATCAGAGCATAAAAAAAATATACATGTCAACTATGAATATCAAAAACATCATAAAGATGTCATATTTATTTTGGATGTCTGAACTGGTCTGTTAAAATGTTGGATGTCCTGTCTGACTCCTTACTTTGCTGAAGTAGGTTTCCCTATGTATTAACCAATCGCATGCTAAATATTCCACTTAGTGAGACAAGTTATAAGATAAATAACATATAAAATAAACAATCATATATAAAGACATTGTTTTAATAATCATGCATAAAATAAAATAAAAACAATTATTAAAATCATTTACTTTAAATTATGTATCAAATATATACTTTTCTATTTTTAATCTGTATCGTTGTCCACTGTGTTGTCATGAGAAATCTATGGTACGTGAGTCATATGATTGAGGACCTACTATGCAGTCGAAACTGCTACTAGTAATACGCGTAAAGTGTATTAGGTTACTCCACCTCGAGTATCATTAAGACACCTGAGTCATATGAGTAACAGTATCGTATCATATAACATATCAAATACCCTGTAGATTGCACCAGATCACTCTACCTCGACACCACTAAGGCACACGAGTCATATGAACAATTTATAATGGTGCAACTCGTAAGCTTGTACTTGTTCACTCCACCTCTTTGAATGACAATTATACCATTAACTCCCACTTCTTACTAAAAATCATATGCTATTTTGCATGTAATCTAATCATATATTCAATTCGAATAAAATCTCGTAAACATTGTATTGAGCAGTTCATACCCAAAATAATCATACAATATAAAATAAACAATTTGAGAAAATCTATGCTTAATTACTACTTAAAAAAACCTTTTAAATAAAAATGATCGATGTTAACTCATCGTAAGTCTTCCTCGAATTGTTTCATTAAAAAATTAATTGCAATCACATGTTGCCTCACTACGCTTTAATGTTATTTTTGTTGTACACTACATGAATTTTCCGACATAAATAATTTTGAATACGAATTAGTACTTTAAATAATATAATAATCATATATATTCAAATAACTTCCTAAAAAAACAAGCGATTTATATATTCGAAACTAATTTCTCTCCTTTAATTTAAATCAACTTTATTTCATTTAACATTCCCTTCCAAGTCCCTTTAAATTTCATTCTTTATCCAATATCCCTTTAATTTGATATTTTCACCATTTCACCACCAAACTTCCTTCAAACTTTCAATTGAGTCCCTAAACCTATAAACTCTTCCAAAATAGTCCAATTTACTATTCTAATACTAAATTCAGCATAGTACCTTAAATTCTCAATAATTGCACATTACCCTTTTAAGTTGTCATACTATGTGAAAAGGTCCCTCAAGGTATAATAAAGTTCCAATTTGGCTCCAAACATCATTTCAAGTACCTAGAATCATTCTTACATTCAATCTAATCCAATAGGAAAATTTTACAAAATTCCCCCTAATTTCTCCATTTAGCTGAAACTTTACAACATTCCCCATAATGGTATCCTATTTGATTTAATCACAATTTAATCATCAACACACTATTTCCAATCCATTCCAACCAAATTCACAGCAAAACAAATCAAATTCAATCAGGTTCCTAACAACTTCATCAATGACCAAAAATCCCACTCTTGGTTTCTAATGATTTTCAATCCAATTTCATGTTAGTATCTTGTTCTACAACACTCCTAACATTCATTTCTAACTTTACTTCAATGAATTTCAATGAATTCAAGTCTCCCCTTTATCCACATAAATCACCCACTTCCACCATTCAAGCATGAAACAAATAAATAATTACGCCAAATTGTAGAGAAACTAATGTAGATTTTTTTTTCACACTTTAATCCAAAATCCTAATAAATTGGACCAAAAGTTGAGGGAAAAACAAACTTACATTTGACTATGGAGGTTTCGGCAACTTGCTGGAGGAGAATAATTTCAAGAGAATTCTAAAAAAAATCTCCTAATTTAACCTTTAAAAATCAAATAAAAATGATTTTTTTTATTCATTTTGGGCCAAAAAGCCTAAATTGCCATTAATGAATTCCTAAATTTACTCTCATGCCACTCCTTCACCTCCATTTTAATATCATTAAATAACTATAAAATCTCATCTCTCAATTTTCTTTTTGACCCTCCAATTTTCCAAAATTTCATTTAATCACTAAATTGCACTATCTTACTTTATAATGCAATTCTCACCAAATTCCACCAATCCAACTTAAATTCATCTAATTAAAAATATCCATATAATTTTTCTAACCCAAAATTACATTCCTTCAAATTTTTGTAGAATTCATATTGATCCGACTATCCTAATATCCTTCTGATCTTTATCATTTAATAATTTTTTATGCACTCTCCATACAAAAATATGAAACCCACTACAATAATTGTCTTGGGCTGAACTACTTATTTAGAAACCCAAATATAATTTTTGAAAATTTTTATTTTTTTGTCTCTATACTTTTACAACTTTACACTTTGGTCCCTAAACTTTCAATTTTTTTACATTCAGTCATTAGTCCAAAATTTGGGATATTACACTATGTGTTATGAAATATATCTTAGATGTTTTATATTTTATACTTAATTTACTTGCATTAAATGTTCAATATCATACCCGTTTAGTGGTGCACTATCATTAAACCCAAAATTTACGTGAATATTTATATGTTGATTGCCATGAGCTATGCTCTTCAATATAATTTTGTATTTTGAACCCAAAAAAAAGTTGTTAAACTCAGGCACTTAACCCTGTAAAAACCGAATCTTTTCGGCCCAACAATCACTTCACTTCTAATTTATAAAAATATAAAATACTAAAATCCATGGGTGTTTTTATTATTATATTTTTGTCTTATAAACGAATCTTTTTAACATTATATCCAGCTATAATTAAGGACAGAATAGCCAACTAATAGCTCAAGATTAATTGATGCTAATCTTTTACATTAACATGTGATTTTTGGCCATATGTTTTTGGAAATGTATTAATGTTAACATATATTCGTATATAAGCATGTGGTCATTGAATATGTTTTTGGAAATGTATACATGAATGATGTTAAATATACGTGACATTTTCACAATTAGTATTAACTTTTGCCTTTTATATCATTCAAGGGCCGTCCGCATTTTGAGAACTAGTTGTATGCAAGGTATATATTTTTATATATCTAATAAACATGTTATTTTTTTTAACAAATCAAGTATTCAAGCGGACTCATTGAGTGATTAAAGGAAATGTTATTTTTTTTAGATTTTGGATTCTAGTATTTGTGTTTGTAGAGTGCGTGAGCATTGTTAGTTAAGAAAACTATAAACAAATAATACTTTATAATCATTCGTTGAAAAAAAAAGGAACACATGTCCTTGTCTTTTTCTCTTTTAACTAGTTGTTAATCACGTGCATGGAAACAATTAACTAACAAAATATAATACACACACCTGTTAAGCTCATCTTTGAGGCAAGAGTTGCTTATTTTAAGGCAAATTTTGATGAGATTTAGTGTATTTATTGATTTATGAAAAATACATGCAGATCTGACCTTGTTTCTTGTTGAAATATCCAATATTCAGTGGCTGCTTTACTTGTTTTGATTATATATTTTCAGTTGTTTGATTCTTTATAAGTTGCCACAGCTTGGTAAACAAATAATTTCTTGCCTATTCTTATGTTATCTGAGCTGGTTTATGCCCTTTATAAACAGTTCAGAAGCTTGGGCTTTGCACTAAAAACCACTTGTTTTCTTTTGTTAAATTGCCGGTCTTTTCGGTTAAATGCCGAGAACTCGCCATGTATGACAAATGTGCAATCAAGAATGATGTTACTGAAGTAATGTTTTTTCTCTCTCTCTCAATGATTTAAGTCTTCATGTTGCCATTAGTCTACTGCAACTTGATTTAATGTTCTTGGGTTATGCAGTTAATAGGTGATACGCCAATGGTATATCTGAACAATATCACCGATGGTTGTGGAGCTCGAATTGCTACCAAGCTCGAGCTTATGGAACCTTGCTCCAGTGTTAAAGACAGGCATATGCCTTTTATTTACATTCGATTTGCATATTCTCCACATAATCTGGGCAAAGGCAAACTATTGCTTGCAAATTAACACCTTTTTGTCGATGTTTATTGATCCACAGGGTTGCTTATAGTATGATTAAAGATGCAGAAGACAAGGGCTTGATTACACCAGGGAAGGTATAATACCGTATTCGAAGATTCTTTGCTCGGTTTAGCTTTCGGGTTAATGCTAATGAACTTCCCATTTGTTCTGCATATATCGAAACAATGCTGGCTAAAGAGTGTCCAAATCGAGCCTATCAGTGGTAATACTGGCATTGGATTGGCTTTCATTGGGGCTGCCTGGGGTTACAAAGTTATTGTCGCATTGCCAGCTTCTGTGAACATCCAAAGGAGAATCGTTCTTCGAGCTCTCGGAGATGAGGTATACCTCACAAACCCGACCAAGGGCATTCAAGCCGTAATAGAAAAGGCTAACGAGATATTGAGGAGCACACCTAATGGTCACATGCTACAGCAATTCGAAAACCCTTCCAATCCACAGGTAGCATCTCTACTGTTATAGCATTTCTAATGTCTCATGAGGTGATGTCTAAAACAAGTATTTAATTCTTTGTTTAAGATTCATTACGAAACCACCGGTCCGGAGATATATATGGAGAGACTCGAAAGGGAAAGTTGATGTACTAGTTGCAGGCGTAGATACTGGCGTTACAATCACAGGTACAGGGAAATTCCTCAAAGAGAAAAACTCAGATATCAAGGTTTGCTCCCCATTGAAACTCAAATTCAGACAACAAAAGCAAATGTCTTGTTTTCATGTTAGTGAGAAAAATTTATTCTTTCCTATACATATAGGTATATGGAGTAGAACCCGCCGAAAGTCCATTCTTGAATGGTGGAAAACCAGGTAAGTTTTTCAAGTCTTTTCACCCTGCATTCTTCTTTTCTACCTTTTTGCTGCCATTGTCAACCACTCAACCTCTTTCGATATTGCCTGTGCCATGCTTGTCAAAGGCCCTCATCCCTGATGTTTTGGATGTTGGCATCCTCGACGAAGTTATCCAGGTAGGTCTCAAAAGCATCATCTGATACATTGATTTTCGAGTATGTTCCCGCAGTAATTTCCTATTCCATATATTTATACTTGCTACTGTCTGTAACTTGTTAGATATCTGGTGACGAGGCCATTGAAATTCCTAGCCCTGAAAGAAGGTTTGCTGGTATGTTCATAATCATTAATCGATTCTTACGACCAGTCTTGATCACTTGTTCTTAGTGTTTCCTCATTTGTTTGCTCAAATGAATCAATCCTGATGGGTTGGTTTATGTGTTGGAAAAATTAATAAATAATTGAATAAAATTGATGTCTTTTAATAATAAGTTATGTCACTTGGTGAACAGACTTATTATTTAGTATAAAATTGCATCAATTCAATTATACCTATTAACTTTTTAACAAATTTCTTCATCAAAAGGTCATAACCTTTTGATTGATTTTCTCTCCCCTATATACATAGGTTAGTTGAGGCACAATCTTAGAAACAACTTTGAGAGACAACTTTGAGACACACTTCACAAAGTTGAATTAGGAAATCACTTAGAAAATTCATTTCAAATTCGTTCTTTCTGGTGATAGAGAAGGCAAGATTGTGTTCGACTTATCACTACGGTTGTGCTACTGTTGTGATCGTTTGTTGTATCCTGGGAGACCGACGTCCAACATTACTTAAAGCACCGAGGAGATGACGAATCTGTCTTAAGGAATCTATTCATACAGGTCTCAACAAAAATCCTTCTTCGGTTTATCGTACTCTACTCATCCGATTCATTGTCTAAATATGAGTAAACCAATTTCTTGCCTCTAATTTAAGTTTTATTTATTTTGTTTTGTTCGATTATATAATAATATTTTTTATTATTTTTATTTTTTATCTCGGATTAACATTTTTTCTAACATTATCATCTGGTGCTGCTGCAACAGCTGCATTTAAGTTGGCAAAGAGGCCAGAAAATATTAGCAAACTTACAGTTGTGAGTTGCATTCACTTCTCCATCTTCATATCTCCTATGGGTTATGACAATTCTCGAAATTATCCAGATAACTTGCATAGTTTCATCACATCAAGAGCTTGTATCACCGATCAACAAATATAATGCTTTTGAAATCCTGGGATGTGTTCGTTAATTTTCTTGATTCTTGAGCTTCTTCTTCTTCTTCTTCTTCTTTTCTCAGGTAATTTTCCCCAGTGCCGGTGAGCGTTCCCTGTCGTCTGAATTGTTTGAATCCCTAAGGCATGAAACAGAAAACATGCCCATTCATTAATGGCGTTATTATCCTCGTCCCCAAAATCTGTTTGCTTTGCATTATGCCATTGCTCGTCGCTTTTTATTTGTACTTTTTGCAATGTTATTCGGATTCGAACGTGTCTGATAAATATAATAAGCGATTAACCGAATTGGTATTGAATAAATTCTACGTTGTCAATCAATTATATTTATATAAATATTTAAATAAACTACTAAAAATTATTAATTTAAAAATACAACCCATCATCGAAAATTACACAAAAGTTACTTTTGTTTAAAATTCTAAAAATTGTTTTCATAGAAAAAAACTACTCAAAAAGTTGTTTATGTTTAATTTTCTTCTATTTTGATGGGTTTTATTTTTAAGTCGTAGATGACTGTGTTTGGATTTCAGAGCTAATGAGGTGGGAAAAGCGGAGGGGAGAAATACAACGATGGTGGTGAAGGAATAAATTAGATATAAAATTATTGTTTAATAATTTATTTGATATTTTAATAATAATTTAGAGGTAAAATTAAATATTAACTTCTATATTAATGTTTCCATATTAACAATTTAATGAGATAACGGTGAGGTGACTATTTTGTTATAAATTGATAACGTTAGTGACCAATATGTTATTTTTGAAATTTTAGTAGAAAAATAAAAATTTACTCAAATATTAATGACCATTTGTATAGTTTACTCTTACTTTTTTTCAATAATGACATGACACTACTTTACGATAAAACATAAATATTATTGTTAATTCTTTTAACGATGAATTACTAAAACAAAATTACAATGTAATGTCAAATGTGATTTAAAAAAATAAATAGTTAGTTAATCAAAAATGAACTATATAAATAGGTGATGACTATATTCTTAGTTTACCCTAAACCTACTTGTTTTTAATTAGGGTAATTACACAAATGGTCCATTGACTATAAAAGGTATTGCTTTGTTGAGTCTTCGATTGGCATCAAGTTGTGTTTGAGACTGATTCGACAATGGTAGCTAATAAATTATCTCTTGACGTGGTAGATTTGTCCATTTTAAGATTTCATCTGGCTGAAACTTAATCCAGTTTGCATTCTAATGTATCTTTTAAAGTTGTTTTTGTCCCGTGTATTTGTAATAAGGTGTCCAATGAGTTAGCATCCTGGGCACTTGGATCAAGAAATGTGTTGTTTTTTGACTCAGTTTGTCCCGAGATTATTATCTCTGTTGTAACTCATGTCATTGATCCTGGTTAATATTTTTTAGGCACTCTTTCCCCTTGTAGTTTCTAAAAAAAAGTTTTTAATGATGCCATTTTCTTAAAAAAATTATTAAAAGTTACAAAATGATCCATTAATTATAGGATATTACTTTGTTGAGTCCCTCGATTATTAAAATTTACAAAATGGTCATTGACTATTCATATTTTCTAAAACTATTCATTTTTTGTTAGAAAAAATGACAGTCACCTGAGCTATACATTAATCTATTGATTGAGATATGAAAAAATTGGTCCTAAAACCATTTTAGCTATATAATCGTTCGAGATTATGATATCAGATTTTACCATATTCCAGTCAGCAAGTTAATATATCCAACTCAGATTATCATTATTTTTTAACGAAAAATGATGATTTTGGAATATATCAATAGTTGATTGACCATTTTATAACTTTTAATTGTAGGGAGACTAAAAAAATAACGTCCTATATTGAGAGATAATTTTATAATTTTTAATAGTTGAGGAGCTCAGAAAAGTAATATCCTATAGTCGAGTGAACATTGTGTAGTTTACCCTTTTAATTAACACTCGGAAGATCAGCATTACTAATCGAAATCCTCGGATTGGGGCATGGGACAGGTATAGTAATTATCTCCTACAAAAGGTCTTGATGTTTCTTAAACGGCGTCGTCGGACCGGTTTTCCCTCAACACCGATAAGCCACTCCCACTCCTATTTTCCCACACCTTCCTCTTTTGACTTTCAAGTTCGGTTTTGACGAGAAGAGTTTTTTCTTCCTCCTCAATTTATTTATTTGTTTATTTATTTAATGATCATCTCTTCGCCTAAAGCTCTGTTTCTTCTTCTCATAGATCTTTCAACGCAAACGAAATAAATAAATAAATAATCAAATTCCGAGACGCACTAAAATATTCTAGGGTTTAATTAATCTCTCCCTTATTGCCACTGTTTAATTTCAATCGACCCTCGATTTCTTCTTCAAACTGTCTCGGTAAGTTCAAAGCTTAGTCTCCTCACTTTTTTTTCTCATTTTGTTTTTTTTCTCCGGTCATTGAATTCGCGGGGTCTCTGCCATATTTTTTGGTTTGCTTATCTATGTATTTCTTTAGTTGACTTAATTTTGGTTAGATTTTCTTTTTCTTTTTACGGATAGCTTGTTTATATGAATGATTTCTTTTTAATATTAATTTAACTAGTTTTTTTTTTTAAAGATTAATTTATATAGTTTGATAACTTTGGTTAAGTGTCTGAATTTTCATCGTGTTCATCGCAATTTTAGAAACCATGTTCAATTAAGAGTAGAATTCAAATTTTAGTTGCAATACTTGCGTTTTTATAAAAAAAAACTTGATTTTAATGAGAGTTTTGTTGTGAATATTCAATCAGTTTCTGCAAAATCATGTGGAAATATTTTTATTTTCAAAATAGTAGATAATTCTGTCTTCTTTGGTAAATTTCAATAGTTATATCTTATTATTATTATTATTGTTGTTGTTGTTGATGATGACTTTTTATTGCATAATACGGGATATTCTTACATAATATGTCCTTTTGATATTCAAATATTTAGTGGGCAATGAAATATATAATTTTCATTTCACTTTTTATCTAGGGGTCACTGCAATGCATCGAGTGCCCAGTGCTGGGAACAATTCTAATTCTAACCGCCCACGTAAAGAAAAGAGGCTGACATATGTATTGAATGATTCTGATGACACAAAGGTGAAGTTGTTTTTGTGTGTGTCTCTCTGCGTGTATGTTTTCCTTCTTTTTTTTTTTTTATCTTTTTGTATGTTCTGCATATAATTATTTTCCCTTTTGAAGTGAACTAGATGTCTTCCTTGGTATTTGGCGATCTTGAGGAATTTGCCTACTCATATGTTATTAGGATTCTAATTGTTTATCTATGTTTTTCACTGTGATGTTGCATTTTTTATTATTGGTGTTTACTTAGTTTTAGAAAGTGCACCTAGGCGCGCCTAAGGCGCAAAGCACTTATGGGCGAATGAAAAAACGTCCCTAGAGTTAGAGGTGGAGCGAGGAACGGGAAGCTCACTAAGGCGCTCCTTTTTGAAGTTTTTGGAGAAGGCGACAAGCGCACCACTGCTGCCTCTTCATGCTATTCACTGTTTTTTGCTGTGTTGTTATAACTTATAGTAAAAACAAACCCAATATAATAAAATAATATAATAAACAAAATCTTGCTATATTTTATTTATATATTTCTTTCATTGTATGCATTCCTGAAGATGGAGGCTCTCAGACTTATAATGATCCATGGAATAGTCATTTAAGTATGTTTTTTTTCTTTTACATGTTTAGGTTTACAGTTCATTGCTATATGTGTTTTTCATCAAATTGAGTAAGAAATTCTTCTTATTGTATATCTTCTATGATGATGAACTTGCTGTATTTGAAATCTATTTGGGTTTGGAGCTTGCAAACATCCTTTTCCAAGATACAGCTTTTCTAGTCTCATTATTGAATGCATTTTATCCTTTGGATTGGCCATAATTCTCATAAAAAAAGCATTTTGTATCTTAGCAAAAGAGGGAAGGGTTAGGATGTTTCAAGTATAAGATATCACATTGTTTGAGGAACCCTAGACTCTGTAGAAGTAATGGATTGCCATAAAGGGCATTTTAGTGTGTTGTAGATTCTTATCCAAGAATTGTAGCATTTGTTGATGACATGTGAATTGCTCGAAACATGTAAAGTGTATGCTAACCAATAACAAATGTTTCTTAAGGGAACTGGAGTAGGCTACCGTGAGAGAACACATATTATTTATAAAGTTTATGCTCATACTAAATTAAAATGAAAATTAACGGTATGTGTTTTTAGTAACTAATTATTTATATTATCCATGCTTCTATCATTATACAATAATATAGGGCAATCATGTTCACAATAAGCTTGGATAACTTTGCTTATGATTTGCATTTTATCACTTTATTTTGGGTATTGAATCTAGGCACTGATGTTTCTCTACTTTGATATACGTATATATATATATATATATATATATTGCAGCATTCTGCTGGCATAAATTGTTTGGCTGTGCTAAAGTCATCTGTCTCTGATGGGTGCAACTATCTCTTCACTGGAAGCCGTGATGGCACGCTTAAGAGATGGGCACTGGGAGAAGATGCTGCCACTTGTTCTGCTACATTTGAGTCACATGTTGACTGGGTACCTTTTTTTTTTCTCTGAGCATGACCACCATATTTTAGACGGTTTCTTTTTATTGCTAACTTTTTGTTGGAAGCATATGATAATTTAATTATTAATCTTTTGGTATACTGCAATGCAAATATCTTGATTTGTTATCAATATGATTATACGAATGATTGCTTATTAACCCACCTGCTCACCAAAAGTAACATCTAGATTAAGTATTCATGTTGCACGTCAATTACATTTATAGTAGTCAATTTGAATGTTGAGAGCTTTTTTTGTCTTCTTTTACTTCACTTCGTTAAATTCACCATCTAATTATCTTATATAACATACATCTCTGTAATTGTGTAAATTATGATTGAGAATTTCCTTGTGCAGGTAAATGATACTGTAATTGCTGGTGAAAATACACTTGTTTCCTGCTCATCAGACACTACTTTGAAGGTTTGTTGTTAATTGGTGTATGACATGTAGCTGTTCTCTTTTTAGTTTGTTAAGTATTGACATGTGCTCTTTCCATGTGATATGCCAGACATGGAATTGCTTGTCTGATGGGATTTGTACCAGGACACTTCGTCAACACTCAGACTATGTTACATGTCTAGCTGCAGCTGAAAAAAATGTAATTTGATTCCTATATCAAATTTTCTTTGGATTTTATTAGCTGCATGGATGAAATGCTCATGTCGGTGTAATATTGCTAATTACGTTTCGTGTTTAATTTGGATGCTTAAGTTGTCCATCAAGGCTTGATTTTTAATATTATAGAAATAGGAGTCACTTTCTGATTCTTTTTTAATATTTTAGAAAAATGTGGTTGCCTCTGGGGGTCTTGGGGGGAGGTTTTCGTATGGGATATTGAAGCTGCAGTAACTCCAGTCTCAACGTCTAGTGATTTAATGGAAGACGATTGTTCCAATGGTATCAGTGGTTCTGCAAGTTCATTACCCATATCAAGTTTGCGAACAATTAGCTCGAATAATGGTCTTACTGCTCACGCAACTCAATGTCATGGATATGTCCCCATTGCTGCCAAAGGCCATAAAGAGTCAGTCTATGCATTAGCAATGAATGATAGTGGATCGCTTCTTGTATCTGGTGGAACTGAGAAGGTAAGTTTTGCTTCTTTCTGAAGTCAGTTTTTATGAAAATCACATGTTTCTCTCCCCCTATGACATCTTGCCAAAGATGGTCATGCCCTTTCTTTTGTTAATCATTTGTTCGTCATATCAATTTCAGTTGCAATTTTAGTTATCTGCCACAACTTCATATAGGTTGTGCGTGTTTGGGACCCAAGAACAGGTTCGAAGACTATGAAGTTGAAAGGGCATACGGACAATGTTAGGGCTCTGCTTCTGGATTCTACTGGCAGGTTGCTATATGAATTTTTAGATCCATAGTCTTTAATAGTATTAGCTTGATTTAGTTGGAGGCCTTACAATTATGGTGCTTTAGTTTGCCTTAGAAGATGCGTAATGTTCATTTGATTATTTTCTCTTGTAACTGCTGAACACTTTTGTAGCAGTGGGGAAACTAGTTGGCTGGAAAATTTTGGAAATTCAGAAAAAGAATATTTTTTTCCTTATCAACAGTCCTATGCTGCAAAATATTTTGAGAGCAATGAGTGTAGAGACTAAAGTCTAAACCATATTATGGCTTTATATATATTTGTTCACTTTTGTTTTGTAAGTGAAGTTGAATTTGAGTGGATCCTTTTTCTTTGACCATATAGGTTCTTTCCTTGATTGACTTTTGGTGAATCCTTTTATTTGTTTCTATCTATGTTCTTCTTCTCTGTATTAATTATATTGGTGAAAAGTTTGATAGACATTTTGTATTCTCCCAGGTATTGTTTATCGGGGTCCTCTGATTCCATGATCAGGTATGTCCAATTTTCACTGTTGCATAACCACATGTAATTTTCAACAATAAAAAGGAAAAGAACTTGCCTTTTAAATGGTCATAATTTTATGTTGTAGACTATGGGATCTTGGTCAGCAGCGTTGCATGCATTCGTATGCTGTGCATACAGATTCTGTTTGGGCACTTGCAAGCACCCCAATGTTTACTCATGTTTATAGTGGTGGTAGAGATCTTTCTGTGAGTACATATTCATACCAAACCTTATTAGCATAATCTTTATCGTTTTTGTCAATGTTTTGGCGTAGAATTTTCCAAGAAACCTGTGCTGATACAGGGCATTTGGCTTTTAGTATTTTAGGATTTATTGAGATTAAAGGATTGTAAATTACTAGAATAATTAGGGGTTCTAATTATTTATATAGGTTGATATTGGATGTAACTAATAAAGATATAGAAAGATAATCCTGGGCTGTGCTGATAATTTTAGTAGTATTTGTAACTGGTAAATTAAGGAAGGATTTAATTTGATAATGAATTTATATTAGTGGTATTTGGATTTATTGGAAGTATTCAAGGTTGGTAATTAGGACAGGGATTGTAAATTAAGTGATCTTGGCTTCACTCCTATGTATTAGGACAAGGGTTGGTTAACAGTTCTGAAAGTTCTCATAAGTTGTTCTGTAGTAATTAAAATAGATCATGCTCATCTGTGGATAATTTTCCTACAAGAACATGGAATTAGTAGGAAACTCCAAAACTGACTTAAACAACTCCTAAGCAATGGATAAAAACCTAACAAATTAAGACAAACTCAAGTAAATATGGTTCCTAGCATCAAATTCTTATCAAACTATCTGCGAATGTATGGCATTCTAAAATGAATGAAACAGAAAACAAATAAAATGCTGCAACTTAAGCTCAAAGAAAGGTAATGTTAAGACTTGGTGTCTATTCTCGCTAAAGTATCTGAATCATTCTGATATCAAACAAATGCAATTTCCAAATCATTTTAGCATGTGATCTTGGCAATTCTTGACATCCTTGCATGTAACTTCTAATAACTACTTTTAACTCTCAACTTGCACTTACTTTTTGCACGTGCTTTAGTTATATTTGACAGACTTGACAACAAGAGAGAGTCTTTTGCTTTGCACAAAGGAACACCCAATCTTGCAGTTGGCATTGCATGATGATAGTATATGGGTTGCAACGACAGATTCTTCAGTTCAGAGATGGCCTGCTGAAGGACGAAATCCTCAGAAGGTCTTTCAAAGAGGTGGTTCATTCTTGGCTGGAAACTTATCTTTTTCAAGGGCAAGAATTTCCTTAGAAGGGTCTACCCCTGTAAGTATAATTTTTGTGCTTCTGTACGATGTGCATTAAATAATATATCTGTTTGTATGTTATTGCTTACTGCAATCACCTTGTTCATCATAAGAACTTTTGCATCATGCATCCTTCTTTAATCTTGTTTATTAATTTGTGTCTAGTATTATTAAACATAAAACCTCTGCATTGTAGTAGCATTCCTTTTCTTTATACACTTTAATTGTAGTGAATTTCTCCTGCCCATTTAGTTGTCAGTGGTTCTATCATTTGTTCTTTACTCACCTAACCCCAAGAAAAAAAACAAATATTGGGTTTTATTTTCATTAATCACTATGTGTTTTGTTATGGATACCTTTTCGAAGTTTAAATGTCTATGGAATTTGTTGTAACATTTTCTACCATTCCCTTTCCTGTTCTGCCATTGTTATTTATTCAGGCTGCAGTTTATAAAGAACCAATCTTTTCCATTCCTGGAACTCCAGCCATAGTTCAGCATGAAATTTTAAATAACAGAAGGCATGTATTGTCTAAGGTAAATGCGGTTGTACTCAATTGTTGTTTCAAAGATATTTTTTTTGGGAAATTATTATTACTATTATTTTTATTATTCTTTGACAGGATACTGCTGGTTCAGTAAAACTCTGGGAGATAACCAGGGGTGTTGTGATCGAGGACTATGGACAGGTGAACTAGGTTTTGTTTCCCATTTTCTGTCCTTGTTCATCGAGTAGAATTGGCTTGCACTTTGCTTCACTTACAAATTTGGTACACACATACACTTGTGTATGTATGGTTATATTATTTATTGAATGTATTTATCCATTCTTTCAATTTCACTGTCCAGGTTTCATTTGACGAGAAAAAAGAGCAGTTGTTTGAGATGGTGAGATAGCTACTCATTGGAAATTATATCAGTTGAAGACAATGCATTTGTTCTTAAGGAATTTACTTTTTATCTTTTCAAAACCAATCTAGGTAAGCATTCCGGCATGGTTCACTGTGGATACCCGTCTTGGAAGCTTGTCTGTTCATTTAGACACACCCCAATGCTTTTCTGCGGAGATGTATTCTGCTGATCTAAACATAACCGGCAAGCCTGAGGATGATAAGGTTTTCAAACTTTTTTTCTATTGATTTTGACAATCTTAAGACCCATATTCCTGTGAGAAGTGGTTCAAGAACCATTTGATTATAATGTGCATCTGTTGACTTGTCTTTGACAGGTTAATCTAGCTCGTGAAACCCTTAAAGGTCTGTTGACTCATTGGATGACCAAAAGAAGGCAAAGACTTGGTTCCCAGGCTTCAGCTAATGGAGATATTTTATCAGGAAAAGATAGTACTGCAAGAAGTCTTGCTCATTCAAGAATTGAGGTAGATGGAAATGCTGAAAATGACTCCGTGGTCCACCCTCCTTTTGAGTTTTCCACAGGTTCCCCTCCGTCAATTATCACTGAGGGTTCCCAAGGAGGTCCTTGGAGAAAGAAAATTACTGAATTGGATGGAACCGAGGATGAGAAGGATTTCCCTTGGTGGGTTTTGGATTGTGTATTAAACAATCGGCTACCACCACGAGAAAACACCAAGTAACTTCTTTGACCTCATTAAACTTTCCTTTGCTTAATTTAATGTTAGTAACAAGTTTTTGAGGAACTGCATACATGTGCTGAGGCAATGTTAGGAAAGGGCACTAATTTCGGTTCTCTAATTAAGGCCTAAGTTTCTCAATTGCAGTTCTATTTCAGTTGATTTCATAGGTTTCCCAATATGATTTTATTTCAGTTAATTTCTTTCCTTTGTTGAACATTTTTTATCCTTATTCGGACAAATGGAGTAATAAACCTAACTCAAAATTTTATCAAAACCAAAGAGATCTGGATCTCTCTTTAATTGGTCCTAAGGTTTTACACTCCCTTTGATGAGTATTATCGACTTGGATGGTGCATGATGACCTAATCAGAATTCTGCAATTATCCCGACTTCAAACTCGAGGACAAGCAATATCAGTACCTTTAGATTTGTAGCAATATATCAATATTATTTTAATAATATAAAATTTAAAAAGGTAAATATGAAAATTAGCAAAATGATGGTGTGGTTTAAGTTTTATATTTTATAGTGCGACCCTATAAATTAAATAAAGCATATTTTTAGGAATTCAGAGAAACTACCTCTTTAGGTGAAATCTGAATGAAGAATTTCTGTTGCTCAAATTCATTTTTGAACTTCTCCCTTATTTTTGAAAACCTTGATAGAAATTAAACCCCTCAGTAAATCCTTTATCGAAACACAACCAAAGAGATTGGGTCTCTCTCTAAAGAGTTCTAAGGTTTTAGGCTTCCCTATTGATCGCCCTGACACAATCCTGTTTGCATGTTAGGTAACAGTACATTGAACTGTTTATTGCTTGACCTTGTTGTTGATGTGTACAAACACTAGGATTAACTTATCAATGTGTCATTAAGTCCATAGGTCAATATGCTTTTTGTTTTTATTGTGCCTGTAGTCCTTATTGTTTCATATTTTTCTTGTGTCTGCATTTCTCTTTATTTAGGAGAAAAAGAAATATATTTTTGTATTGTTGCACACTACTGTTACATTCAGAACCATGGATAATTATTTATTTTCTTTATTCTTCTCTTTCTCTCTTGATGAAGTTTTACTCTTCATTTTTTTACAGGTGCAGCTTCTACCTTCATCCATGTGAAGGTACTGCTGTTCAGATCCTCACTCAAGGGAAGTTAAGTGCACCTCGTATATTGAGAATACATAAGGTATGCCTGTTTGGTTTTTCTGTAGGTCCTTTTTTAGCATTACATGTGATTATAGAAAGTAGCACATGTTTGATTCTATAAAAATTTAGGTCAATTGGGTTACTACACTAGAATCTGTTTCATGCTTTGGAGCATGGACTGCAAAATGGCTAAAAGAATGTTTGGTTAATGAAAATACTATTTTAGGATACATATACATCGATAGTATCTTTAACTTTGTTTTAGCCGACACAATATATCAACAAATTTTCCTATCAAAAAAAAAATATATCAACAAATTTGAATAGTTTTCTGTATTAGCTTTCTTGAGCGCTGGTTTGCTAGCAATGTGTATTAATGCTGAACAGTTTGTACAATAGAGTATTTTTCTTCCTATTATAATGTATGTTCTCTCCCATACGGTTATGTAGGTTGTTAATTATGTCATAGAAAAGATGGTGCTTGACAAACCAATTGATACTGCAAATACTTGTGGGTCATTTGCTCCTGGACTTGGAGGACAATTGCAGCATTCAGCTATTGGAGATGGATCTTTTCGATCTGGATTGAAACCTAGGACAAAGCTTCGGCCTTCTGTTGAGATTTTGTGCAATAATCAGGCAAGTAAACCACATATTAGATTTTATCATGCCATCGGCTTAAGAGCCTTGATCCCTTTTTCAAAGCTGTAGTTTATTTCATCATTTTCCGGTACCAATAATAAATCTTACCGGTTCATGTTTCAAATCAACATACTAAGGTTATTCATTCCAACTTGTTTAGTTCAACTTCAAGCCTCCTATGATGATAACTCATTCGATTGCTACTATATGTCCCAGGTCTTATCTCCAGACATGAGCTTAGCTACTGTGCGAGCATACATTTGGAAGAAACCTGAAGACTTGGTACTGAATTATAGAGTGGTTCAGGGCAGGTGACTTTATCAACTTCTGGGAGCAGGTGAGTGGCTAAGTTACCTGTATTGCATTTAACTAGTGCTGTCCAAAAGTTGGTCAGAACAGAATTTCCAGGCCGAAACTGGCTTAGTCTATTGAATTGGGTCTGTTAGAACTGGTTCGGTGCTTGGTTTTAAAAAGCATAAAGCGCCTAGGGTCCTAGACGCTGAAGCGCTAAGCGAAAGCAATCGCTTTATGCACACGAAATGCCAGAAAGGCCGAAATTCACAAAAAAAAATACAGATATTTATAAATTATCTTATAAATACTTAAATATCAAAGTGTCAATGCATATATTAAAAACTTATAAGTACTTAAACACCAAAATATAATTCTCAATTTACTTATAAGTTATAAACACTTAAATACTTATATACCATTAACCATACGACTATACGAGCATATTAATCTCAAAAGATGGTCTACACCAAAAGTAGTCTAAAATGAGATGAATAAAAGTATTTTTCTAAACCCTCGATTCCTTATATCCTCTAAATCATCATCGTCATCGTCATCAACTCGGGCAACACCATCTCCATCACTAGACACTCCAATATCTTCTTCCATCTCATCTTCATCAAATAAGCATCTACGAGATGGTCTACTAGAGATAGGATTATGAGTAGGAGATTTTCCTTTGTCATTTCGCGATGGTCCAGCTCCATCATTCACTACTTTTAATGCTCTAGTTAGATAACTAGGCTCATATGCATCGGAAGCGTTAGCAACATCACTCCATGTCAAATCCTCACCAACAAACACCGACTCATCATCATCTTCAAATTCTTCGATTACCTCCTATTTCAATCGCATTTTTACCCTAGCTTGCCTAAATTAAAAGCCAATCTAAGCCTGATAATCTAATAGCCCGTTAAACCCTAAACAAGCCCAAAAATCGTATTTGCTAAAGCCCAGAATTATATCTAAACTCGCGATTAAGTGCCGATTAGCGCTTTGCTAAAAGAGCTGCAAAAGCGTCGATTACTATCATTTAATGAATACGTAGTGCTTTTGCTATGCTGAAGCACCAGGGGCCTCGCTTGAGTTGCTTAGCGCTTTAATTGCGCTTAAGCGACGCTTTTTTAAACACATGTTCGGTGTAAGTTGATTATTAATATCAGTTTTAATTTAACTTTGACCGAAATTCTGTTTGTCGTACAGAATTTGAACTGTACCCTTTCTTATCTGTTGGGCACAGCAGGTTTGTTTCAGGATATCAGTCATACTGTTGTAAAATGTTAGGAATTGTATTTTGTTCATCCGAGGTTGCGTATATCAGAAATATATGCTGGGTCCTTGTATATTTGGAAAGACTACCGGTTTTTAAGCTGGGGACATTCTCCAGACTTCATCAAGACGATCATCTTTAATGTTTTCGAAGTCTATCGTAAAGTTTTGGTCTCTGTGTAGTGCGTGCTTTCACCGTACATCCGAGAAAAAGCTGTAGGGTCGAAATGCAAGCGGCAGAACAATTTGTAAACTCCGGGGTACAATCAGCTGAAGGTGAAGTTCGTGCAAAAAGTAGGGTATATGATGTCGAAAGCTCTGTAGATTTGTATTGTGAGGGAGATATAATAGATTGTTAGCAAGTATGTTTACTTTTTCCTCTTATTTTTTTCACCTGGAAATAAAAAGGACAATTAATTTGTGTTATTCTGTCTTGATTTTCTATATCATTTTCTTCTAAATTGGATCAACATTAAAACTTATTCAAGGTATAATATAAAGACTATAAGCAACATTACCCAAAAAGAAAAGACATTGGATATAACAATATCTTAACGTGGCAGCCAATTCATAACTTTATATTTGGTATAGATTTGAGAAAGCGTTATTGTTAGGTATAGATCTGGAGCACGTGAGTGGATGGATGGTTTAATTGAATCAATTATTTTGTCGAAGATATATCCAAAAAAAATTGAAAATTCAATGAACCTGCGAGAATTAATTTAAACAGTTTTTTTAAAAAAAAAGACAAAATGATAATAAAAAAATTATAAATTGAGTATAAGCTCAGTTGTATAAAGGATTAAGATAATGAAAATCATAACTTACGAACACTAAACTATATTAAAAAAAACAAAATATAATACTGTCACACCACAATTTAAGGGCAAGTTTTAAGTATCGAATTAAAGTCGTAACAAGGAAAAATTTGAGAACTAAATTGTAAATTCAGGGACCTGAACTCGAATTTTCTCATTTTTAATGGTCAGTGAATTTTAAACCCGGTTACCCCAAAAATCCTCAATTTTAATCTCCAAATCTCTAGTCCCAAAGCACACCCCGTCGGCATTCATCGCTTAAATTCGTCGCCGTATGACCGTCGTTCGATACACTGCCACCCCCGTTCGAACCGTCGTACTGCCTAGACCAAAGTCCGAGCATCGTCGCGCCGTGAAACGCCTTATAACGACGTGAATCGACTATTTTTTACGCGACAAAAATCCCAAAAATTTCGCCGTTGTTTTCATCGAATTCCAGCCGACCTAGTCAACGTTGCCGTTCACCGCCGTTTCCATCAGCTTTAATGGCGACGTTCGAACAAAACCCGACCAGTTTCATTCCTCGTTGTCGTGCCTTCGCCGATCCGTCGTTGGGTAATCACCGATCGGTTGTTGGTGATAGTTTGGCTTGGTTTAGTTGATTTAGGAATGTTTTGGTGTAAGAATGCTAAGGGAGTGTTCGGTCGTCCACCCCAAGCCCGCCGTCGCTGTCACACGTCGCCACCCGCTCGTGGGGCTTGTTTTGGTCCAATGAGTTTTCCAGAACCGAGTCAACCTAACCCGCCTACTCTACTCGACTCATCCGACCCGCCTGATCCAGTCCAGTCACTGACTCAACTCGTTGACTTGTCTGAGTCAACCTGCTGACCATTGACTTTGACCCAAAAAATCAATTTTTTCAAAAAGCCCAATTTTATGGTTTTAAACATCTGGAGTCCGAATCCGAAGTCCGTTTTGCTAAATTTGCACCTGGTAAGCCATTTTTTTAATGATTTACCTTCAGATTCAATATGGTTTCCCAATTAAGTTTAGTTTCTAACGTAAATTCAGTTGCTATGTATCCGAGGAATTATTGGACGTTGAATTCAAGTTCGAGAGTGATCGAATGGAGATTAAATGTTCGATCGGTAGAGTAAGGAAATCGAGGTAATACATTACTTCCTTATGCATGCTTTTATGAAACATGTTGGAAATTGGTATATACAATGTTGAATATGATTGGTCTCATCTATATAGTAAATTATTTCTAAAATCGATCCGAATACGATAAAAAGTTGTTAACCGAATATGACTCTTATGGCTCGTGTAAGAAACTAAAAGATCGATAAAAAATAATACTACTAAATTCAGTGATTCGATAATAAATGAATTGATTTCAAGATCCGTAAATTTTGATAAATTTTATTTAAAGGTTAAACACCGATGTTATTTGGATATGAAATTTCCAAAAATACTATGTGGTAAAAATTTTGAAAATGCCCTTGTACTGTAAAAGGACCAATACATCCCCTAGTAGTGAAAATAACCTCCAGTGATCAAATGAACAAAGTACTCTGAACTCTAAAGGAACTAGAATACTTTCAAGCCTAAGTTATCCGAAGTAATGCCACTGATACAATTGAACGAATGACGATAACACCTTAAAGGGTAAAAAGGACTATGGATGAATATGATAAGGGAGACGACCTAAGAACTTATATTATGATCAAGATGTATTGAATGTAAGTAATGTATGTAATCGAATTTGCGGAAACGATCGAATTACTCAGGAAACTCCTAAGCTAGCGGGATAAACTTGAATATTAATTGAATTAAGTACCCCGATGACCTTGAATTAAGTGAATAACTTGGATAAGTTTGGAAATACTGATGATCTTATATGTTGTATCGTATATTAGGGTTTTGAACCACAAATCAAGCACGTCGACATTTCCTAACAACGTTGCAATGTCGAATTGGAATAAAGATCATTGAAATACATGTTCGTCTCCCTAAGATCCATTCCACGATGATTCTGAAGATGATCAATTCGACAAGTATTGTCTGTATTAAAAAGTGAATACTCTGGAAGTGCAATGATTTGACTGGTTGACATGCATCATTGATGGAACTTGTACAGTTCGAGTTAACTTGATATTTCAATTGATCGACACAAATCGTAAATGCCCTGAATCTTCTTTTCTCCCTTATCAGCTCAAATCACTAAGAATTCTCCAAGAACCTAATGCCCAAAATGCCTCTGATTTCATGAACAATGGAATCACTCCTGTCATATCTGAAAACATAAGTAACTCAGATGTGAAGGATTTTGAATACCTTTCTGATTACATAGTGCCTCCGAAAAATGTCCAAATATTTTATGATCCTGATAAATCACGTTATGAATAACTAATGATTCTGTCAGCTAATGAACTTTTTTTATAGTGATTCTAATTTTCGGCATTCTATCGGTATACTGAAGATCCATGTTTCCCTGCCCGATAGGATTATCAAGTACCTCCGAATAATATATGGAGCCTCTAGTGTGTTCCCTGATATGTTTTCTCTGATTTCTGTTCTGATCTCTGCTCTAATTTATGGTATCTTTGTTTACTGACTGAAACTATTTTTATATGTGATACTTTGGGACTCTGGTATAACTAAAGACTCTGGCAGGTTCAGTCGTTGTTGGTAACTCCTTGTATAGGTTCAACACCGACTGGTAATTCTTTATGGACTTAAGGCGACCCCTGGGTAGTCTTTATGGCCCCGAGATCTTTTTTTGGGTAGGCCATGTGGCCCCGATATTTTTCTTGGGTACGCTCATGGCCTCGAGAATCTTTCTTGGGTAGGCTCTCAGGCCCCAAGGTGCTCTATTAGGTTATGTAGTTTTGGGGAACTGCATATGACGTTCGGTTGGAGGGTTTTACTATGATTTTCGAAAAATACGTTTTAAACTTCTATTGTTTTAAAAAGATCTGTACCTTTTCACTAGTTTTGTGGGAACACACTAGACACCCTATTCTGATCTCCTGAACCCAGTCATCCGAAATATTTCCCTCTAAACTGAAATCTTACTTTCTTTTACAATCTAAGATATCAGTAGGACCTCAGCTTAGCATATATCTTTCGTGTAGATGTATGAATCAATAAGGAAACATATGTTTATATGTTATCTGCATGTTCTTCAGTATCATCTGGTAGTTCTGTATTATTGAAATTTCCAAAGCTCACTCTGTTACTCACCTTTTCAGGTTAAAAGGATTTAACAAGTTTAACTATTGACATCAGTAAGAGAGTTCTACCGGCTTTACTTACGGAGTACGGTGCATGTGATTAGGGGGCATGTAGCTTATATTTTGTTTTTATATCCAAGTCTAGAATATGTTTTATTTCTGAATATTGTTAAATTTTATTGTTGTGTTTATAAATTGTTTTATGATTTTACATGTTTTAACAAAAAATTTAAATTTTATGGGATTTTTATGGTTGGTCGCTCCGGTGACCCTAATGTGACACCTTAGATCAGATCGGGTCACCCGCATCGATATGTGGGGTGTTACATTTAATGGTATCAGAGATTAGGCGTAGTCGAATTTTTCTAGATAGATCGACTGGTCGAATGTCATAGGATGTCTGATTAGTACATTCCCCTAGACTACAACCGTACTTCTCTAAGCCAAAACTCCAAAGTCGAGTCCCTCTCTGTAACGAGCTAACCTAAGTTTTCTATTCGTTAGGGCTCGACCTATGCATAAAGGAATATTAGTAACATTTGTCCAAATTCTATAAAGAGCCTCAAGAGTAATGTGAGAGTTACTCATCCGAGAAATTTTGATCCGACTCTAGAAATGAAATTGGGATATGTTGCCGCTCTATGAACCTAACCTCCTAACCAAGGTCGAATTGATTCCATAAGGATAATTGCGTTCAGATTTTTTTATTGGGAATAAGGAAGAGTTTTGACGAGAATGTATATTCAGCTGGATAAAGATTAGTAGAGGACACATACTTCTGTAAAAGCTACTTGAAGATATTGAAGACCTGATAGAAGTTTCATTTTTGCATTTCTATGACTAGAGTGAATTTCGAGGATGAAATTCTTTTAGGAGGGGAGAATTGTCACACCCTAATTTAAGGGCTAGTTTTTAATTGTCAAATTAAAGTCGTAACAAAGAAAATTTTGAGGACTAAATTGTAAATTTTTTAAAAGTTATAGCTTAGTTTTAGAACTTGTGGGAAATTCAGGGACTTGAACCTGAATTGTCATATTTTTAATGATCAGTAAATTTTAAACCCGGTTACCCCCCAAAAATCCCCAAATTTAATCTCTAAATCTCTATCCCCAAAATACAACCCTCATCGACTTTCATCGCTTAAATTCGTCGACGTACGGTCGCTGTTCGATGCACTACCATCCCCGTTCGAACCATTGTACTATCTTGACCAAAGCCCGAGCATCGTCGCGCCCTGAAACACCTTTATATTGTCGTGAATCGATGATATTTTACGCGACATAAATCCTAAATATTTCGCCATTGTTTTCGTCAAATTCTAGCCAACCTAGTCGGTGTTGCCATTCATCGCAGTTTCTATCAACTTTAACGGTAACATGCAAACAAAACCAGACCGATTTCATTCCTCGTTGTCGCACCGTCACCGATCGGTTGTTGGTGATAGTTTGGCTTGGTTTAGTTGATTATTGGTATTGATTTGAGAATTTTTTGGTGTAAGAATGCTAAGGGAGTGTTCAGCCGTCTTCCTCGATCCCTATGTCACTGTCACTATCACGCGCCGCCACCCGCTCTTGGGGCTTGTTTTGGTCCAAAGAGTTTTCCAGAACTGGGTCAGCCTGACCCACCTGCCCAACCCACCCCACCCCACCGACCCGCTTGGTCCGATCCAATCACCGAGTCAACTCAACTAAGTCAACTCATTGACTTTGACCGAGTCAACTCGTTAACCGTTGACAAAAAAAGTCAAATTTTCTAGAAAGCCTTATTTTATGTTGAGTCCTAATCCAAAGTTAGTTTTTGCCAACTTCACACTTGGTAAGCCGTTTTTCAATGATTTACCTTCAGATTCAATATGTTTTCTCAATTAAGTTCAATTTCTGACGTAAATTCAGTTGTTGTGTATCCGAGTAATTATTGGACATTGAATTCAAGTTCGAGAGTGATCAAATATAGATTAAATGTTCGATCGGTGGAGTATAAAAATCGAGGTAATACATTACTACCTTATGCATGTTTTATGGAACATGTTGTAAATTGGTAGATACAAGGATGAATATGATTGGTCTCATCTATACAGTAAATTATTTCTAAACTCGATCCGAATATGATAAAAAGTTGGTAATAGAATATGAATCTTATGACTCGTGTAAGAAACTGGAAGATCAATTGGAAATAATAATAAATTCAGTGATTCGATAATAAATGAATTGATTTCAAGATCCGTAAATTTTGATAAATTTTCTTTAAAGGTTAAAAATCAGGATTATTTGGATATGAAATTACCAAAAGCAGCACTATGGGGTAAAAATTACCAAAAATAGCACTATGGGGTAAAAATTACAAAAATTCCCTTGTATTGGAAAAGGACCAAGACATCCCCTAGTAGTGAAAATAACCTCTAGTGATCAAATGAATAAAGTACTCTGAACTCTAAAGGAACTAGAATACTTTCAAGCCTAAGTTATCTGAAGTAATGCTACTGACAGAATTGAATGAATGACGATAACACCTTAAAGTGCAAAAAGGACTATGGATGGCCATGATAAGGGAGACGACCTTAGAACTTATATTATGATCAAGTTGAACTGAATGAAAGTAATATATGCAATCGAATTTGCGGAAACAACCGAATTACTCAAGAAACTCCTAAGCGATCGGGATAAACTTGAATACTAATTGAATTAAGTACCCCAATAACCTTGAATTAAATGAATAATTTGGATATGTCTGGAAACACTGATGATCTTATATGTTGTAACATCCATAAGGGTTTTGAACCACAAATCAAGCACATTGACATTTCCTAATAACGTTGTAGTGTCGAATTGGAATAAAGACCATTGGAATACCTGTTTATCTCCTTAAGATCCATTACGTGATGATTCTGAAGATGATCAATTTGACAAGAATTGTCTGTATTAAAAAGTAAATTCTCTGGAAGTGCAACGATTTGACTGGTTGACAGGTATCATTGATAGGACTTGTACAGTTCGAGTTAACTCGATATTCCGATTGATCGACACAAAATGCCTTTGATTTTCTAAATAATAGAATCACTCCTGTCATATATGAAAACACAAGTAACTTAGATGTAAAGGATTCTGAATACCTTTCTAATTACATTATGCCCCGAAAAATGTATGAATAATTTATGATCCTAATAAATCACGTTATGAATAATTGATGATTTCGTCAACTAATGAACTCTTTTGATAGTGATTCTAATTTTTGGTATTCTATTGGTATACTGAAGATCCGTGTTTCCCTGCCCGATAAGATTATGATCTTTGCTCTGATTTCTGATATATTTGTTTACTGATTGAAACTATTTTTATACGTGGTACTCTGGGACTCTGGTATGACTGAAGACTCTGGTAGGTTCAGTCCCTGCTGGTAATTCCTTGCATAGTTTCAACACCGACTGTTAATTTCTTATGGACCTAAGGCAACCCTTGGGTAGACTTTGCGGCCTCGAGATATTTCTTGGGTAGGCCCTGTGGCCCCGAGATCTTTCTTGGGTAGGCCCCGTGGCTTTTCTTAGGTAGGCTCTCAGGCCCCAATGTATTCCCTTAAGTTATGCAATTATGAGAAACTGCATATGACGTTCGGTTAGAAGATTTTACTATGATTTTTGAAAAATACATTTTAAACTGTTACTATTTTAAAAAGATATGTACGTTTTTTACTGGATTTGTGAAAAAAGAGCATCAACAATCTTATCTTAAAGCTATGAAGAATCTGCATAAAGTAATTAACACACTATTTATGAAAACCATTCCTTTTTATTGCAGAAAGATTCTAATTCGGGTTTGGAAAAAGGCGATGAGTAATTATAATTACAATTCTTTAATTCTTGTCCTGTAACTGAACTTTACAAGAATTCTGCCTGGCTATAATACTTTATGATAACATATAATATTTTAAATATATCAAAAAAATTAAATATATTTCTATCCGACACTCATCTGAGTTCTTATAATATATTCTAATTTTTGTTGAACTACCATTTTTTTTTCATACATTCACATCAAGGGAAAGTGATTCTATTCTTCGTCTCCTTGTTCTGATAAGAATGGGCACTGAATTCTGCATTGTGAGGGTCAAATCCATATCAGAATAATGTGAAATTTGCATGTTTTCAGACAGTTAATGGAAGTCATTGTCTTACAAATGAAACGAATCTAATTCTGTAAATAATTTCCTCAATGGTAAAGACTGGGATTCTCAAAGTGTATGGCATAGGATCCTCAAATTGATGATGTTATTCTCTCTTTCGTCACTCGAACTAAGAAACACCGAAATTTTCCTATATAAAGAGACCTTCAAACATCTTCGATAAGTACGAAAGAAAAGTCCAAAGAGTTTTAGAAAGAAAGAAAAAAACAATGGACGGATATGGTTACACGTACCGGGGCAGCTACACGACCTACAACAGCGGCGCTGTTCCGCGAGGCGGCGCCGATGGGTGGAGCAAAACAAGTTATGATTCGGACCATAAGTGCCAGCCTGTGTACATTGATTCCAGTGGGAGGAGGAACCCGGTCAAGTCATACATTACTCCGACCGGCAAAACCGAGTATTACGTTACGAAAACCGAGGTCGTGGAGTTGCCGACTTATGTGACCGAATACAAGCAAAGCGCTCCTATAAGAGTCGACATGGCGAGAGACTACGGTCATGTTGAGCGTAAGCCGATCACTAGGCCCTTAAGCCCCGAAAAATGGCGGAAGAGCTCGAGTCCGGTTTGGTATCACGCCGAGGATAAATGGAATCCACCATCGAGTCCTGTTCAGTATCATGTTGAAGAGAAATGGACTAAGCCTTCTAGTCCGGTTCGGTATCGTGTCGAAGAGAAGTGGAACGGCCGGCCTTCGAGTTTGAGTCCTGTTCGGCATCATACCGACGAGAAATGGATCAACCGGCCTTCGAGTCCGGTTCACGAACGTCCGCCACAAGTTGAGGATTTCCTTACCAAAGTCCAAACCCAAGCTAGCCGACCAAACAAGTTCGGTCCTCTCAGCGCAACATATTGGCGTCAGACACCAACCGGAACCACTGAAACCGGCGGCGGTTCATGGTCTAAGCCAAATCACGGTGGGTCTAATAATCTTAGCCAACCAACGAGTGATATTGGCACTGCCGTGGAATACTTAAAGGAAGCTGTTAAACCACCCCCTTCCAGGTATGGATATCCCAACACCATTGACAGCAGAGAAGCTGACAGAAGATACGGCGGTGCAACTGTCGGACCCCCGCCGATGGGCAGTTACGGCAGAACCATTGACAGCAGAGAAGCTGCACGAAAATATGGTGGCACGGCAGTGTGAAAAAGAAAACCATTTATGCATACGATGATATGAATGAATAAGAAATAAATTGTTAGACCGTGTCAGTTTATTTACTTGTTTTTGGTTTGTTTGATGATATTTTAATGAAGTTTGGTCGGAAGATGGCTCCTTTATGTACTACAATAAGCTACCAAAGTTGATGGTTTTATATATGTTTGAGTAAATTATTTATTTAGTTGTCATTTATTTTTGTTTTTAGTTTTGGGTTATCACATAACCTTTTTAAAATTTATATTTAATATTTGTTTGTACTTTATTAAACTTTTATATCATTTTCCATGTCACTATTAACAACCACATTTATTAATTAATTTTATCAATAAAAATAAAATAAATTATATTATCAAAATTAAGAGATTTAAACCCCAATTTAGAATGTCAAACCATGACCTAAGTATGTCATTTATACTAACTTTATCAAAATGAAAATATAACATTACATATAATCTAAAAGTATAAAATTAAATAAATGGTCTAATAAATAATTTATTTTTAAAAAATCACTCTATTCTCAACCAGATCTTTATAACTAACAGAATATATATTGAAAAGACTATTTTAATTTCAATTTCTGTAAAATAATAATAATAAATTTTTTTTATTTATAAATACAGAAAATAACGGAAAATGGAACTGAATTCTAACTTGATCTGCAATTCACTTGTATTTAACCTTTGAGCATTTTCTCCGTTGATCAAAACACAACAAATTTTGTAATTTTTTACTTTTTTCTTATCATCACTGGCTCAATCTGTAGACAGTGAGAAATTCAACACGAAATAAAAAAGACCTTTTAAATTTTGGAATGGAGTGAAACAGCCAATATTTGCTTTAATTAGTGTGCAAGGAGTATGATACTTACTTTCACTACGGGCGTTACTTTCTCATTAAACCCAGAATTTTTCTGTTAATTTCCCGAGAATAAAAGAGTACGCAGAAGTTTTACTTATTCAGAAGGTCGCTTACCCTTTAATTTCTTTTTTTTTTCTTTTTCATAATTTAGGTTTTGGTCTATACCCAGATCAATTTATTTTCAGAAATTGCTTTTCCTTTATTATGGATTGTTATATTGTTTTTTTTCCTAATTTTACGAATTTAGGTATTTGGATCATGGGGTCATGGTGCCTCTTTTATTGTTTTTGTGAGAGATTGCGAGGATCAAATTCATGTTTTCTATTGAGACGTTGGTGTCTGTTTGGTTGGTTAGAAAGTGTTAGGAAAATAAAAGAAAATGTAAGGTCTTTTCGAGCTTGGTTTTTCTGGGCACCTCTTTGAACAAATTTTTTTTGGCTACCATAGATCCCTGAATAATTTTTGGGATCAATATTTCCTTCAGTATGTTTTCACCATTTTTGCTAAATTTGAGGAGAAGTGAAAATTTTGAGATAATGTTATTATTATTCTTATAATGTTTCTCTTGTGTTTTCTGGATTCTTAATGTTTGATATGAAAGAGAAGTTAAATCATTGATTTTTAAATTCGAGGGTTGCAAATATCAGTATGTTTTCAGAGCTTATTTCTGTGAATAAATATGTTTTACTTACTTGTGTAGGTATGTTCAAGAACCAATTGCAAGAGTTGGCTCAAAGAAGTTGCTTTAATCTGCCATCTTATTCTTGCATTCGAGAAGGCCCCGATCACGCTCCTCAGTTTAAAGCTACCGTAAACTTTAATGGAGAGACCTTTGAAAGCCCTACGTTTTCCTCTACTTTGAGACAAGCAGAACATGCTGCAGCTGAAATAGCGCTAAATACACTTGCCAACCGAGGCCCTTCAAAAGCGCTGGCTGCAAGAGTTTTGGTAAGCATTCAACCAAAGTTTTATCCTCGTTAAAGATATTGTTACTTGAAACTGATTTTGCCACTAGAACTTGCAGTTAATAATCATTTTCTTTGTCACGCTTTTTCCTTGTCTTGGAGGCTGCTTTAATCATTGTTGAAGAAAAGCGATAACTTTTAGTTACTCGTACTGAATGATGTTTCCTATCTGTACCGGTGTTCTTCTTGGAGATCTAATTCTTCAAATTGATTCATCTTCAACTAGTTTATTTTGAATTGTCCACCAAACATACTTTTTTGAAGTATTTCTCAGGTTGATCTTGAGTTGCAATTCAAGAACACCTTGTGTGTGTTGGCGTTTTTTTTCTCTATTAGTAACTGATTATTATCCTTAGAGATGTCAATGCCATATCTTAAATTTAAAATCAAGCAATGACTCGACATTTTTTTAGCATCGAAAAATGACATCATATAAGGGTTTAATATAAGTCATGGTAATAATGAGATGGATCTTTTGAACACAATGAGATTTGGCAGTCATCTGTTGGAACTTGGAAGGTTTAGTTGCATCAATGAATTATGTCTTTGGTACTGTCCATGGTTTATATCACCCTTTAGATCAAATATCTGCATACTTGCACGGCATATTCATCTCCTTAAACTTTCCTTTTAATACAATGATTTATGAAGTTTTTTTTTTTGGTGGTTCGCTTGAAATTGTTGAGCGACATATACAAAGTTTTTGAACCTGTTAACAATATCAATTATAGTTTTATATAAGCAACGGGGATGCTAGAAAAACTCTAGATGTTAACTGTTTGCCCCCTCTTCGAGCCAGACTCTGCAGCTGATTTAATTTGTGTCCTTATATTGTTGTCTATGAATCTGAGCAATTATTCTTTGTGCTTTGTGAGCGGACATATGTTGACCTAAAGCGTATACTTTGTTTCACTACTACTTGCTCTGGGAAAAGAAAGTAAAAATCTCCTGAATTTGTCTTTTGCGCAGGATGAAACAGGTGTCTATAAGAACTTGCTTCAAGAGACTGCTCATAGAGCTGGCTTAAATCTTCCGGTCTACACCACTGTTCGATCTGGATCAGGCCATGTTCCTAGTTTTTCTTGCATTGTTGACCTTGCAGGGATGAGCTTTACAGGGGATCCGGCTCAGACTAAGAAACAAGCTCAGAAGAATGCTGCAATGGCTGCATGGTCGGCCCTTAGAAAACGTATGATTCCTTTCGTCTGTATTAAAAGGTCCCTCTTCATTTAGAATCAAATTAGTGCACTGTTTATTCCTCTCTCAAGGTTGCATTTCTCGGGGTAGACAATGAAGAAAACATACAATCTTAGCCTGCTATAAAACAACTTATGAACTGGTATATATTGTCCGACATATATCCGGACATAGTTATGTGCATATAAGTAACCCTCCAAGGATATTCTAAATACACGGAAAAACTAAAAATAAAAAGTTATATGTGTCTGTATTGGATAGTGGATACATACCCGTAATGGATACCACTTATTACTGTCATCTATAATTATATTCATTTGCAACAAAAATGTTTCACTCGAAGCTTAAAGAATCATTTTATGATTTTCTCTGAAAACTTTCTTATGTTGAAGTTTTCGTTAATCACTTAAATCTTCCTCTTGATGTTTTTATGCACATTTTTCCTTATGTCAATGTCTAACATAACTTTGATGTGAATATTTTCTAATATAGCTTTGTGCCTGCAGTGTCTCGGGACATTTCATTTTTGTCTTCATCATCTTCATTGGAGTCCAAAGGAAAACAAGAACAAGAGCAAGTCGTTGTTGCTCGTTTTCTTTCATCGTTACGATCATCAGAAGCAGAGCAGTCTATGCAAAACAATTGTCGGAATGAAAAACTGAGATCAGTCCCTGTATGTCGAGACCTAACCCCACCAATCCGAAGCTTATATCCTATGCAGGGTGAAGGTTGGCCTTACCCTAGTGTTCCCCCGGAAATGGCCTTGCCCATATACCAAATGTGGCAGCAAGAACAACTGTTGCAGCTGCAAAGCCATCTGTTTCCATTTCCAATTTCTCCAGTTCCTCCTCCTGGTCCTCAATTTCTTCCTTATGTGCAGTCAATTTTACACCCAGATCGTCATCTTTCATTTCAAGATAGGGACCTAGAACCTATCTTTACGGCTCCAAGGCTCGCAATTTCTACATCACGCCCTTCTCTTTGCATCTCTAATCATTTAGCATCTCAACCAACCATGGGAAGATCTACAGTGACCATTCAAGAGATACATGAAGAGATCAAGGAATCACCCAAAAACCCTCCACCACCTGTAGTGATTGATCGGTTTGTTCCGTGTCAAACTACTGCTGAAACAGGTATCGGTGAAACAAAACAGGAAGACCACAAAAAGAAGAATGCTGAGTTGGAAAGCAAAGTTTTCCACCCTGTGAATGACCGATTACAAAATCCACATGCCTTTGAATCTTCTCATATTCGATCAAAGTATCCTGCAAGGACAAGTTATTCCAGAAATTCTATACCACCACCATCCTATGCAGCAGCTCCTCAGATGATCCCAACAGTCAGACCGGTTTCTTCCATGATACCAAACATGCAAGAGCCAGCAACTCAGGTTCCTGTCCCACCAAGAATGAGAACTGGAGCTCCACCTTCTTCAGCCAGACCAAGGTTCGAGAGAATGAGCCTTGGTGGTACACATCGCAGTTCCATTGCACCAACAGTTAGAATACGATCCGTTGTACCGGTCTGTTCGGCCCCAGCATCAAGAAATACACCAAACTTCAACAAGGAGGGACTGTTATCCAACAAAGAGAAGAAAGATACAGATACCGAGGATCTAACAACTGCAACTTCAGAATTCAGTAATCTTAGCATGTAGGTGGAGAATACACTGCTTTCGTCTTTTAAATTAATTATATTTCCATACTAGTGATAAACGCCATCGTGCATAGCTAATAGCAGAGGAGGCTTGCTGTTTTCATTTTCTCCCCCTTTTCTTTTGCGTTCATGCTTTAGAATAAATAAATAGCTTCCCAAAAATCTGTATAAAACCGAAATCGACATTTTAAAAATTTTGTGCTTTCATGTGTCGAGCAGAATAGGTTTGGTTTCGATTTTCTTTTAAATGCTTGAATAGGTTCGGGTTAATTTTTTTTCTTCTTTAAACCAAATTTAAATTGTCTATAATCTCTCGATTTAATTAATGCCTATTTGACTTTCATAATTAAGTTTTTTTTATTTACAATGATTCTTATTTTTTTATAATGTTAAAATATTATCATAAATAAATTTAATTGTCGTCATTCTTTTAGAAATGTTATATGACGTTTCTAATATAATAGTGGTTTAACAATAGTTTGTTGATTTACAGTAAAATATAGTTATCTGATTGTTGATTTGATTTGATAGACTTGTTCGATCGTTGAAATCATAAAAATGACTAAAGTGATATTTTTAGATATTAAAGGTAAATTTTATTGAATTATTTTAAGTAAAGACTAAATTGATAAAATGTATAAATTCCAAAGATCAGAAGTTTTGTTTTGCCAGCCCCATTATATTTATGTTTCAATGGGGGAGAGATTTTGTAATAAAATAGTAACGGAACTAATAATTGAAAGAATGTATTTTACCCTTAATTTTTTTAAGAAGGTTTAAGTGCATCGTTGCCCCGTTAAAATGTCATTTATATCGAGTTGTCCTTTAAGTATTTTTAAGAACGTTTTATCATTTGAAGTTTATATTATTACCTCGTTTGTCCTAAACCGTTAACTTCGTTAAAAACAACATGGGTAAATTATATATTTAGTCACTCAATTATTTTCATAGTTTTGTTTTCGTCACCCAATTAGTTTTTCTTTCAAAATAATCATTAAACTTAAATTTTTGTTTCATTTTAGTCACCGAATTCGATTCAATTATTTTTAAAAAAAAATTGTAACATATAATATTTCATTTATATCACATATTTTTGTACTCAAATTATAAATTTAATTTATAATAATCGACGGTCGACAATCCACCAAATCGGTTTATGCATTGAAAACATGCTATGTATCAGATGGAGGCTGCAACTAACAAAAGTGGAATATTTATGTTTCAACGTTGAAATGCGTCATTTCTTTAGATTCTATAAACTTAAAACTTGAATCAACTAACCATGCTTTGTTTTGGTGATGAAACGAAGGTCCTACAGTGCCAACCAATACATTTGTAGTTTGATATGATAACATCACTCAAAGGCACTGCCAAAGCCTGGACCAATCACTGCTTATTTATCAAACAACGTCTTTCATTTATATATAGTTGATGTGCGTGGTGATGCTCAAACCAATCTCTCTAACTCTTCATATTGGATTCCGATTTCTCTGACACTACTGGTGAAAATAATGGTTCCTACACTCATTTTCTTTCATTCATTAAATTTCAACACATTACTTTACACGTTGTTTCTTCTATATGCTACTACCACTCGTTAGCCGATAAAGCAAGATGTCTGCTTTTACAACACCCACTACGATATAGTTTTGAACTGTACTAAGCTTCAGCAGCTAAGGTATGATGTAGTTGGTTATCATGTCAGTCTAACACATTGAAGTTTTCCGATTCGAGTTTCTCTTCAGTTCAAGTCCGGTTGACGCCATTTTTCTTTAATTTCCCCCCAATATTTTTAGGCATGGAATGACATGAGATCCCTTTTGTTGATTGTATATGTGATATAATATATTTTATACTAAAATTAGTCCGATTCAAAATATGAGATTTAAATTTTATTAAACATATATATTTACAATCGAATAATGACCTGTTCATATTTTTATTTGTTAAAATATGTATGATATTTTAAGTTAACATTTTATATTTCTTTTATTAAAATTCTAAGTACAATCAACTTAATATGCTATTTATTATTTACATTATAATATTATTAATTATTATAAATTAAATTTATATATTAAGTAAAAAAAATATGTGATATAACTAAATTATTATATGTTACAATTTTTTTAAAAAAAATAATTGAATCGAATTTATTAACTAAAATGGAACAAAAACTTAAGTTTAATGATTATTTTGAAAGAAAAAATAATTGGGTGACTAAAACATAACTATGAAAATAGTTGAGTGACTAAATACATATTTATCTATGTTGTTTTTAACGGAAATAATGGTTTGGATAAACAATGTAACGATTTAAATTTCATGGGATTGTCTCAGGAAAGATGGGCTAATATACGACTAAAATACGGCGTTACCGGATATATTAAAAAATATTTAATAAATTTGGTTTAGCGCTACCGGAAATGTTGAGTAATAATAATGTAGTAGGTCTAAATCATGAAAAAATATTAAAAAATTTGGCAACCAACAAACTTAGCTTGGCGGTTTATGTCGATACTTTATAAAACTGTATTGATCCACATCAATATAACAGGTAAAAATATAACAAAACCGGTAATGCGGTACCAGATATATTGAAAGTTTCGATACTTTAATATAAGTATCGACACTTTGTGAATTTAAAAGAGAAGCAGTTTTAGCGCTCACAATGTGTCGATACTTTATAACAATGGATCGATCCACAACGACATAACAGGTAAAAATATGACAAAACCGGTATAGAGCGACCGAATATATTTAAAGTGTTGATACTTTAATATAAGTATCGACTCTTTGTGAATTTAAAAGAGAAGTAGTTTTAGTGCCCATAAAGTGTCGATACTTTATAATAATGTATCGATCCAAAACGATATAACAGGTAAAAATATGACAAAATCGGTCCTTAAAGGAAAAAATCGGTATAGAGCGACCAGATATATTTAAAGTGTCGATACTTTAATATAAGTATCGACACTTTGTGAATTTAAAAGAGAAACAGTTTTAGCGCCTATAAAATGTCGATACTTTATAACAATGTATCGGTCCACAACGATATAACAGGTAAAAATATGACAAAACCGATATTGAAATGAAAAAATCGGTAAAGCGCTACCGAATATATTGAAAGTGTCGATACTTTAATAAGTACACGTAATAAATTATCGATACTTTCAAAGAAATAGGTAATTATACTATCGAAAGTATCGACACCTGACATAAAAGTATCGACACTTTTGTAGTTGGATCGATTAAATATAAATAACATATCCGGTGAAAATATAAAGGACATAGTTAAATATCCTTTGAAAAGTAGATAGAACGGACGAGTTTTTGAAATCGAAGCGTAATTGTTGCTGCATTTCAGAAGGCGTTTCTAAAGCGAAGTTTGTTTGTTGCTGCAGTCGAATAAAAAAATATGTTATCGAAACCCTAGTTTTTTATTATTACAATAATCGAAAATAGGGTTTTTATGTGTTGTTTGGGGTTTTGGAGTAAAGAAGCATTTGAGACCAATTACAGGTAGAAAGTGATATTCTAGGTAAAATATAAATATCGATACTTTTATTAAATATTATAGGTAGAAAATGATATTATATGTTGTATAAATGTGTCGATACTTGGAGTATTGAGTGTTCCTATTCGTTTGAAGGAAATATGGATCAAGGTTTTTGGGTTTGGTTTGAGGATTTCGAATCGAAGCCAAGAAGTATTTGAGACCGATTATATAATATTATAAGTAGAAAATAAATATGGATACCTGTATATAATATTATAGGTAGAAAATTATATTTTAGGTTGTATAAATGTGTCGACACATTTTGTAATTGTCATTCAAATTCTTTTGAAGAAAACCGTTTTACGACAAGAGTAGTTATCTATATTTGTATATTAAATAAAGTGTATGTAACAAGTATTTGATTTGATTTGCGTAAACTGATATATGAAGGAAAAATGGAGTCAATGGGTGGAAAAATTGTTGGTGGTGCAGATGACTTTGAAATTGAGGCCGAGACTCGAAAGCAACCAAAGGGTGGATATATGTACTTCTAGTAAGTATCAATGTCTTTTTGTTATTATTGTTGAAATGGTAATTGGATTAAAGTATTTAAGAACTTTAAATTAATTACAAATTTTAAATGTTGACAGTATAACTGAATGCCAAAGGATGAAGGAAGGTGGCGAACACATCGGTTCAGTATGTAAATTGAAATTGACATTGAGTATTATTTAGCGTTAATGTATTGATTAAGAAATGTTTATGCTTAATATTAGGTGATAAATGATGTGTTGGAGAAATGGAATTCGATGAGTGATGCTGATAAGGAACGGTTGAGTTAATCGAATGACGAAATTGGCCAAGAGGGGGGTGAATTGGCAATAAAAAAATTTGTGGAAGCTTTTGCAGAAAATTGAAAGTAATTGCACAACGATTTACAGTGGTTCGACTTTCTCAAACAAAGTCTACGTCCACTACCTTAGCTATCCACACTAAGGATTTTCCAACAAATTCACTAATTTGTTCTTTCTTTTGAGGCCAAAGAGATAACCTTACAATTCCCTCAAGAGTATACCCCAACTCTTGAGAACACTCTTTTCTCAAAGAGAAGATTACAAATTTGCAAACTTACAAGAAAACCTCATAAGATAAGATGTTTGCACAATTCTAGAACAAAGAAAAGAACACTCAAAGATGAATACAATTGAGCACAAAAAGTGTTCTTGAAAGCAAAATGAATATTGAATGAAAATAGGCTTGAAATACTCAAACTTGAGGTTTGATGCTTTCTCTTTGATTCTCTCTTGATTCTAGTTGCTTGATATTTCTTGTTGTTGATCAATGGCTTCTAAGCTTGCTTAAATACACCTTGGATCACTTCTGAACGTTGGGGATGATTAGAGAAGATATTATAGCCGTTTTAGTGTGAAAACATTTAATAAAACAGCTTGGAGCGTGGGGGGAATCGGTTCCCCCTCATAGGGAATCGGTTCCCTAAGTGTAAAATTCAAATATTTCGACCGTTGAACAGGGGGGAATCGGTACCCCCTTGGGGGGAATCGGTTCCCTCCGAGCATTCTGGAAATCTCGGAGCCAAACCATTCAGGGGGGAATCGGTTCCTCCTATGGGGGGGAATCGGTTCCCTCTGAGCAATCTGGAATTTTTGGCTTTGAATTGGTTCGAAATACTTTGTAAAATTATTTTGAAATTGTTTTATGATTAAAACTTAATTTTACACTTAAGTAAGGATCAAAAAATGATTTTTGAAATATTTGGAGTAATGTTTTGATATTCGAATAGTTATATCGAATATACTTAGAAAATCATTTGGAAAATCTTAAAATCCATTTAACTTAATTTGTTATATCGAAATATTAAAATGTTTCAACAGGAACCTTACATCGTACAATCAAAGATGGATAGTGAATAATACAAATAATGGAGGAAAGCACATGAAAATAAGGTATTCATTAAGCTTGTAAATACGTTGATACAAAATATATAAGAACTATAACATTATATATTGTTAAAAAATGTAGGAAGTGTCGACAAGGTGCAACATTAAAAGGGTGAATTCATTAATTAAATACCTTAAGGAGAAGGGTCAGTTGAATGTGCTGGGAGAAATGGGGTTTAGATCGTTGGTAGGAGTAAGGGATCGACCTATTCTGAGGGAATTGTGTTGATCCTTGATGGCACAATTTGATGTCGAACAATGTATTGCTAAATATGGTGATTTTTCATTTCCTCTGGGGATCTCATGTGCTGCAGCCGTCTTGGGGTATAGAAAATGAAGGCTAAAGTGTTGTAGAAGTCTCTAAGAGTAAGAACTGGAAATCACTTACCTCCAAATATGGTTTGAAGCAGAAGGTGACATATGTTGAACTTGAAGAGGAAATCAAAAGTGGATCTTACGGGGGATGAACTGAAGACCCGAGTTCTATTGTACCTTGTCGGGATCTTTCTTTGTCCAACAGGTGATACGTCAATGAACAAGAACTATATGAAGCTCATTTGCGATGAAGGCTTGAAGGGTGAATTCAATTAGGATGAATATGTCCATTCGAGATTGATTGAATCAATAATCACCTTTAAAAAGGGTGCATAGCAATATTAGAGGTAAATGAGTTGAATAACATTTTTGTTTTTTTATATAAAATGATAGTATAGTTATTATATAAAATTATAAATTTTATTATAAATGCAGGTTGCACTGTTCGCTTTTTGGTCGGGCTGTGAGGCAGTGCCGGCTTATGAAAGAACTGGAGTGGCACACATCCATGCATGGGGGAAGGAAGAGGTAGTTAGAGTGATGGCGAAGTTGAAGCTGGATAGACTGAGGAAGTAAGAAAGGGTAATAAATGTAATTAAATAATATTAAGAATATAATCAATGTCTTAATATTGTAATTTAATTTTGAAGGCTATTGGCAAAGAGGTAGAGGAGGCATAGGAGAAGGAAGAAGAGATTGTTGTATTGGGGGATGACGGTGAGAAAAAATAGAGTAAATTCGACATTTTTATGTCTAAATTGGCTGATATAAAAAAAATCCAATTTGATATCATGCAAAGACAATTAAGAGTCCAAGAGAGACTTGAGAGAGTCGAAGATACACTTGAGAGGCATAAGGGGGAAGTAGAAGGAAAAATAGATGGAGTGGTGAAAGAAGTTAAGGTGTTGAGGGGTGAATTGGTGAAAGAAGTTGAGGTGTTGAGGGGTGAAGTGGTTAAAGAAGTTGAGGTGTTGAGGGGTGAACTTAAGGTGGTGACGGGTGAAAAAAATGATGGAGTGGTGAAGGAGGTTGTGGAATTGAGGAGTGAACTTAAGGGGTGAAGGGGGTGGTTGATGAATACTTGGATGAAGGGGAAAATTGAAGGGTGAAATAAAAGAGATGAAGAGCTATGTAGAGCAAAAATACGATGAACTGAAAAAAATATGAAGAAGAAAAGATGGAGGAAGAAGAAAAGATGGAGGAAATAAAGAGGAATGATGTCGATGTGATCTATACACCGGAGAGTGTTATAGATGCAGATTTGGATTTGGAATGTCCTACACCTCAGAAGTTGCAAAATTGATCTTTATCATGTTGTTGTGACAAAAATTTGAATCAAAAATTGTAGGTTGAAAAAGCGGATATTCCAAGCGAAATTGATGACATCGAAGTTGCAATTTGTGATTATTTATGGAATAGTGGGTTAGAATCGGGGTAAGTGGAATATATTACTTTGTGAGTGATATTTAAATATTTCATGACAAAGATATTAATCCTAATGATTCATACAGATATTATGTAATCTCAATGAGAAATCAATTCGTTAGTGTATCCGACGTTGCAACGTTGAAGCCTACGGAATGGGTTGGCAGTGTGGTAAGTAGAAAGTAAAAAATGTTAAAACCTATTGAATATGTTCTGATTGAGTAATTAATTTTGTTAAGTTATTGATTTGCTCGCCTGGACAGTATGCTACGATTCGAAAAAGTCACTCCGGAGGATTGGCTACCTTCCATATCACTTAGCGATGAGTTAAATTAATAAATGTTGAAAAGTAGTGTTATAGACGGTAAATTAATAATGATTGTCGCGTAATTGCAGCAACAGGCGTTGGATGCCAACAATAAAATAAGGGTTGAGGATATTGCTAGTTTTTTTGGTCCCATATTGTGTAACTATGTGAAATTCACCGACTGTGAGAAAGTAAGACACCATACGAATTGCAAATAATGTTTTCGGATATAGAATGTTAAATTTTATCAAATTGGGTATGAAATTTGTTGCAGATCATGATCACAATAAACTACCATAATTCACATTGGTATCTGTTGGTATTGGATATGGTAGATCGTGTTGCAACATTATATGATAGTTTGTTTACATCTGAAGCAGCTAAACAGAGAGTGAATGATGCTAAGAGATTGGTATGTATGAAAGGAAATTTTGGTAATTATAATGCATAATTGTTTGGATCATAACTTCATATTT
This sequence comes from Hibiscus syriacus, assembly GCF_006381635.1. Taxonomy (NCBI): domain Eukaryota; kingdom Viridiplantae; phylum Streptophyta; class Magnoliopsida; order Malvales; family Malvaceae; genus Hibiscus; species Hibiscus syriacus. The sequence goes on from NW_024062732.1 coordinate 369,423, forward strand.
TTTAATACAGATGAAAATATTAGATAGTTATAATAAGAAACACAATTGGGTAGAAGCATGTGGATCTCTAGGAAACCGCCCCTTGAAAAATTTCAAATTTGTGGAGTATAAGATGAATGAGCAAGTGAATGGGTATGAGATGCTATCATAAATAAAAAGCTTAATTTATGCGGGTTTCATAATTGACATGTGTGGTATTCAAATTTTGTAACATATATGATTGCGGCATGTATGTGTTGATGCAGATGAAATCGATCGGTTCTATAGGGGCAACTGGTGATTTTGTAAGTGGAATTAAAAATTTGTTTGCGGTTAAATTGTTAAAAGTCGTAGATTGAATGTTGTGGTTTATAATACTTAACGTACTGACAATTTGAATATAGGTTGTTGGACAGTGGGATCGATCGCGAATATTAAACGATCTCGTAAGCCACAATCAAAATCAACTAAGAGATGAGATAACAAAAGCCGCCATGAAACACAAGAATAACAAAATGAAGTGATGATGTAAATGTAGGTTAATTTTGCATAAGATTTATAATTTTGAATATGATTTATAATTTTGTATGTGAATGTAATTATGTATGAGATGAGAAAAGTTAGCAGTAAGTTATTATGCATGTTTCTTATACACAGAATGTCCATTCCATATTGAGGGTATGCACAATAACTACAAAATTCAATAACTTTCAAGTAAAAGGTAAATTTACAATGTAGGTGGTAAAAATATACTTTTTAATGACAAAATAATAAACACAGAGATATGTTTCCAACATTTTGTCTAGTATGGTTCCCAAACGTAAAGTTTCCAAAAAAATAGGTAAGCAGATGTGTTGATACATTTATAAAAAGCATCGATCAAAAAAACATCAAAAACTCATAATTATAATGTAATAGGTAATTTTGTAATATAATCGGTATAAATATATCGGTTTTATGTAAGAATAGGTCTACATAATGTATCGACACTTTTGAAATTGGTGTCGATACTTTTTGTCCAGAATGAATCCCAAAATGGTGAACGCATAAAGTGTCGATACATTTATAAAAAGTATCGATCCCAGAAACATCGAAACTCATAATTATAATGTAATAGGTAATTTTTCAACGTAACTGGTAAAACTGTACCTGTTTTATGAGAGAATATGTCTACATAATGTATCGACACTTATTAAATTTGTGTCGATACTGTTTGTCCAGAATGAATGCCCAAAAGGGTGCACAAATAAAGTGTCGATACATTTTTTAAAAGTGTCAATCCCAGAGACATCGAAACCCATAATTATAATGTAATAGGTAATTTTGTAATGTAACCAGTATAAATATACCGATTTTATGTGAAAATATGTCTACATAATGTATCGACACTTTTTAATTATGCGTCGATACATTTTGTCCAGAGTAAATGTCCAAAAAATGGTGCACACATAAAGTGTCGATACATTTATAAAAATTATCGATCCCATAAACATCGAAACCCATGATTATAATGTAATAGGTAATATTTCAATGTAACTGGTATAAATATACCAGTTTTCTGTGAGAATAGGTCTAGAAAATGTATCGACACTTATGGAATTTGTGTCGATACTTTTTGTCCAGAAGGAATGCCAAAAGGGTGCACCCATTAAGTGTCGATACATTTTTAAAAAGTGTCGATCTCAAAAACATCGAAACCCATAATTATAATGTAATAGGTAATTTTGTAATGTAACCGGTATAAATATATCGGTTTTATGTGAGAATAAGTCTACATAATGTATCGACACATTTGAAATTGGTGTCGGTACTTTTTGTCTAGAATGAATGCCCAAAATGGTGAACGCATAAAGTGTCGATACATTTTTAAAAAAGTGTCTATCTGAGAGACATTAAACCCATAATTATAATGTAATAGGTAATTTTGTAATGTAACCGGTATAAATATACCGGTTTTATATGAGAATAGGTCTATATAATGTATCGACACTTTTTAATTGTGTGTCGATACATTTTGTCCAGAGTAAATGCCCAAAAAATGGTGCACGCATAAAGTGTCGATACATTTATAAAAAGTATCGATCTCATAAACATCGAAACCCATGATTATAATGTAATAGGTAATTTTTCAATGTAACCGGTATAAATATATCGATTTTATGCGAGAATAGGTCTAGAAAATGTATCGACACTTATGGAATTTGTGTCGATACTTTTTGTTCAGAAGGAATGCCAAAAGGGTGCACCCGTTAAGTGTCGATACATTTTTAAAAAGAGTCGATCCCAAAAATATCGAAACCCATAATTATAATGTAATAGGTAATTTTGTAATGTAACTGGTATAAATATACCAGTTTTATGAGAAAATAGGTCAGCATAAAGTATCGACAATTGTTAAATTTGTGTCGATACCATTTTAAAATCGCGTGTTTTCCTCTTTCATTATTTATAGATTATAATCGATACAAAATCTAAATCAACAAACCCTAAACCTAAAGGCAGAAGAGAAACTCTTCCTCTCTGACGAATACCAACATTCTCATAACAGTGACGATCAGATATTCAGGTAAATTTATCGATATTTTATGGGTTTGATTGATTTCCAGATTGGAGTTTTTTTTCCTGAATGTGTTTGTGTTCCAATGTAACAACATCCACACCTAAAATGGCTCCAAAACATCAGTGTCAGAAGCGCGATCTTTCTCAAACCTCTTCTCCACCCAATTCTTCTCAATCATAACCTCATTCTCAAATAATCATTTCTTCTGAGGAAATCGGGTTTTTCAAAACTCTGAACTTTAGATCCGATACGAAGAAACAAAGATGGCAGAGGAGTTTTAAAGTAAGGAAGATTTATACCGAACGTGTCATTGACTTGGTTTCTTGTTCGATGATAAATATACATTTATTTTTAAATCCATATTTACATCTTGGGGTTGGCTTGAATTCCTTGGTGTAGAATCAAAATATTACCCCAACCTAGTTAGACTCTTCTACAACAATGTTTCCTTAGAGCACGAGCCTAATAAGACTAATATAATAGGAATTAATACCCATGTCATGGGGAAGGATATATATATATATATCTCCGGATACTATCGCGGAGGGTCTAGGTGTCGAGAATAAAAGGGATTCAGATGAAAATTCATTAGTTACTACAATACAACGGGTTGCTAGAAATAACCCAATTCACCTTGATGTAGAGTCGAGAGTGTTTCAAAAAATGCTCACTTGGTATATCCGACCTACTGGGGGAAAATATTCAACGCTTCGAGACAATTATTATTGGTGGATAGCAAAGCATAAATCCCAAACGGCTCTAAACATTGCTAAACTAATATTTAATACAATTGTATATATGGTCACAAAGGGAGAAACAATTTCAACTTCACTACCATATGGATATGTCATCACCCATATGTTGAATAATAAAGAAGTTGATTTTTTGCACGATGCCCCTGTTCGATTAACCCGCAAGATTGACATGTTATTTATTAAAAAAACGGGATATGATTTTGTTAAAAAAGTCGGTTGAAAGAGTGTCAAGGATGCCGGATTAGATCAAGAGAGGGAGGAAATAGACCCCATTAGCCATGAAGGCGACCAACCAATTGGAGACGCAATGATGGAAGAAGCTCCATAAGCTCCAGTTGGAGAGAATGTCACAATTAAGAAGGTGATGGAATACATGGTCAATTTTCGGGAGCATATTGATTCCCTTGTGAGTTGAATGCGAGATGATATTTCATCATTGCGCGATGAAGTTCCCATGTTGCGTGACGAATTACGTCAACGATATCAAACGAGTTAGATAATTAATTATTTATGTTTTTAAACATTTACACGTTTTGAAATTTATTTTATTTTCTTTTAACAGATGTGGACAACCAAGAGGTCAATGAAGATGAAGATGACGATAATGATGATGATTATGATGATCCAAACAAGTATATCGTGTCCGCAACGCCGCCTGTAAGAAAACTTGTAATTTTTGATGTCCCTAGTGTCCTTTCCTACTTCCCAAGACAACCAAAAGGTTTTAATTCTGTTTTTTTGTATCTATTATTTAAACATATAAGCGTAGAACTTTAATCTCATTTTCTTCATGTTGTAGATGTTGTCCTCAGAACAAGATTATATGAATTTATGCATTTATGCATTTTTGTGTAGACAATTTTGTTATTGTCATTTGGTCTTCCAAGATGCGGTTAGAACTGTTGAGCAATTGAATTACTATAGCTAAAATCGTTAATATACAATTAAATGTTAACATTCAAACTTGATTACAATCTCAGGCATAACATCGACCCTATACTTGAGAAACTACTATTGTTGTCTGACCATTTTCTATTCACTTGGGTAAGATGAATGTCATTACAGTTTGCTGACTTTTATTTGTCTATGATTCCTACATCTTTATGTTCGACTGTTTGTGAACAAGATCAAGCAAATTGCAAAACATACGATAATGTTACCTACTGTAAAGATCTCAATGATGTTTGAAACGTGTTTCCTCATTTTAACGACCTAAATATACTGTTGGTCGATGATTCACTGGAAAAAATGATTTATAATTCGGTAAGTTACATTTATGCAATATGTTTTTCCAGTTAAACAGGTGTCCATACATTGATTGATTAACAATTTATGTGTTTATATAGAAATACAATTACATATGTCCACATTCCTTTGACGTTGCTTCCCATTCGGACGACAATGCTCTAGGTATGACACAAATTTATTCCTGCTTATGCGAATTTAGTTTATTGTTAGTAAAATTGCACCTCATTAGTTTGATAATTGAAATTATTTATTTATGTCCTCAGAAAAAGGCGGTAACATACGAGAGTATTTGGAAAATTTGTTGAAGGCGCATAATGGTCCGGACTTCGTTAGAAATAACCATTTTTCATCAGATTAATTTCGTTGTGGGTACATTATTTGGACATTGATATGTATAAATTTATTGTGTATGTATGTTTTGGTTTGATTATATTGTATGTATATCTTCATTCGAATGGGACGGGCTGTGCATAACAAAACAATCTATCTATCTCTTCTATGTGAGTATTTTATTCCCACCATGTGACAAGTGTGACAACCCCATCAACTCACAACTCAGCTTTGAACTCAATCAATATTGTCTTTTACCCGCTTGATGGTTCATAACGCATGTTACTTGAACAATATGAATCAATTATGCAATTTTCATGTTTAATTTAACACTGCATTTCAAATTCATTTCATATGTAATTGGAGTTTGAATTTCAATTTCAATTTGAGTTTGAGTTTCAATATAAATTTCGGCTCCACTATAAATATTAGCTCGAGCCTTTGTTCCATCCAAACACAACTTACTCAATGGAAGCATCGGGAGTGTTTCAAATTTCATTTATAAGGTAACAACTTATTAATGTATACAAATACATTTGAGGATTGTTGAAATATCAATACTAGTTATTAATGTATTTTACATCTGCGTGCAAATGTATCAAAACACATTATTAAAGAATTGTTTTCTATAATCTCCACAACAAAGTTTTCATACTTAGAAATATCGGTAACTTACAAACATGTATCGGCACATAAAGTTTCCAAGCTTAAAGTTTCCCATAAAGTGTCGATACATGTTTTAAAAGTATCGATCCTAAAAACATCGAAACCGAAAATTATAGTGTAATAGGTAAATTTACAATGTAACTGGTATAAATATACCCGTTTTTTTTTAGAAAATAGATATACATAATGTATCGACACTTGTGGAATTGGTGTCGATACTTTTTGTCCAAAATGAATGCCAAACGTGGTGCACCCATACATTGTCGATACATTTTTAAAAAGTATTGATCCCAAAAACATCGAAACCAATAATTATAATGTAATAGGTAATTTTGTAATATAGCCGGTATAAATATACCGATTTTATGTGAGAATAGGTCTACATAATATGTCGACACTTTTGAATTTTGTGTCGATACTTTTTTTCCAGAATGAATCCCAAAATGGTGAAATCATAAAATGTCAATACATTTATAAAAAGTATCGATCTCAGAAACATTGAAACCCATAATTATAATGTAATAGGTAAATTTACAATGTAATAGTATAACTATACCGGTTTTATGAGAGAATAGGTCTACATAATGTATCGACACTTATGGAATTTGTGTCGATACTTTTTGTCTAAAATGAATGCCAAAAGGGTTGCACGCATAAAGTGTCGATAGATTTTTAAAAAGTATCGATCCATAAAACATCGAAACTGATAATTATAATGTACTAGGTAAATTTACAATGTAACCTGTATAACTATACCAGTTTTATGAGAGAATAGGTCTACATAATGTATCGACACTTGTGGAATTTGTGTCGATACTTTTTGTCTAAAATGAATGCCAAAAGGGTTGCACGCATAAAGTGTCGATAGATTTTTAAAAAGTATCGATCCCAAAAACATCGAAACTGATAATTATAATATAATAGGTAAATTTACAATATAACCGTTATAAATTTACCGGTTTTATGAGAAAATAGGTGAACATAATGTATCGACACGTTTTAGATTTGTGTCGATACATTTTTTCCAAAATGAATGCCAAACGGGGTGCAAACAAAAAGTATTGATACATTTGAAATTGTATCGATCCCAAAAATATCGAAACCGATAATTATAACGTAATAAGTAAATTTATAATGTAACCGGTATAAATATACCAATTTTATAAGAGAATAGGTCAACTTAATGTATCGACACTTTTAAATTTGTGTCGATACTTTTTAAATAACACGTTTTTTCCCTTCATTATTTATATGTAACGCTATATAAACCCTAAATTAACAAACCCTAAAGGCAATTCTCTTCTTTTCCACTCTGACGAATACCAACATTCATAACAGTTACGATCAATTATTCATGTAAATTTATCGATATTATGGTATTGATTTCTAGATTGGACACTTTTTCCCCTTCTTGTGTTCGATAGATATGTTATCGAAACCTTAATTTTTTAGAAAGTCTTCGAAAAGAGGTGTTAGGTTTTAAAGTTTACTATTTGTGAATGGTTATAGGTTGAAAGTTCAATCTTTGTTCGCGAAGATGATCACCTTCAAATGGAGCCCTAGCGTATCAATATTGAAGAAAATCGAAAGCGACCAGTAAGTATCAATGTATTCATGTAATTGTTCTTGAAATGGTAATTGGATTAAAGTATTGAATCCAATTTAATTTATTCAAATCTCTACAGTCTGACTGAAAGCGAAAGGATAAAGGAAGCTCATAATCATGTTGACAGCATAGCCAATAAAACCCTTGCAGGGTCCAAATGGTAAGCTAGGAATTGGTAAGGCAAGCATCCATTGAGGGTTTAGGGTTTAGATCCCTCCAACGTATGGAGTGCATGATTGAACATTATGTATAATAGTTGTATTCAGTTGTTGAAGAATTGTTCTTAATTTTTTATATAAGGATAGTTGTTATGATATACGTTCACATTTTGGGACCAATTAGTTAGATGCGTGCAGTAGCCTATATCCTCGAGGCAGAGCACAAGAAATCTGGCACTTAAAGATTTACCAAGAGCGGTAGATTTTGTTGTGCATGAAGACCGAACCTAGAATCGACACTGCAATTATGCCTATCATGGTGAAGAGAACCTGCTGAATAATAGGATTTGTACACAACTGTAAGCATTTTAAACCCTAAACACAACTACTCACATGAAAAATTACGTAACAGAGATGTCAATCATTTTATGGGAAATCCTGACATCTCTGTTGTATAATTTTCCATGTGAGGAGTTGGATTTAGCGTTTAAAATGCTTGCAGTTGTGTGCAAATCCTATTTTTTACCAGGTTCTCTTCAGCATGATAGGCATAATTGCAAAGTTGATTCTAGGTTCGGTCTTCATTCAAAGCAAAAGCTACCGCTCTTGGTAAATCTTTAAGTGCCAGATTTCTTGTTCTCTGCCTCGAGGATATAGGCTACTGCACGCATCTAACTAATTGGTCTCGAAACGTGAACGTATATCATAACAACTATTCTTATATAAAAAAAATTAAGAATAATTCTTCAACAACTGAATATAACTATATACGCAATATTCAATCATACACTCCTTACGTTGGAGGGCTTTAAACCCTAAACCCTCAAAAAAAACTTGCCTTACCAATTCCTAGTTTACCATTTGGACCCCCAAATTTTATTGGCTATGCAATTAACATGATTAACCAACATAATCTTAGTTACAGAACTGATTCCGACCATGATTATGGGAGACTATAGTCTACAGATTGTTTGGCATTTATGTGATGATGCGGATGAAATATTAAACGGTCTCATAAGCCACAATCAAAATAGACTAAGAGAGGAAATTTTGTTAATGTAGGGTTAATTTTTTATAAGATTTATAATTTTACATACGATTTATAATTTTGTATGTGAATGCAATTATGTATGAGATGAGAAAAGTTAGCAATAGGTTGTTGTACATGTTTCTTATACACAAATGGAGTCATGTTGATACTTACGATATATGGAGATCGTTGTCATCACGTGCGGGACTAAATGGCCATTTCATTCCATCTTCAAAAAAATCAGTTGATGTAGGTTATGTGCTTGTATTCAAACTGAGCTTGACTTGAGGACATGTTAGTTTGTTATGTCCCTCATCGTTACAGTACTCACATTGCCTAATTTTCTTCTCGACCTTGTTCTTCGATACTTCTTTTCGTTTGCGTTGTTTTCGTTGAGGGTCACAAACGTTGTTTACTACATTGCTCTGGTTGACTGAACCATTCAAACCAAACGAGTTTTCAAATTCTTCTATTAGTCTTTTCATCTCATCTCTTGCGGTTTTGAAAGACGTGTCTGTCTTTTATGCAATGTAGCATAACCTACTTGACGTTGAACGTAGAGTAGCGAACCTTGCCATTTGCATCACTTCTGGTGGCACATTAAAGTCAACATAACTGGTACAGAAGCCTTCGCATCCTTAGTCCACCTACTTTGAATCCAATTTCTGTGAAAATATGTGTAATCCAAGTGCTTCAAAATGTGAAGTTGATGGCGACACGGAAGTCCAACGATCTCAAATTTTTTGTAGGAGCAAATTAGGGTTTCCGTACGAGAATTAAAACTAATTTTAAATGTCATATTTTTCTTTGTACTTTGTCAAAATATAATGTTGACATTCATATGATAAGAACTGAATCTCTTCCTCAATCTGGTATAATGTCTCCCGTTGAAGTTCATCTTGGAACGCAAGAAAAGATTCGCGGGTAAAAATCTCAGCAACATGGTTTTCAAGGTCGATAAGTTTTGTGATCTGGAACGACTTCGTCTGGGAACTTAAGTAATCCGCTTTCACCTCGTTCATACGCATTCTACTAATTCCATCTTCAATTGCACGAACAACATCTAAATATGTCTTCTTGTGTTTCAGTGCAATCGCTAGTGAAGTATTCATAGACTCGCACTTTTGTATTGAGCAAATATTGGCAAAGAAATGACCAGTTAGATATGCTTGTGCCCATAAATGCCGAGTATTTCCCTTCTAAATCACCCATGGATGCTTTTCGACGTTGAATTCTGAAACAACCGAACGCCATTGAATATCAAATTCCTCATTTGTCCACCAGAAAGCCATGCATTTTGAGAATGCTGCTGTAAATTTTGGGTCACCAATGTTAGCTTGTGCATTGCGAGAAAGATGCCAAGAACATAATCTGTGCTTAGCATAAGGGATAACATATTTGATAGTCATCTGCATTGCCCTATCCCCATCGGTGACAACTGAAATAGGCGATTTATTCATCATGGCTTTTAAAAAATTCTGCAGCACCCACTCGAAAGATTGGGACGTCTCGTCAGCGATTATGGAAGTGGCAAACACAATTGTGTTATGGTGATGATTGACACCGACAATAGGTATAATTGGCCGACCATACAAATTATCTTTGTACGTTGTGTCGAACATAATTACATCACCGAAACATGTGTAATCTGATCTCGATGTAGAATCCTACCAAATAAGATTATGCAATGCCCCTGATTTGTCTACCGAGTATGTCATAAAAAACTCGGGATCATTATGTTTCTTATAATCAAAGTAAGCAATAAGTGCATTCACATCCCCATCGACGATTTCCTTTGTTTTACCTCTTTGAAGTGTATTGTAGAGGTCTTTATGTGTAAATCCAACATTATGATAGCCCCCTGCCTGCTGGGTTAAATAGTTCATTACTTGTGAGGTGCCAACACCGACCTCTTTCAGTGTTGTTGTCTCATCGATATCAGCCTTACTTACAGCTCTATTAGAACGCATAAATGGTGTCATAGCAGGTGTGCACAATGCATGATTATGTTTCTGATAAGACTTATAACCTAGTGATCGTTTGTATTTGTTGATGTAACTACGACTCTAGCCTTGCATCTTGTTTTTGTGACTGGCGTATGAGCACGTTGACGATCAACAGTATTGACTTTTGATACTCGAAACCCTCCTTTGGAACAACAAAATTCTTGTATCTTCACATTCCCTTCCACGTCAAGCCGTGTTGTTCCCTTACGTGCACTAAACCCATGTTCCCGTGCGAATCTCTTGTAAAAGTACCAAGCTTGATCACATGAAGAGAAGAGCTGACCAACCAATCTATCAGATTCATCAACATTATGTACTTCATGGCATTCCTCGGTTCGCTTAACATTGTCTGCATGAGTATGATCCATGGCAAAAATTTTGTTGTGCAAGTTCAGTAGTCCCGGAGTTGATGAAGATGTAAGTAAAGGTTCATTGAACATGTTTCAGTCGTGCTTTCAATAGAATGTGGTATTGGTAGTGGTAGTTGAAGGGTCAGTACAACATTAAATTCGCAGGACATATTTAGGTATGTAAAATAACTAGCTAAATAGGTGTCGATACATTTTCTAAAAGTATCGACCCCAAAAACATCGAAACCAATAATTATAATGTAATAGGTAAATTAACAATGTAACCGGTATAAATATATTGGTTAATTAGAAAACAAGTCAATATAATGTATCGACACTTTTTTTAATTTGTGTCGATACTTATTATCCAGAATATAAACTGTCGATACATTTATTAAAAGTATCGATCCCAATAACATCGAAACCGATAATTATAATGTAATAGATAAATTTACAATATAACTGGTATAAATATACCGATTTTATAAGAAAATAGGTCTGCATAAAGTATCGACACTATTTAAATTTGTGTCGATACTTTTTGTCTATAATGAATGCCAAACGGGGTGCACACATAAAGTGTCGATATATTTATTAAAAGTATAGATCCCACAAACATCGAAAGTGATAATTACAATGTGATAGGTAAATTTACAATGTATCCAATAGAAATATACCGGTTTTATGAGAAAATATATCTAAATAATGTATCGACACTTTTTAAGTTTGTGTCGATACTTTTTTCCAGAATGAATGCCCAACGAGGTGCATGCATAAAGTATTGATACATTTAAAATTGTATCGATCCAAAAAATATCAAAACCGATAATTATAATGTAATAGGTAAATTTGCAATGTTACCTTACCGGTATAAATATACCGATTTACTTATAAAATAGGTCAATTTAAGCGCTACCTAATATGTTATTGTACTTGATAATATTTTCGGTTAAATGCCTATTTTATTATATAAGCGCTACCTATTACATTATATAAGCGCTACCTAATATGTTATTTTACTTGATAATATTTCCGGTTAAATGATATAACATAACCGATCTAAATTTTAACCGGTCACGCCGTTTTTTGGCGCACCGCAGAAGCTCCCAAATTTCATAGGTAAAGTGTGCCGAAAAACATTTTAAGGGATAACTTGGTACGAATGACATACAATGACAATGCGAAAGACCTAGCATAATCACCATCCCCTCTCTTAATTAGCATTTTTGGTTGATTTTGGCTTTAGCTAGCTTTTAGTGAGTGCTAAGTTGGATTCTTGGTTTTGTGTGCTGTAACTTCAATACTAAGGGGTTCCTTTAAAAACGCTTGAATGACTATTTTTCTATCTTGTTTATGTTTTTCACGGTTTTGTTTATTAGTATGAATTGAAGAGGTAATTTTATGAATTCGGTTTTAGAAAAGGAGTGGCATTTTTTAACCATTTATTGTGTCTTTATGTTTATTCGTTTGAAGTGTAATTATGACAGTAATTTTATGGTGATGTATTAGGTCTGTTTTTCTTGACGATTGAGAAATGCTTGTGTTGTTCGAGACTCCGGCGGGCTTTTCCCTTTTCAAAGTCTTAGACGAAGGGAAGCTAAATAAAGTTGAGGTAATTTTCTCTGCATGTCTTGTGAGAATTAGTAGGAAGCTAAATTTTCAATGTTACTAACTGTCGGAAAAAAGTACATTGATTGACTGAAAATCAATGGCTATACGTTTTAGTATAGAACTTATTGATTTTGAGTTTGGATTGAAATTTGTGTTTTTGTTATTATAGGACTTGTCAAGGGAATTCTTGGCTCCTGACTCTGCAAGAAAGGTTATCACATTTTTGGATTTTGATCACATTTTTCTTCTTTTAGTGCCATACCTTTTGGATCTAGTTTAACCATGGAGCTGATCTATTTTCTTTTAAAATATCATTAGGTTTGCCCTTTGAAAGCCTTTTCCAAGTTTGAGAACACTGCAGAAGCTTTGGAAGCAGCAACCAAACTACTTGAAAGTGCACCCAGCAAAGGCCTACGCAAGTTCTTGCGCGTGCATTGTGATGCTGAAACACTAGGAGTTGCTGATTCAAAGCTTGGAAATGCAATTAAGGAAAAACTGGTCTGTTAATACCATAAACGTGGAATGGTGTTATTCTTCTGTTCTATTCTGCTGTGAATCTTATTTAAGTAATTACATTTTGGCAGAAAATTGATTGTGTTCACAATACCGCTGTTATGGAGTTGCTGAGAGGTGTGAGAACTCAGTTGACGGAACTCATATCTGGTCTAGGTGCTCTAGATTTAGCTCCAATGAGTCTGGGTTTGTCTCATAGCCTATCTCGATACAAGCTGAAGTTTAGTGCTGATAAGGTACTTATAAATCCTTGATTAGTTGGTATAATATTTTGGTAACTTTAGCAAGGTAAATGATTAGTTTACACTGTAAGCATTAGACTGTTGTAGTTGTTTGATTTGAGAACAATGATCTTGTTGAAGACGTTTGAGAGTAATAAAAAATGTGAAATTTAGTTAAGCATTCTAATAAAGCTAATCATTTTAGTTGTAATAAATATGGGGTTAGAGTAAAATGCTGGTTGGGGATTCTTGTTAAAAAATGAAATGCTGTTCATATAAGGTGGAATTCTTGTTAGAGTAAAGCTAATCATTTTAGTTAAGCATCGGTCTTATTTGGGGGTTGAAGTTATCTTGGAAGAGGCATTGATATGAGATGTGCCAATATAAGGTGGATTTTTGTGTGCCATTGGATAATTGTTCTGTTTTAAATAGTTTCTTGAATTTTATGACTTGCAATTTCTGGATTTTGTGACCTTATAGTATAATTTTATTGTTTAGGTTGACACAATGATTGTTCAAGCCATCGGTTTGCTTGATGATCTTGATAAAGAGCTCAACACATATGCAATGAGGATTCGGGAATGGTATGGTTGGGATTTTCCGGAGCTTACTAAGATCATACAGGACAATATCATTTATGTCAAGGCAGTGAAACTAATGGGTGACCGTGCTAATGCTGCTAAGCTCGACTTCTCAGAGGTATGAGTTCTGATTGACTAATAAGAAAATCCATTCCCCAACTTGTTTATCAAGTGTTCCATGATTACAATACGAAGCTTACTGTCGTTTTTCCAACCATCAATTTCTTCACTTTTGGGTTTGACATAAAGAGCTTGAAGGAAGTGTTTTCCTTATTTTTGAAGGGTGGCTTAAATTTTCGCAGATATTACCCGAAGAGGTTGAGACAGAATTAAAGGAGGCTGCTGTGATATGCATGGGAACTGAATTAATGACCTTGATCTTATGAATATAAAAGATCTATGTGATCAGGTTCTCAACCTTGCCGAATACCGGGCTCAGCTATATGATTATTTAAAGAGCAGGATGAACACTGTTGCACCAAACTTGACTGTTCTTGTTGGTGAACTTGTTGGTGCTCGTCTCATTGCTCATGGTGGCAGTTTGTTGAATCTTTCCAAGCAGCCTGGTAGTACTGTTCAGATTCTTGGTGCAGAGAAGGCTCTGTTTAGAGCTCTCAAGACAAAGCATTCAACACCAAAATATGGGTTCATATACCATGCGTCTTTTGTTGGTCAGGCAGCACCGAAACACAAGGGGAAGATTTCCAGGTCACTTACTGCGAAGGCTGCATTGGCGATTCGTTGTGATGCTCTTGGAGATGACCAAGACAACTCTATGGGGCTTGAGAACCGAACCAAGGTCAATCATGTGTTTTTCTTTCGGCACGTGCACTTGCATGCATGCTTCACGAAAACAAAGAGAACACAAGGTATTTCATACATATTATATTTTGTAACTTGAAGCAAGATTAAGGGCTCTTGAAGGAAAAGAACTGGGACGATCTGCTGGTTCAGCTAAAGGCAAGCCTAAGATAGAAGTCTATGACAAGGATCGGAAGAAGGGAGCTGGGTTGATAACTCCTGCTAAGGTCTGTGCAACTGATGTATCTTAATATCTTATATTTTGTTTTAGATTGTGTTTTTGTCGTCTTTTAAGTGGTTTTTCCTTATATAGGCATACAATCCCGCAGCTGATTCTCTTATTGGGCAAACTACAAATGTGATTGCTCTTGAGGATCAAGACACAGTCCCAAAGAAGAAGAAGCAGATCGAGGAAGAGGAAGCAGCCAAGGCATCTGTGACATAAGATAAGAAAGAGAAGAAGAAAAAGAAGAAAGCTGATAAGGAGGCAGGTTTGCCAACCAATGAAAATGAACCCGAAAATGAAGAACCAACAGAGAAGGAGAAGGAGAAGAAGAAGAAGAAGAAGAAGAAGAAGAAGAAGAAGAAGAAGAAGAAGAAGAAGAAGAAGAAGAAGAAGAAGAAAAAGAAGAAACATCCTACCGGGGATGATGGGGAGAACGTTGAAGTAGGAGAGAAGAAAAAAAAGAAAAGAAAGCATGCAGAACAAGAAGAGTCTGAAGTGAAGACCAACAAAGAGAAAAAGAAGAAGAAGAATGAAGGTTGAGAAACATTAAAAGACCCAATGTGGTGATCGACTACCAGACAATTTTTGGGTAATATTAGGCATAGGTACTTATGCTTGTAAAATTTGGTATTCTGTTAAGTGAATCACATCTGTAAGTGTTCTTTAAACATGTTTATTGTCAACTTCTCTTTGGATGCAATTGCAGGGAAGTATCAGAAACTTTTGTTTTTAATCTTCAGCATGAATTTATTTTACTTTGCAATGAATATGAATGAAAATGGTAACCAAGAGCCTGTTGCGGAAGACGGCTATCGGATAGAGCAAAATCGCAACTGATTATTTGAGAAAATAAAAATGAAGATAAAATAGACACAAAATTTACATGGAAAACCCCTAAAAATTTAGGGTAAAAACCACGGGCAACGTAGAATAATTTCACTATGAGAAAATAGGAATTACAACCTCTCTCGATCTACCAAGGAGAAAACAATGATAATTCTCTCTCGATAAAAATGAGAAAACAACTCTCAAGAAACTCTCTAAAATCTCTCTAGTATTGGAAGAAAGCTAGAATGTTTTGGGATGGTTTTGAAGCTAAATGAGCTAGGGTATTTATAATTGAAGCTTTAAGGACTAATTTGTAAATACCCTAAATTACAATGACTAATTGCATAGTTTTACCATCCAAAATTTTCAACAATTTGGTGGCCAAATTTGACCAATTTTGCCACCCCATTAATGCCACCCCATTAATGCCACCAAATTGCCACCCATAATGTTGACAATTGATGCAATTTGGTGTGCCAATTTTCAACAATCTCACACTTGAAGATTTGATTGGAACAATCATATCTTCACACCATTCTTTCTACCTTGTACCTTTCATGTTGCTTACGTTTCTGACAGGCTACAGGAGGATCGACACCAGGTAAATTTATCAGCATTGATTGCCTTCGTCATAAAATCTGCTATGTTGTCTTTTGTATGGATGTTCTGCATATCTACCGTTCCTTCTTCCACCTTTTCATGAATGAAATGGTACTGAACTCATATGTGCTTAGTCCTTGAATGAAATGATGGATTTCTTGCTAGATGCAAGGCGCTTTGACTGTCACAAAACAGAGAGACATACTCTTGATTATGCCAAAGCTCCTCCAATAGCATCTTCAACCAAATTGCTTCTTTACTGGCTTGTGTAACTTTTACATATTCTGCTTCTGTTGTGGATGTAGCCACAATTGACTGCAATTTTAAAACCCAACTTACAGCTCCACCGCAACTTTAAACACATATCCTGTAGTAGATTTGCTTTTATCCAAATCCCCTGCATAGTCAGAATCAACATACCCATTGATAAGTAAATTTGATCCTCCGTAACATAATGCAATATTTGAGGTCCCTTTGATGTATCTCAGGATTCTCTTTACTATATTCCAATGCTCTTTGCCTGGATTCGCCATGTATCGACTAACCACTCTCACTGCTTGTGCAATGTCTGGTCTTGTGCATATCATAGCGAACATTAAACTCCCACTGCTGATGCATACGGTACTCGAGACATCTCCATCCTCTCTTCTTCACTACTAGGACTCATACTGGAGGATAATTTGAAGTTAATAGGAAGAGGGGTAGAAATTGGCTTACAATCTTGCATGCTAAATCGTGACAAGATTTTCTTCAAGTAATTCTTTTGTAAAAGCCAAATCTTCCTATTACTTCTGTCTCGGTGAATTTGTATCCCTAAAATCTTGTTTGCTGATCCCAAGTCCTTCCTTTCAAATTCCCTAGCCAGTTGTGCCTTCAATTCTTCAATATGATCTTTGTTGGGTCCTGCAACCAACATGTCATCCACATACAACAGCAATATAACAAAATCGTTATCACCAGACCTCTTGAATAAGCACAAGGGTCTGCATTAAGTCTGTTGTATCCAAGGCACATAATGAAGGAATCAAATCTCTTATACCAACACCTCGTCACCTGCTTTAGACCATATAGAGATTTGTTCAACCTGCAAACCAATTCTTCTTTTCGTCTTCTTCAAAACCTTCAGGTTGGAGCATATAAATCTCTTCTTCAAGATTTCCATGAAGAAAAGCTGTTTTAACATCTAGTTGCTCTAGATGTAAGTTCAATGTAGCACACATTGCCAAAACTACTCGAACTGTTGTTAGTCGAACCACAGGAGAAAATATTTCATTGAAATCAATACCTTCTTTTTGAGCATATCCTTTGACCACCAGTCTTGCACGATACCTCTCAACTTGATTGTCACCATTTCGCTTGATTTTAAAGACCCATCTGTTACCAATTGGCTTCCTTCCTTATGGTAGTGGCACAAGGTCCCATGTATTATTTTTATGAAGGGCTTCGATTTCTTTTGCATCGCCATCATCCACAGTGAAGCATCTGAGCTGTTTATTGCCTCTGGTATGTTGATGGCTCACCGTCCTCTGTTAAAAGACAGTATGTAATATTACCTTCTATAACATAATCTGACTGCCAATTGGGACGTCTTCTCACACGATCTAATTGACGAGTTGTTGGAGCTTCAAAACTCTCTGGTTCTTGTTCATAATGTGCTGGTTCTGCTTCAGAAGAATCTCCTTCTTCAAACTCTTTTTCCACATGTATCTGAGTAGTCTCTGACTTTTTAGCGCTATCATCGTCTTCTTTTCTTTGTAGTTTATCTTCCACAAAGATAACATCTCTACTAATGATCACTTTGCGGGCAGTGGGATCCCACAAGCGATACCCCTTTACTCCATCAGCATACCCCAAGAATTTGCATTTCCTGGATTTTGGATCCAACTTTGAAATTTCTTGGGAGTTGTACATCACGTACACTATACTTCCAAATACATGGAGGTTTGAATAATCAGCTGGTTTTCCAGTCCACATCTCCATTGGTGTCTTCAGCTCTATTGCACTTGATGCAGCTCGATTTACCAAATAACATGCGGTATTGACTGCTTCTGCCCAGAATGATTTTTCTAGGCCTACATCCCTCAACATTGCTCTTGTTCTTTCTAACAAGGTTCTGTTCATCCACTCTGCCACTCCATTTTGTTGAGGAGTGTTCGCCATTGTGAACTGTCTTTTGATGCCTTCTTTCTTGCAAAAGTCATCAAATTCTTCACTTGTGTATTCTCCTCCATTATCTGTTCTGAAACACTTGATTTTATTTCCAGAATCAAGTTCCACCCGCGCTTTGAAGTTTTTGAAAGTTGAAAACACATCGGACTTCTTCTTAATAGGGTACACCCAACATCTCCTGGAGTAGTCATCAATAAATGAGACAAAATATTTTGCTCCGCCTAGGGATGTAACTGGTGCTTTCCATACGTCAGAGTGAACCAGTTCTAGAACACTTTTGCCTCTAGAATTTGATGTGTTGAATTTCAACCGGTGCTGCTTACTTGTTATGCAATGCTCACATAAAGTAAGTGATAACTTTGTTAAGCCTGGAAGTAGTTTTTGCTCCACAAGGACTTTCATTCCTTGTTCTGACATGTGTCCAAGTTTCTTATGCCATAGCATTGCAGAATGTGAACTACATGAGGCAACAGAGGCTTCTGCTTCTAGCAATGTCTCTCCCTTCAGCATGTACAAGTTTGCAGTTATCTTTTCACCTTTCAGCACCACAAGCGCTCCACGGAACACCTTCATGATTCCTTTTCCTGTTTCAATCTTGCTAGCATTATTATCCAACAATCCGTAGGATAATAAATTTTTCTTCAGACCTTTCACGTGCCGCACATATCGAACAACTTTAATTGTTCCATCATATATCTTCAATTTGATGGTTCCCACGCCAACGATCTCTAAGGCATGATCATTGCAACTATACACAGATCCTCTTGAGATATGTTTATAATGATGGAACCATTCTCTTTTTGAGGTCATGTGATATGTTGCTCCCGAATCAATGAGCCATATATCTGCAAATCGTTTTCTTCCTTCCACGGTGGTTGACGCTTCACAGCATAGAGCGTCTCCATCATCTGAAGTGTTTGCGGTATTGCCTTGTGGATTTGAGTTTTTATTTAGACTCCAACAATCCTTCTTCAAGTGACCCTTCTTTCCACAGTTGTAACACTTTAAATTCTTCTTGCTTCTCGACTTCGATCTACCATGTTTGTGACTACTGCTTTGGCCACGTTCTGTTGATCTCCCTCTCACCGTTGTCATCGTTGTCAACGCTTCTGCTTGTTGCAGATTTACTTGTCTGTCTTCCTTGTTCTTGCGCCGATTTTCTTCTTGTAAAACAGCAGCTGCAACGTCATCGAAGACTAGACTGGTGACATTACTGTTTGTCAAGTTGATGATGAGTTGATCATATGAATTCGGTAGACTTTGAAGTAGAAGTTCATCACGTTCTTGTTCTCCTATTTTATAGCTTAAGGATGTAAGCTGAGAAAATAAAGTGTTCAGTGTATTTAAGTGCTCCGCACTGAAGTAGATTCTGCATACGGAGAGTGTACAATTTTCTCTTAAGGAAAATTTTATTGTGCAATGTGGCCTCGTACAGTTTGGTGAGATGATCCCATATCTCCTTAGCTGTCTTCTTCTCCTTGATACTTGACAATACTTCATCTGCTAATGCTAGATGAAAGTTTGCCATAGCATTTCCGTCCATTTCGATCCATTTGTTGTCGTCTGTGAAATCTACTGGCCTTTCGCTGATAGTTGCTAGACAACCGTCTTTCCTCAGGATGGCCTTCATCTTCAATTTCCACAATGAGAAATTTCTCCCATTGAACTTTTCAATATCAAATTTCGTTTCCATTGCTTCGTTTACGGATAGCTCCCACTATTTCACTATCGTGAATAGTTCTCTGGAACCTTCAAAGAATGAGTAATAACTTCTTACTTTCTTATGTTGGAGGATCCACCTTTTGGTGGCAACCACATAGACAATAAGCAGATATTACACACTCTAATCTAGCTCTGATATCAATTGTTGCGGAAGACGGCTATCGGATAGAGCAAAATCGCAACTAATAATTTGAGAAAATAAAAATGAAGATAAAAGAGACACAAAATTTACGTGGAAAACCTCCAAAAATTTAGGGTAAAAACCACGGGCAACGGTAGAAGAATTTCACTATGAGAAAATAGGAATTACAACCTCTCTCGATCTACCAAGGAGAAAACAATGATAATTCTCTCTCGATAAAAAGGAGAAAACAACTCTCAAGAAACTCTCTAAAATCTCTCTAGTATTGGAAGAAAGCTAGAATGTTTTGGGATGGTTTTGAAGCTAAATGAGCTAGGGTATTTATAGTTGAAGCTTTAAGGACTAATTTGTAAATACCCTAAATTACAATGACTAATTGTATAATTTTACCATCCAAAATTTTCAACAATTTGGTGACCAAATTTGACCAATGTTGCCACCCCATTAATACCACCAAATTGCCACCCATAATGTTGACAATTGATGCAATTTGGTGTGTCAATTTTCAACAGAGCCTCCATTGGTTACTACCTTTAAGGAATAAGATGTTTAGGTTACCACGATCTTAACAAATACTTTCAAATCTCTTTTTGTTGAAGGTTTTTTATATGTTATACGTTCATTTTATAGTCCTATGTTAGAGTCGAGATGTGTTTAACTATGATTCAATTTAAAACTTAATCAAACACAAATTCGTAATAAATGCAATGGGAATGATGTTACATCCATTTTTGTACGTTTATTTATTTATATTCGTTTCCAACCCTGACCACAAGTGATTGTCTTGTTCGATCGTATGCAGTGGAGGATGATGTTATGTCCATTTATGCAACTGGACATTAAGTTATTCATGTAAGTCCATTTACTAATTAAGAGATTATAAGTTAACATATTGGTCAAATTACATTTTGACCTCTCTAAAACTATAAAGTTGTGAATCGGTCCTTCAAATTATAAAATTAGAAGCCAATCCAATTTTAAAATTTTATTTTAACTATCACCAAATTTATAATTCATGTAACTCCATCACAGAGTAACCCCATCAATTTATTTATTTATTTTGTTATTACCTAAGAGGTTAAGCACCATTAACTTAATTTTCTATAAAGATATTACCGCAAAATAAATATTCAGTTTAAAAATACAATGATTATAGATCGTTTAAGTATTGAATTGAATTTTTTATTAAGATATTAACCAGGGAAAATAAAATATATATATATATATATATATATATACTTTGTAGTGTCACAGTCACGTGATGAAAGAAATACACCTTAGAATGTCAAAAAGTTATACATTTTATATAAATATTAATATTAATTTTAAAAATATTATATAATGATTATTTAATTTTAATACCATGCTTTAAGTTTTCTGAGTCCGTTACCAACCTTCGATTAAGTAATGAGATAAAAACTTATTTGGCAAGTAGACTGATATAAATAAATGCCCAATATTCAAATAGAGAAATTTTATTAATCACCAAAATAAAAATCCAACTAGTAAAGAGAAAAATTAATAAATTATTTACTATTTTCATTGTTTTTTTTTAAAATTAAATTATAATAACCTTAGAGCAAATGTAGATGATCAGGGGGAAGGCTCAAATGTCTTAAACCTTCCCATGTATTTGATAAGCCCCTTTTAGGAAACCACGTTCCAATCCTTTCTTTCCAGTTTCTTTGAATTCTTCAAACAACAAAGGCAGAGACTTTGAGAAACCCCACAAAAGAATCTCTTTTGAAGATAAAAAACCCAGAAAACTTAAATAGTTCGAGGAAAAGCAAAAACAGAGCAAAAATGGAAGAAGTAACAGTAACAATAGCATAGTAAACAATGTGGCCAGAGCCATTGTTGCGGCCCTTGATTGGAATTCTACTCCTGAGGCTCGCAAAACTGCCGTTTCGTACCTTGAATCCGTATTCTCTCTTTCGCTCTCTTTGTTTTGTTTGTAAATTAATCAGTTTTCGATGTAAAAATTACTTCTTTAAAACTTGATTCAGAAAAATGTCATTTTGAACTTCGATTCAGTGATCAGTTTTTTTTTTTTTTTGTAAAAGTTGGAAAATTTGTGGACTCCTTTTTGGAAGAGTTATTAGTTGTTCATTTAAGCTAAAGGGTCATTATTTGCTTTGTAGACTTGATAGTATCTCTTAGCTTTTCGTTTCGATAATAATCGTCTGTTTCTTATGTTCATTTCCCTTTAATTTGTTTTTAGGGTTCAGGCTCTCTTTCTGTTTGTTTATCTTTGCATATTCTTAGTTTTATTTGTAAATTAATCAACTTTAGTTGTAAAAGTTCTTAATAAAGTTCATGTTATCTGGTTTGAGTTTTTGAACTTCGATTCAGTAGATTTGTTTATGTACAATTGGGAAATTTATGAACTCTTCTTTTTTAAGCTTGATTAGTGGTTCAATTGAGTTGAAGAGTTTAATCTTAAGCGTCGTTGTGATTTGCTTTTATGAACCTTATAGCTCTCTTCATTAGGCTTAGCTTTGCAGTTTGACAAGAATTTATCTATTTTGTGTGCTTCTTTTTCTTTGTTTTAAACTGGGGTCTTGGCGTTGGTTATTTTTCAGTCTTTACGTAGTTTTCAAAATCTGCATTTTGCAGTTCCTATGTTTCTCTTCCATCATATGATTTTCAGCTGTTTATGATTGGTAATCGTTCAATTTCTATACGAAGATTGACTCGAGTTTGGCCTATCTTTGATTTGGTCATGCTGCCTGCCTACCCCTCCATGTTTGTGCTATTGATATTTCAATAATGAGCCCTGATTAGAGATTTGATCGAACTTTGACTCCTTACAATAATTTTAATTGTTTATAAGGTGCTCCTCGTTTTGAACATTTTTATAGTCATTAGTAATATTATCGGGACTTTCTGCAACCTAGGATGAATAATTGTTTGTTGTGCTGAAATTTGTAACCATGAATAGCAGTCAGTTTTATCACGGTCAATGTTTTCTTGCATCTTCAAGACGAGTTAGTTGGCGAACTTTTGTTTAGTGAAACTAAACACATAAAACTATTTGAGAGAGAGCCTATCATGACAGCTAAAGGCTTCCTGTGAAAAGAGCGCATGGAATGAAGCCCAGGAAACCGTTTGCTTCTTTTGTAGTGTGTCTACTTTATTCTACAAAAGACTGCAAGATCATAATTTAATGCTGCATTTATTTTCATATCACAGTCACGGCTCTATATAATTACATGTTTTACTTTTATATTACTTTTATTGACTTATCTCTCTTTAATATTTTCAGCTTAAAGCAGGAGATATACGAGATTTGGCAAACACATCATTCCTTTTAGCCAAAAAAGATTGGTCGTCAGAAATACGGTTACATGCATTCAAAATGCTGCAGGTTAAGCTCATTCACTATTAGCTCCTTTCTGTTTTAGCTGCTTCCTCACTTTGATGAAACTGGTCCTGTTTCTGACTTAATCTCCGAGTTAAAATATTCATTATATGATGTTAATCATGGTTATAATTGTGTGTATTGATCTTGAGAGTAAGATGTTTATCATCTTAATATCTATGCAGCACTTGGTACGGTTGCGATGGGAAGAATTCGGTCCTTTAGAACGGAGGAACTTCTCAAACGTTGCTGTTGAGTTAATGTCTGAAATGGCAGATCCTTGTGAGGAATGGGCTTTGAAAAGTCAAACTGCTGCCCTCATTGCTGAGGTTTTCAACACGTTGCCCTGGCTGCCTGACTTTTGTCTTATTTGCTATCCCTGATTTTTCTTTTTCGCTTTATTTCAGGTAGCTCGAAGAGAAGGACTAAATCTTTGGCAAGAGCTGCTTCCGTCACTAGTTTTCCTATCCAATAAGGGCCCTGTTCAAGTAAAGCTCTTTGTAATCTACATGTAGTCATGATCTTTTTTTTTCCTCGAAATAATGCATTGAATGATTCCTTGGATTTTTTTTTCTTTCCATTTTAGGCCGAGTTGGTCTCAATGATGCTGAGATGGCTTCCGGAAGATATTACAGTCCACAATGAAGATTTGGAAGGTTTTTATTTATCTCGATTTGAATTTGTTTGTATGAGAAAGTCTCGCGTGCGCGCGCGTGTGTTATTTGGAATCAGGTTTTTGTCGGATATGGGTATTATCTAGCACGGGTATGTGTTATTTTTTTCAAAAAAAAAAAATTCTATGTATTTGGAGGGTAGATTCTGATATACGTTAGACGGCATCAGAAACGAGTACTTAGAATGAAGTGAGAGTTGGAGTAACATAGATATATAATATGTCTTAAGGATAGTTTGTTTTTATACTACTGTTTAGGCATCCCACTGAAATAACTTTTATCTTTCAGGTGATCGGCGTAGGTTACTGTTATGTGGGCTTACTCAATCTTTGTCAGAAATTTTGCCGCTACTATACACAGTATGCCCGTCTTTACTAAAACATTTATTGCTTCTTTTAGCATTATTTTAGATCTTTAACTCTTGGTGCAGCTATTGGAAAGGCATTTTGGAGAAGCATTGAGTGAGGTGGGTAGACAACATCTTGACGTTGCAAAACAGCATGCGGCTGCTGTAACTGCTACTTTAAATGCTGTAAATGCCTATGCCGAATGGGCACCTTTTTCCGATCTTGCTAAATTCGGCATCATTCATGGGTATGATATTCTTCTTTTCACTTCTCGAAAGAAGATGTTCTAATCATTGGTGTGATACCTTGTACTTATAGCTTTATTTTGACAGGTGTGGCTTCCTACTTTCTTCTCCCGATTTCCGCCTTCATTCTTGTGAATTTTTCAAACTTGTCTCTCCAAGGTATGCTGTATGGTTTATATGATTAAGATCTCTCCCTGACGACTACTGCATGACATTGCATTGCAAACTCTTTATTCCGGAATGCAGAAGGAGACCTACTGACGACTCTGCTTCTGAATTTGATTCGGCAATGAGTAGCATCTTTCAAATCTTAATGAATGTATCTGGAGAATTCTTGGTCAGATCTAGCTCAGCAGGTGGGGCTATAGATGAAAGTGACTTCGAGTTTGCAGAATACGTATGTGAAAGTATGGTGTCTTTGGGTTCCTCCAACTTGCAATGTATTCTTGGAGACAGCAATACATTCTCTCTCTACTTACAGCAGGTAGCGACCGTCAAAAGGTTGCGGCAAGTTTCTTTAAAAAAATTCAACTTAAGTTGTATGTTTGCAACAAGTTTCTTAACATGGGTGTATTTTATATTTTAGTCATTTGTTGTTCTAGCTCCATTTTTTCTTGAAGTAGCTGTGCCGACACATCCGGACATTGGTTTAGGGAATAGGGATATGATCCTCCAAGGACCTTCCAAATACATAAGAGTCTTCGATAAATCACATACCTATGTTCGACACACACACCTGAGTCCGAGTAACCTTTTTTTGTGTGCAAGATTGTGAAGCGGTTTCATTTGATAATTGTTCTGGCTACTTTATTCTAGTTTTGAATAATAAAAAATTATGACTTAATTCTTTTTACAGATGCTTGGATTCTTTCAACAGTTTAAGCTAGCTCTTCATTATCAATCCCTGCAATTTTGGTTGGTACGTGGAAGTTTTTCATAAATTATTGTGATAACCAAGCATGAATTACAAAAGCTAAAATCAAATAAATGTTTTTTGTAGGCGCTAATGCGGGATTTGATGTCAAAGCCAAAGCTTTCAGTGCATTCATCCGGAGATGGGTCATCTGCTTACAGTGCGGACTCTAATTTAGCTCCGGTTGATAATGAAAAGAAAAAGATTTTAAGTTTTCTCAATGAAGATATTTGTGGTATGATTCTGGATATATCTTTCCAACGCATGCTTAAGAAAGAGAGGCTTGTTGCTGGACAGACCCTTTCTCTAGGGGTTTTGGAGTTGTGGAGTGATGATATTGAAGGCAAGGGTGATTTCGGCCACTACCGTTCTAGGCTGGTAGGCTTTACCACCTCATTTTAGATTTAGATTCTTTTGATTTGGAAATTCAAGCATAAACATACATTCCCCCCCCCCCCCCACTGCAGTTTGAGTTAATCAAGTTCATTGCTTTTATCAAGCCTCTTGTGGCTGGTGCTAAAGTTTCTGAAAGAATTATTATGATCATTAAGAACCTCTTGAATTCTCCAATGCCTGCTCAGGTTTCGTTGCTAACTCTTTCCGTCTTGTTTCTCTCCATTATACCTAGTTTTCAGGTTTAGAAGCTTCATTGTTATTATTTTCCAAACTTTCAGGACTTAGCAGTAATGGAAAGCATGCAAGCAGCTCTGGAAAGCATTGTCAGCTCTATTTTTTATGGTTCAAATGAGTTTGCTGGGGGAAGTTCCGAAGTCCATTTAGCTTTGTGTGGAATATTTCAAGGTTTTCTAACAATTCCTTCGTATTTTATTTTCATCAATCTATGCTTATGATACCATGCCTACCAAAAAACTCTGTTTACCATGGATTGAAGGTTTACTTGGGGAACTTCTTTCTTTGAATTGGATTGAGCCTGCCCAAGTGGAAGTACTTGGGCACTATCTAGAAGCAATGGGTCCATTCCTCAAGTATTTCCCGGATGCAGCTGGCAGTGTCGTCAATAAGCTTTTTGAGCTCCTAAATTCGCTTCCTTTTGTTGTTAAGGTTCAATTCCCTTTTCCATCTTTGTTTCCCGTGATGACCGTGAATTGTCTTTTTAACCCAAAATTCTCCTTGGCAGGATCCTGCAACAAGCAGTGCACGACATGCGAGGCTGCAAATTTGCACATCGTTTATTCGAATAGCCAAAGCTGCTGAAAAAAGTATTTGCCTCACATGAAGGTAACACAGCGGTCGAGCAAAATGCTAACATTTTTGCTTGAAGCTTTGAACTGAAGTTTCCAAAATGCTGACATAGATAGTTATCATTCAGAAAAGAGTCATTTTTATTTCCCCAATAGGAAGGCATTGTGAAGTTGGAAGTATAGAATGTTATTTTTAGCTCTTAATTTGAGAAGAAAAAGTCCATATAATCGTAAGCAAATACCGACTTATGTACTTCATAAGGAAATTTGTTGGAATCTGTCACGGGGGTTTTAACTTTTAATGGTTAAATTTTAAAACCATCACTTATCTGTTTATAACAGTCGAAACATTATATTTACTTCACGGTGTTTCTTATACAGGGTATTGCGGATACCATGGCGTATTTGCAAAGAGAAGGTCGTTTGCTTCGTGGTGAACATAATCTTCTAGGTGAAGCGTTTCTTGTTATGGCTTCTGTTGCTGGGTAATAACTTGCTTAAAACGTTTCAGTTTCCATGTAAAGCATTCCTTTTTTTCCTTTTTGAAGTTTCTTGAAATGGAGCAGGGCTCAACAGCAACAAGAAGTTTTGGCATGGTTACTTGAACCCTTGAGCCAACAGTGGATACAAATAGAGTGGCAAAACAATTTCTTGTCCGAACCTCTTGGACTAGTTCGTTTATGCTCCGAGACAGCATTCATGTGGTCACTTTTCCACACTGTCACATTCTTTGAGAAAGCACTTAAGAGGAGTGGAATGAGAAAAGGCTGCGCACAGAACAGCTCAACAGCAAGTTCTACCCCACATCCCATGGCTTCTCATCTGTCTTGGATGCTTCCTCCCCTCATAAAAGTATGCTATTGTGACCTACTTATATATATATATATAATCTGTAAGATGACTCAGAAACAGCCTTTGACAAGTTTGCTATTCATCTGCAGCTGCTTCGTGCTATACATGCTCTTTGGTCACCATCTGTGTTCCAAGTATTACCTGGAGAGATCAAAGCAGCAATGAGCATGAGTGATGTGGAGCGATCCAGTCTTCTTGGCATTGGGAACTCCAAATTGTCAAAGGGTGCATTAACTTTCATAGATGGTTCTCCGTTTGATGTGAATAAGGAAGGGTGTACCGAAACAAATGAAACTGATATACGGAATTGGTTAAAGGGTATCAGAGACAGTGGGTAAGTATTGCATTTGTAGATTTCTTAGTCCAGCTATGCAACTTACAAAACTAATATTTTGAAAGGCATGCTTCAATAATCATCTGCTCAACTAGTTTTTCTAATCGGTATTAATTTATCTTCCTCATTCGTAGGTACAATGTAATGGGCCTATCTACAACCATTGGTGATCCGTTTTTCAAATGCATGGACATTGATTCTGTTGCTTTAGCTCTGATTGAGAATATACAGTCAATGGAGTTCAGACATATAAGGCAGCTTGTTCATTCTGTTTTGATTCCTCTCGTTAAGTCTTGCCCTACCGACATGTGGGAGGTGTGGCTGGAAAAGCTACTGCACCCATTATTTGTCCATTGTCAGCAAACTCTGAGCTGTTCGTGGTTCGGTCTTTTGCGTGAAGGCCGGGCAAAGGTTCCTGACCATCATGGTATCCTTACTGGGTCAGACCTAAAAGTGGAAGTAATGGAGGAGAAGTTATTGCGAGATTTAACTCGTGAAATATGTTCGCTCCTTGCTACTATAGCGTCACCGGGATTAAACTCTAGCCTTCCTTCTTTAGAACATTCGGGGCATGTCGGTCATGTGGACATGTCTTCTCTAAAAGATTTGGATGCATTTGCATCAAGCTCTATGGTTGGGTATGAAACTGCTCTTATTTCTTAGGACTGTTGACATTCAGTAGTACTTTTAGATTTACGATATTATATTTCATTCCATAAATTCTTGTTTCTCAACGTTCTTATTTGTTTACAGTTTCCTTTTGAAGCACAAAAGCCTGGCAATTCCAGTATTGCAGATTTCATTAGAAGCATTTACTTGGACCGACAGTGAAGCTGTGACCAAAGTTTGTTCTTTCTCTGCTGCTATGGTTATTCTATCTATACATACAAACAATGTCGATCTCCAAGGATATGTCTCGAGAGATTTGTTTTCTGCAGTCATCCAAGGTCTGGCCCTCGAGTCAAACGCTTTTCCCAGTGCTGATCTGGTTAATCTCTGTCGGGAAATATTCGTATATCTCTCTGACAGAGATCCTGCTCCCAGACAGGTTAGTTTTCGGAATGCTAATTTCTCCATTACTATTAAGTGGATACATTGATCATACGGAGTTCCTTGTAATACTAATTGAACGACGCCTTTATCGGACTATTCCAGATTTTACTTTCCCTTCCTTGTATTACCCCGAATGATTTACATGCCTTCGAAGAAGCCTTGACAAAGACTGCCAGTCCGAAAGAACAAAAGCAGCATATGAAAAGCTTGCTTTTATTAGCTACCGGGAACAACTTAAAATCTCTTACTGCTCAGAAAAATGTGAACATTATAACAAATGTTACTGGTAAAGCACTCCCTTTTCATCTGATTGCCTTCCTTATTCATTGCTCACGAATTTTACCATGCTCTCCATTTCAGCAAGGCCACGCGGTTCAGTCAGTACTCCGGGAAATAGAAACGAGGAGGGCGACAGTGTGGGATTGGCAGCAATTCTGTGATGGATTTTCTTGGATTCAGCGTTGTACAGGAAGTTTAACCGGGAAATATGAAAAAGAAACATGTGACAGACAGTTTACACGATGAGATAGATGGAAGCTTTTGCTCTTTAACAAATTATGGTCTGAATTAGAATTTACTAATGTTTTCCTTCCTCCATGTGTTTGGCCGATTATAACATCAACTTACAGTAACTTTTTCGGTGTTGGTGATTGTACATTTTACCTGGACTCGGGAATGAGTGTCGGATATGGATACTTTATGGCATTAATATATTCAATTCATTTCGAATTTATGCATGTTTGAAGTATTTACACTTCTTCCATTTCTTTGGTTGATTATAACATCAAATTCTTCAAATCCTTTTATGTTCTCTTGAACTCGAAGACGAGTGCAGGATATAGATATTTATATATTTTAGGGATCATAGAAGAACCCATGTCTACCTTTATTTTACTTCTTCCATGGCATAAAATGTATGAAAACTTAATTTTTATCTTGGATCAAGCTTGAATGGAGTTCCAAGTCTCAAATCTCTAGTGGATCTATCTGCTTGATGATGAGTCTGGCCTTGAAGTTGAAGAAGCCAGATATCCAGAAGCAACTACTTACAAGTAGACATGCACAGAAGCCGGATTTCAATCTGATCCGTTTTTTCCCATGGACAAAAAATCGGTTTATAAAATAACCGGTTCGGATTCTAACCGGTTTGGAGAGCCGAATATCCTAACCGGTGTAACCGGTTTCGGTTTGAAAAAAACTGGTTTTTTTAAAAAACCGGTTATAAAAAAACCGATTTTAATATTATTAAAATTACATCGTCATCAATTGTAATAAAGTTTACGATAATTGAAATACTTAAATACTTTCAAGTTTGATAAATTCAAATACTTAAAAACTTTCAAGTTCGATAATTGAAACAAAGTTTACGATAATTGAAATAAAGTTTAAAAATAAACTACATTGCCATCTCTTCTTCATCATCTTTGTCTTCTTCGTTTGGAGGGGATATTCCAAGTTCGACTTCTTTAATGTGTAAGTTTGCTTCCAAATCGACATCAATTGCATCTTCTAGGGTGGTGATATGTTGCTTCCAAGCCGCTCCATCCAAATAATCCTTCAAACAAATGCATACTTCCACCGACTCGGGACTTAGTCTTGATCTCCGTTGCGATATAACCCTGCCACTAACAGAAAAAGCGGATTCCGAAGCTACCGTAGAAGCTTGGATGGTTAGTAAATCAGGGGCCATGGCGGCTAGAATCGGAAATTGTGCTTCCTTTTCTTTCCACCAAGCCAAAATATCCAAACTTTCAAACTCTTCAAATGTCATTTTTGATAGAAAATCGCATACATGTAATTTTCCAACTCGCTACTTGGGGTGGTAGTACCTGATCGTTTGGAATGGGAATTTACAAGAGTGTTAAAAAGTGACAAATTTATGTTACTTGGACGTCTACTAGATGATTCCGCATTCGTTCTCATTTGATAGTGTATTACACTACTTGATCCGTATTTAGTTAAATAAATTGCAAACATGTCTCGAAAATATTTGTTAAAATAATTTATTTGGTTTTGGACAAAGTTGGGTTCATCATCGGTTAGATTAAAAGCAAACACAATTTGTTCAATTAGTATTTCAACCCCGCCAACATTTAACGTTGGGTTTAAAGCGGCGGCACAAGTAAAAATGAGGGAATCTCCTTAAAATATTTTAAAAGTTTTTCCTTCATTGCAAAGCCAATTTCTTGAAAAACTTCTGTTTCAAATTCAAAGTCATTTAGTCGGGTAGCCAACAAAAATATTTGATTAAAAACCAACGGGCTAGTAGGGTAATAAACACCCGATAAAAAAGTTGTTGCATTTTTAAAAATCTCAAGCAAATCAGTTATTTTGGCTATAGTTTCCCAACTCGAATCCGGATAAATGTTTGGGACATGGCTCCTCTCGAAAAGTCGATCGTGAAATGTTTGCAATGTTTCCCTTTGCCTTAAGGCGATATGCATCATCATCCAAGTTGAGTTCCAACGAGTTGAACAATCCAAATTAGGACCCAAAGCTTTTTTATTAACCGACTTACAAAATCGTTTATAATCATTTAGTCTTTTGTTGTTGTTACAAAAAATCGATTTTATCATTGCTTTAAATTCTAATCTAATTGGCTCAATAACCCCCAAACCGGCTTGCACGGATAAATTGATTGTGTGTGCAATGCAACGGGTATGAAAAAACGCACTGTCTAAAATCGGTGAAAGTAATATTTTCAATCTTGGAACCGCGTTTGTATTATTCGATGCATTATCAAAGGATATAGAAAAAAATTTATTTTCTAATTTATAAAGACAAATTACCCTTTTTAAAAATGTAAATAAATTAGCATCAATATGCGGCTCACCGAATAACTCAAACGCGATTGTTCTTTTCATCATTTACCAATTATCTAGATCTAACCAATGTGTCGTAACGGCTAAAAAAGAATTTCCAGCATTATGAGGGGAACTCCAAACATCACATGTAAGCGACACATCATAACGATGTTCTTGGAATCCTAAAATCATTTTCCCTTGCCGTACGCCACATTTTTATAGCATCTCTTCTAAGGGTAGTATGACTTACTTGAGTATAACGTGGTTGCATTAGTTGTTGAATTGTTGTCGTGAAATCTTCATCATCAAAGTGGCCGAACGACAATGCTTTTGTAATCACGAACTTTGTAAACGCTTCTCGTAATTTTTTGTTGTCGTAAACAAAAACACCACCTTCCGGTGTAAGATTCGATTGACTTGATCCGATCTTGAGCGAATTGTCTTGCATGATTTTGTCAAATGGTTCTTCAATGTTGTGTTTCCTTCCGGTGCAAGCAACTTTAGACAAAGTTTACAACGTGCCCTCCTCGAGCCATTTGACATCTCATATAAATTGTAGTGATCCCAAATATCTTTGTTTCGAGTGTGTTCGATCACTCTCACGACTTCAAGGTTTCCCCCGACGGAAGATTCAGTTGTGTTACTCATGATGAACAAAAATTACAAAAATAAGATTTGAGAAATGTTTAGGTGTTGTATAATAAGATTTGAGAAAGTTGTAATCAACTAAATATATCCTCAATATATTTATACATATTTAGGGTGGTAAAATGATAATTTTTTAAAGAAAAAAAGGATAAAAAATGGTCATAAAACCCCCCCAACGGCTATATTAACGACTAGTTTTTTAAACTTAGACCGGATTTTTTTCGGATAAAAAAGGTTTTTAACCGGTTTTTTTCAAACCGGTTTTTTATCCGGTAAAAAAACCGGTCAAGGTTTTTTTTCTCCAAACCGGTTAAAATAACCGGTTTAAAAAAATCCGACCCGGTTAAAAAAACCAATTTTTCCTAAATTCGGTTTCAGATATTTTTTACGCAAAATCGAATATTCAGATTTTTTGTGCACCTCTACTTACATGTACGAAGAAATGCATGTCATGTGCATACAGCTTTGAATGCTATGTCATTTTCTTATATTACAGATCTCCTTCCATAAAACACTTCTTTTCATATGAACCTTCCCTTTATCCACTCTTACAATTCATTTTTATGAATCCACTCAGCTGACCCTTATTCTATTAATAGATAATCTTTTTCTTCTATTTTTTGTTGCTAAAATGGAATCAAATCAATTTCAAAAATACAATGCATGTATTATCCTAATCATGCTTTAAAGTATTGTATTTTCATTGTATTTTATATCGGCGTTTTTCTAGAAAAATCACCGGTGACCGGTATATTTATCGATCTAACACCGGTCAGACTATATTTCCCGATCTAACACCCTTTGCAGTAAAGCACGCCACCTGCACCGCATTATATGCTGATTTGGCGCAACGTGGGGTAAGGCTCGCCCCCTGAACTACACTATATGCTGACATGGAATACACGTGGGTATAACGCGGCCCTTGGAGCGCGTCTTATGCCACGTATGGTATAGCGCGGGTCAGGGGCTACGCCTTACCTTTAATTCTCTGACATAATTATATATAGCGCGGTGCAGGGGCCGTGCCATACCTTTAACTGATATAATTATATAAGGCGCAATGCATGTACCGCGCCTTGTATAATTATAACAACTTTTCTCGGCTATAAATACCCTTCTCCCCCGGTTAAGTTCCTCACATCTCCTCACATCTCTCCTCTCAACTTTTAAATTAATACAACAATTCTGTCAACGAGTCAATATTATATACTTATTGTTTATTATGATTATTTGAAAAAATATTATACTAATTGTTGTCAATTAATTTCCGTGTTTGTAAAATTGAAAAGCGGGAATATACGTCGAAACAGTTTTGCGGTACAGGTAATAATATAAAATTATATTTCTGTGTCGGTGAAAGTCTCTGTCGACGTCGCGGAAAGGTCTGGCCTCATACATCATCCGGAAGCAGAAACGGTTTCCCGTTACTGTTGAACCACTCATAATAACCGTCAGCAACCATCAAGAGGTCATCAAAAATTGGCTCTCTACGGGGAAGGCGCCGATGTCGATCCTCCCACAACACGAATCACTCATGATGCCTCACCAGCCAATCTGTATATGTCTTGCCGTATCTATCTGTGCTATACAACTAGTCCATATTGCGATGTGCTTCCAGAATTGGTTGAAAACAACCAAATTGCCGGAGCACGCGATCAGTGGAGTGTCACTCGACGGTCGCATAACAGATCAAGGGGACCATCACCATCCAAACATCTGATGGGCCCCTCAACTCAGGTGGGATCAACGCCCTCACATTATCAGTAGAATATGACACCCATTCAAACTAAAACAAATATATATAATTTTTATCAAAAGAATAATCTAATTATATAATTATAATCTAAAATCGATTTTTAAACATTAAAATTCATACCTGTGTGTCAGCCTTCTGATCAACTAGCACCCTAATTTTTTCTAAATCATAAGGTAGCTCTTGATGATTTTTCCTATTAGTAGATCACCTATTTAAGGAAAAAAAATTTATTATACGCTTTATAAAATTATTAATATACGAAATCAGTTTTATAATTACCTCAGGAGTAGTGGAAATATGAATAGGTTCTTCACAACTGGACATAAAAAAGGGCAATCGATACCATGCCCAAGACTGCAGCAGCAGGAGACATCCGTCGATAGCATTACGCCTGTAGTCAATGGCTCGACACATCTCCCTGTACAGTAAAGCCAAAACTACCGAGCCCCAACTGAATGATCCGGCCAGATAAAATTCGCTCAGATGTCGTAACCACATGCAGTGAACTTGGTTGCGCGATTTGTCCGGCATCAGCAACCCTCCTATCAGCTGCAGTATATATGCACGTGCATACATTTTAACTTCATCTCAGACGCGTCCTCGATCAACTCCCGAAAATTGACATATAACCAATTTAACAGTATCCGACCACCGTTAAAACTTTCCGGGACACGTCTTAGATTTTCCCTGCACAAAGTAGTCCAAGAATCCTGCGCGATCCCTGATATAACATCCCCATCCACCGAAAGCCTCAGGTGCATAGCAACATCCTCAAGTGTAATCGTGCACTCTCCATACGGAAGATGAAATGCGTAGGTCTCCGGCCTCCACCGCTCTACTAAGGCAGAGATAAAGTCTGGTTCTATCTTACAGTGACCCTGATATCTACCTATATAACCAAATCCAACCTCTACTAAATACGTCAAGACACAACTAGATATCACTAACTTAAGGTTCCTAATAAAAGGATCTAATACACGGTCATTCTCCTAAAAATAAATAATTACAAAAATTAATTCTTAATCTAATTATCATGCATTAAATAAATCAACAAATTATTACTAATAATTTATATTAAATTAAAACGTTAAAATATTACTGTATCAGCAAAGTGTCGAGATATATGATTTCCATCCAAGCGAAGTAGACCGCCTTCCATTATATATCTGGAAAAAATATATAAGTAAAATATTAAATAAATTAAAATACTTAAATAAATTAAATACAAAATATTAAAAATATAATAAAATATACCTTAAACAGAGAATATAAGAGTATTTGAGAGAAGTTGAGAGAAATTGAGAGAATTTGGTGTGATGAAAGTGATTGAGGATGGGGTATTTATAGGGAGGATTGGGGTGTGAAGCGTTTGGGTATGGAGGTAATTAAACATATAGCGCGGGGCAGTGGGTGCACCTTTCTGACGCGTGGCAGATACACAGGTAAGGCGCGGCCCCTGATCCGCACTATACCCACGTGTATCTCATGTCAGCATATAGTGCGGTGTAGGGGGCGCGCCTTACCCCACGTGACGCTAAATCAGCATATAACGCGGTTCAGGGAGCGTGCTTTATTACTAAGGGTGTTAGATCGAAAAATATAATCTAACCGATGTTAGATCAATAAATATACCAATCACCGACAATTTTTCCAAAAAAAAAAACGCCTTTTATATCATGTATATTGAATTTAATATCACAATCTTTAACCCCTTAAAAGTTACTCTTCCCCTAAAATTTATAGGCAGTTGGTTACTTTTCTCTCTTTTTCTCCTATTATGTAGGGTTTCCTAACATACTTGCTATTCATATTAATTTAATCTACCATATATATAATTTTAAATGTTATTTAATTTTAAGATTTCTATTATTTTTATAATCTTATTTTAAATTAATAAATTTTAACAACAATATTAATATATAATAGTGTTACATCATCAACGTAGATATGTGATAATGTAATATAAGTACTTGAGACGTGTGTGTATATATATATATATATGATTTTATCACGTATGGATTTTAGATGTAAAATTTTAATTCTATAAAATAAAAATTGTATTAAAGTATTAGTAAAATTAGAGTAAAAATAATTATTTAATTAAATATTAGAAATAAATCATAATATTTTATTTTTCTAAAAGTATCTGTTTAATATTAATTAATATTTTCAATCCTAAAATGATAATCTAGGAAGTAGTGGTGGACAGCGCCTAAATTTCAAATTTGGAAAAGGACGTGATGCGGCAAAATCAAACGTTTATGGATTCTTTGTCAAGTAACGTAAGTACCTTTTTTTGAAAAAAAAATCCGTGTCGGTTGAAACACGCGTACATAATTTGTTGGCACCGCCTCCCTCTCCCATGTCGTTCCTCTGGTTTTCCTTTGCTTATACACTGTTGCTTAACTCCGCCCTTTGTTTTTCAATATTTCCTTCAAAACACCATCTTTTATATTCGATAAAGTTATAGTCTTCTCTCTTCGATTCACCAAAGCACAACCGATTCTCTCCTTTCCTTTCTGGGTTTTCTTCTTTGCTCTGTTTTGCTTCGTTTTTGTTGGGAAAAGAAAACAATTTCAAGGATTATTTTTGTGTTGTTTCTCTCTCCCATGATCACTAAAATGGTTTGAGTTTCGGTTGATCCTGCGAATAACCGCATTTCGATTTAATAAATAAACAACAGTTCAAACCTTACTTTCTCTTAGTTTTGGCAACTCCTTTAGCCTTACCATACTCTCCACCCCATTTTCTCTAAGTTTTTTTTTTATTTGAAACATAAAAAACATGGGTAATTCTGGGTTTCTAGCATCAATATTACTACCCACATTCCTTTGTATTCATCTCCTCTCTGGTGGATCTGTTAGTGGTCTTGGTGTGAACTGGGGCACAATGGCGACCCATAAATTGCCTTCAGAGACAGTGGTTCAGATGTTGAAAGACAATGGGATTACAAAAGTGAAGCTTTTCGATGCGGATTCAAAGACTATGGATGCTCTTGCAGGGAGTGATCTTGAAGTAATGGTCGCCATTCCCAACGATCAGCTTCTTGCTATGAATAGCTATGATCGTGCTAAACAATGGGTCAAGAAGAATATCACCACATATAACTTCAAAGGAGGTGTTAACATTAAGTAAGTTCATTCTTCTAACTTTTCTGATGTCAGATTTTTTTAGGTTTTTTATTTATTTGTGTTGACACCATTTTTAAGATTTGTTTAAGTTCATGAGAAGAAAAATCTTCTTCTTGTCTTCAAGTGTGGATTTTGATAAATTTGGTATGATTTTTTTAATATATTTAGAGCTAGAGGTCATATTCTCCTATCTATGTTTGATAAAATGTTATTCAGATTCGAGTGTATATATATTTAAAGATCATATTTTCATAGTCATATCAGAAAATTTGTATTAGTATGTTGAGCCTTTCACTTTGTTTTCACAGGTATGTAGCTGTTGGAAATGAACCATTTCTCACATCCTATAATGGCTCATTTATAAACAACACATTCCCTGCTCTTCAAAACATTCAAAATGCACTTAATGATGCTGGTGTTGGGGACACCATAAAGGCTACTGTGCCCTTAAATGCTGATGTCTACAGCTCACCCGAAAGCAATCCTGTTCCGTCTGCTGGCCGGTTCCGGACCGATATCAGTGGACCTATGTCACAGATCGTCAATTTCCTAGCAAAAAACAGTGCACCTTTCTCCGTGAACATCTACCCTTTCCTCAGTCTTTACGGGAATGATGACTTCCCTTTTAACTACGCTTTCTTTGATGGAGGAAATCCGATTGTCGATAACGGTATTCAGTACACTAATGTTTTCGATGCCAACTTCGACACGTTGGTTTCAGCTTTGAAAGCAGTAGGCCATGGGGATATGCCCATTATTATTGGGGAAGTTGGTTGGCCTACAGATGGTGACAAGAATGCCAACATGGCTAATGCTCAGAGATTTTACAATGGACTCTTGGCTAGACTTGCAGCCAAGACGGGCACGCCTCTACGTCCGGGATACATCGAAGTTTACTTGTTTGGACTTATTGACGAGGATGCCAAGAGCATTGCTCCGGGAAATTTCGAGCGTCATTGGGGGATTTTTCGGTACGACGGGCAGCCTAAATTCCCATTAGATCTTTCAGGTCAGAATCAAAACAAGTTCCTCACTGGTGCAAATGCTGTGAAATATCTTCCACAGCAATGGTGTACGTTCAATCCAAATGCTAAGGATGTCGGCAAGCTTGTCGACAACATAAATTACGCTTGCACTTTCGCTGATTGCACTGCCCTTGGATTCGGGTCCTCGTGTAACAGCCTCGATGCCAACGGGAATGCTTCTTACGCGTTTAACATGTATTACCAGGTGCAAAACCAAAAAGACATGGCATGCGATTTTCAAGGTTTGGGCATAATTTCAACGCAGAATATATCACAAGGGACTTGCAATTTCATCATTCAGATTGCTTCATCATCTTCTTTCTCTTCGGAAAATCCCTCAAGCTCAGTGGCAGTATTATCTATTTTTACCTTATTAACTTCATATTTACTATTTTAACTTTTGATTATTCAGATTATATCCGGTGTATTATTTTTTGCTGCCTATTCCTTTAGATTCTTGTGTCTTGAATTTTGAAGGATTCTTGGGTTATTTAATTTATATCTATTAATTTAACATACAAATCGGATACTAAAAACTTAATTTAACAATACTATATGTTAGACATAAATATTTTCTTTTAAAATTATGAAGTAAAATTAATATATTAAATTATACTAACTAGATTACTGCTTAAATGATTCATTTAAGCAACCTCTCCACTCTTCATATATTCACACTTTGAATCAAAGTCCAAACAGTGGCCGAGGAAAACCTACTATCGACAACGGAATCAAATTAAAGTCCCATTCAAAGGTATATCTTCCAGCAAGTTAAAAGATAAGTGGAAAGTGAAGCTCGAAATAAATATATAATACAGGTCGGTCATTTCAAACAGAGGGAACAAGGTGTAGCTTCCTACCATTGTTGGCTCTTCCTGAATTCTGTGAGGACTGGATATATATTCTCAAAGGCCGTGTATGTCTCGTCTCTCACCTGATTCACTTGAACAAAGAGAATTAGTAATTCTGTTGGACATAGAATGAAGAATGGATGAACATTGGCCCAAATGCAATCACCTTAGCTCCAGTGATCACAATCTTCCCTGACACAAAAATGAGTAGCACAATCTTTGGTTGTTTCATTCGGTAGATCAGGCCTGGAAAGAGTTCTGGTTCATACTGCATTAAAACAACACCAAAGATAAGTCATAATCCTTGTACCAAACAAACGGAGTTGGAAATCGAATAAGCAAACAGACACGAGAAATTATCTAGAACTCATCCAAAGCAGAACTAAATCTATGTATATTATAAGATAAAACTTGTTTTAGAGGCTGTCTAGCCAAATAAAAACTCAAGTCTCAACTTGCAAATGGTGTTTTAAAAACTTTGTACTGAGAATTCTTTACCTCCATCCCTTCGGCTTAACACCCATAAGGGCCCGTAAGTGAAACTCAACAAGCTCACAAAGAAAAGGAAAACTTTGTATGTGCATAATACACGCACAAGGAAGAGCACAGGCAAACAGGCAGTCGTACCTGGAAAGGAAAACATGCCATATTCTTATATAACAGGTAAACAAATAACGAATGCCATTTAAACTTGAAAAGTCACTGTGGGAGTATGCAAGACCTTCAAGTCTGATAGGAAATTTGACATCACAGGACTCGACGATGTTCTGAATTTTGAAGTCCTGCCGATCACAACAAAAAAAAGGTTAAAAACGAGCAGGGTAAAGCACGGTTTGCACAAGAAAATGAATGGTCTAAGTACCTTAAACTTAGCAGGAAACCCAAGCTTTTGGATAATTCTGGCATACTGAAAGCACAAAAATAATGTCAGGCTAGCCAACTTCATTTTGCATCATTCTATCCTAATGATAAGTGTGTGTGTGTGTATGCATATTATATCAAACAACTACTACACATTTAACATAGTTCACAAACACAATTGAAGGCATAAGCATCTCAAAGAAAAATATATACCTTCCTTGCAGCCAGTTTAGATTGCTGTTCACTTTTAGCACCAGTGCGGACCTGAAGAAGCAAGGGAAACTGTTTTAG
This sequence comes from Hibiscus syriacus, assembly GCF_006381635.1. NCBI lineage: Eukaryota > Viridiplantae > Streptophyta > Magnoliopsida > Malvales > Malvaceae > Hibiscus > Hibiscus syriacus. The sequence goes on from NW_024062732.1 coordinate 409,873, forward strand.
CTAGGCCTGTAAATGAACTGAACGTTCAGCGAACCGTTCATGAACTGTGCGGCGGGAAGTTCGTTTATGTGTGTTTATTTATTAAATAAACGAACATGAACAAGATTTTGTGTTCGTTTAATTAAATGAACGAACATGAACATAGGTGTTCGTTTCATTTACGTTCGTGAACGTTTGGTTATGTTCGTTTATGTTCGTTCGGTTATGTTCATTCATTTATGTTTAACCCAATCTTCTTAAATCAATTTTGGTGACCAATTTGTAAGTGTCTTAAAAATATTAATTAATCTGATATTTGATGACCAATTCCATTCAACCCAATTTTATTCGAAGATTAAATCCAATATGTTAACCCGTGAGGCAACTCACACCTATATTCATTTCCCCCATTTTTTCGTTTGTTCATGTTCGTTTATATTCGTTTATTTATTAAATGAACGAACATGAACAAGTTATATTCCTTAACAAACGAACATGAACAAAATTTTTTTTGTTCGTTTATGTTCGTGTTCGTTTATGTTTGTTTATTTATTAAATGAACGAACATGAACATACTTCCGTTCGTATGCGTTCGGTTCGTTTACAGGCCTAGTTTTAGCAATTCAATAAGTGAACAATGATAACACGCCTATGTTCAAGTAAATGATGCAAACATTAGTTGTTTACTAAAGGATTTTGATACTGAAAACAACCAAATGAGTGTATATGATTTTTATTTCCAATGGAAGTACCATTTTTCCAGAGGTAAAAATCAAAGCCGTAGTTTTTGGCTCCCTGATTCTCATAATGATAGCAGCAAAACGCTATAGGGTTATTAATAAACAAAAAGGTTAGCAACCAAATATTAACAGTGGAAAGAGAAGCTGCACGAACTGACAAAAACAAAACTATAATTTAACCATCCCATGCATACCTTGGGATTATATTCAGCAAGCAATTTGCTTAAGATCCAACTTGCAATCTAAGTTCACAGTTGATACAATGTTCCTTGAAACACGGTAAAACTAATTCTAAGATTTCCTTATGGTCAAACCCAAGATCATATAGGATTCAGAGCACAGTTCAATAAAAGAAAAAGGAAACTTGTAAAAGGACTTCCCATTTTTTTGGTCTTTTTCAAAAGTTCAATACAGATGCAGACTTTGTTGGTGGTTGAATCATTAAAAAGCTTAAAGCATAGAAAATGTACAAGATCGGATACAGAATTTCAGTCAATCACTTAATCTGTGAATGCAACAATTTTGAACTTCAGTTATACGGTTAGCTGGTTCCACTAAGAACACGGTTAAATTGGATGAGCTTAATTACACTGGCAGGCTAGTAGGCTAAGCTAGTGTAATCATATTTTATGTAATTTATGTATCATCCATAACAAAACTAATCCAAAGACATCCAAGACACTTTCTTTTATCATATAAAGTACATCAAACAAAACATAAAACGATATTACTCCAAAGATATCAAATTAAAGCTTTCCACTATTACACTATAAATCCAAAATCCATTGTAATTAAAATCTTCAAGAGAAACCTACGTTGATACATATTCAAACAGAATCCACTTTGGATTCTTTTTAGCCTATAAAAGAAACAAGAAACTTACACACCATGACCCCTAAACTCCCCATCCTCTTGGCACAATAGAATCAAAACCCAGCTCAAAATTGCCTTACACAAGCCTACTCAAGAAATGCCTATCTACAAACTTCTCATCATTTCAAAGCATGTTTTTATTTATCCTCTTTTTCTATTTTTCTTATTAATTCATATAATTTTGAATAAAATTTAATCATTTTTCTCTCTTTTTTTTTTTTTCAAATCTTACTCTTTAATTTTATCAAATATTCTTTAATTTTTAGTCTTCTTCAATCTCAATCTAACAATAAAATAATATACAATTCTTTTTTATTTATTTATTATTTAGAATCAAACTATGTATCATACACACATTCAATTTTTTATATTTATTCTCTCTTAGTTGTATTTAAGGTGTTTTTTTTAAAGATGGTACTTTGTATTAAGAGGAACAAAGTACACCACCTCAAGGACCTCATTAAAAAACATCCCTAATCCTAAATGGAGGAAAAAGAGTGATCGTAGAACACATAAACTCTTATAACATACACACCATACCCAATCCCTACAATAATCCCCGAACTAGTACATAAGTAAACCTATACTGCCGAACCATAAAAATGAATTTGGATCTAACCAATATAAAACACAGACATCACAAACAAAGTAAAGAACCAACACATCAAATATAACCTCAACAAAACCCAGAATATAAAACGAATAACCAACACTGGGACATGGAGAAGCATACGAGCTGGAACAGACGCAACGAATTAATGGATATCCACCAAAAATAAGCGTTGGCCACCACCCGTACAAAGCTTGATCTAATTCCTTTCAGCGCCAATCAAACAGTAAATAAACTAGTCTTGAACGGTAGGATACATCAAAGTCCAAAGCGGATAAACCAATCACCTACAAGAACAATAATTTTGAAATCCGAAAGCTCAATCTGCTCCAAACTTTAAAACACCGTCACATTCGAAACAAACCCAGATCCTCACCCACACAAACCTTAGTCACCGCTTCAAATACTAGACTTTAACTCGACTTTCGCCGCTTCATAATCTTCTTCTTTCTTTTTAAAACGAAACTGTTTCTTACAGTTTTGTTTAAAATCACGTGTGAACCTTTGATAGCTTTTGAAAGACAAAAATTATCTAATAAAATGGGAAAAGCATGGTTGGTCTGCTGGTATTGCCCCTTTTGCACAGAACAAGAAGTTGCTGCGGGGTCTTCGTCCACTACACCAATAAGCACCTGAAGCGCACCACTAGAATTCACAAGTTGGAAATTAGGACCAATAAAATTTAAAGGGCACTATTAAAGATACTAACTTTTACTAAACATACCAAGTCAAATAATAAAAAAACTCCACTTACTAAATATATCAGGTCAAACTTTTTTTTGCACGTTAGCAAAATCCATATCTATTTTATTTCCCTACCAGGTGCATTTTAGCAAAACCAATTTTTTAACTACCGATTTTTCATTGTTTGTTTTTCAGATCTCAGTTTTCATTTACTTCACTTTTTTTAATAAATAAACATAAAAAATGTTTTATGCTTAACCCTCGACGAAACCCAGGCCTCTGCCGCCTCCACTGTCTCCCATGGTCCTGACGAAGAACCCATAAACCCCAATGATAATCCCATCCAGAAACCTATCTAAAACACAACCTTAACCCTAGACTTAACCCCAAACTCAATCGAAATCCTAACCTATTTCACCCTCTGCTCCCACTTAACATCAACAATGCCACCGTCACTTATGAAAAACGATGAAGGCTCAAACTATTATCATACCCCCACTAAAACAAAACCTAACCTACCCAAAGAAAACTCAACCTCCACAACCCGAGACTAACCCCTCTTCAAAGATCAAACCCCACAAACCTATCTCATGAGACAACAGTAAACTAAAAGCATAAAAAATCTCACCCTTGATGACTCAACGACGTTCAGTTTTCAAGCAGTGGTGATGGTTTTCTTTGACTCAGGAAGGTAAGTTTCTTTCGTGTTTTCTCTATCCTGGTTGCTCTGGATGGTTTTCTACTTTCGATTTGGTAGATGAGTTTTTCTCGGTTGTTCTTGATGGATGTTTTTTTGGTCTTCTGCCTCGTGTTCTTCCCTGATTTTAGATGCTAGCTTTTTTGTTTATGCTTTTGGTTGGTAATGGTTGGTTTCCTTGTTCTCTTTGGTTGATCTCTCATTCCGTGTTCCTCTGGTTGATATTTTGTTCGTGTTTTTCCTCCTCATTCTGTTAAAATGCTCCTCCCATAATATACTGTCCCAAATCCTTGAATTTGCTGATGGAAACAATATTAAATTCAACCCCTTCATCGTGTATTGCAGGGTATGGTAGTGGAGCATAGTGGGGTAGAGTTGTTGTCGAGCGCACGAGGGCATAAGCAGAAGTGGGGAACCGAGATGTTGGGTGTGGTTTTGGTAGGTTTAGTAAAAGAATTGGTATATTTAGACTAACCCAAATTTAAAATCGGTGCATATTGCATATTCTCTTCGGCATATTCCTTTCTTTCCACCTCAAATTCCACTAACCCGTACAAGATGCCTCCATTACACAATCTTTAACGTTCTTCTGGCAGAGCGACACATGTGGATTAACCATATTATAATCAGCATTGGGACTTATACCAACATCATGTTCTTCGCTAGTAAATGGAACTCAGCTGTTTTCACTACATCAGTGCACCGCGCTCCGCCACCCACAAGTGAGCCATCTATGAACAACCGATTCTTCTCCACCTTGGAAGACTTTAACGACGCGACACCAACAATCTCATCCACCGTGGATAAGAGTTCGACAATAATATTTTCCAACAAAGACGAATCAACCAAAGATGAATCTACTCAAACATATTCTGGGCTAAAACAAGGTTCAAACTCAGAAACGAATACTGTAAAACTCCGTACCCCTACTTTCAAGTCCAAGGTTTCTTCTACTCGAGCTTGGCAGTTCGTAATAATCTGAATCATTGCCCTATCAAATGAGCCAGGATTTAAGGTCCTTTCCTCTATAGATATAAGATCTCCCCATTTTCCTGCAATATTTTTGAAAGTGGAATGACTCCATGCAAACGGTGGGATCCCTTTGCACGATAGCCATGCCCGACGGCTGCTACACTGGAAATTTTCCTACTACACTTCCACTTTGTCAAAGCACTTCTTCAACGCCTCCATCTGATAATTTAGAGTATAATCCTTACTCTCTTCATCTTAAAAAATGATAATAATTGCTAGCCCGCTTAACCTCATAATATTCGGACCCCCAAAATACTTTCCTTGTGCATAATAGTAGCTAACTCTTTCATTCTTATAAATTTTCTACACCAACCTACCAAGCTATCTCTAAGAGTTAAGAGTTTATCCTCGTCAACAAAACCGATAATGGGAGCCTCTGAATGACTATCATCCTCCACTCTAGTCTTGGCCTCGGCTAACTGTTGACCAGAAAACTTCTTTCTCTAGAAAGTGTCAAGAGGTTGGAATCTCACCATGAAAACTCTAACTTTATTACCTTGAATCCAAGATCTATCAGTGCAGTTGATTGCCTTCCTCGTGTCCTCCAATCTGGTGAATCGAACAAAGTCGAACCTCATTCCTCCCTTGATTCTTTTGTTAGGATGAAAGAATTAATCACCTCGCCATATCTATCGAATATTTCCCAAAGACCTTGATGATGGAGAAACTCTGGAATATTAAAGATGATCACCGTAAAGCAATTCTTCCGAACAGATCTAAACACCTTACTCGCCATGAGAACCAACTCAGTTCTTAACCGGATGCTATCTTCTGCTATTGTATTTAAGGTGTTTTCTTAATAAAATAATAAAAATAACATGTTTTCACAAAATTTAATCATTTTTCATGATTTGTTTATGTAATATTGAATTAATTGTTCAAAGTAATGAAATATATTTTTATTTTATAAATACATTTTTTAAATTTTCGCTTAAGGTGCCAAAAATATTTGAAACAACTCTAACTAATATGACTTTTTTGACACATTAAATTTAGATTTATCCATGCAATTCACATAAAATATTCAAAATTTGATTTATATATTTTAAATATATTTTATATTATATGTAATTAGGATTGTTTATGGGCAATTAATCATACATTTTAGCTTAAATAGTCGGTTAACCATTATAACGTTTACCAAAATTTTCTAATCGTAACTTAACATTAAGAAATAGTTGACACTAACAGTTATCTATTATTAACAGTTGAATTACAAGTTAACCTACTGTTTAGCTATTATATTTATTTTTTCAAAGACAACATAATTTGAACGTTTTAAATTTTCATAATTCATATCATAAATTTATACTATAAAATACATCATCATTAATAATACTTCAAGTTCATCAAATAACATTTAGTAGTAGTCTAATAGTTTTAATACATCATCAAAGTTTTACCAACGGGGTTGGTTCAAGTGGTAAGCATCTTAATATCACTTAAGTAAGGTATCAGGTTCGAGTCCTTATGTATGCAAAAATTCTCTACCAAAGTCAAATGTATAACCCGGATCAATCCAAATTAATCAGGACAAAACCTTGGAACTAGAGATCAACAAAAGAATGTTTTAAAAAACTTAACACAAATCACAAACGCTTAAGGTCTTCGTCAACTTCCTCCAAAATGAAATATGTCTCATAAATCATTGGTTGATTAGTAATTCTTCATTAATATATTTCAAAACATAAAACAAGTTAGAATAAAAAATATAATGTAATACTAATAAATTGAAGATAAAAAATAATGAGTTAGATATAATTTAAAAGGTTAACCATCCTCTAAAAAATATAATTATAAATTTAATTTAAAAATAAGGCTAGAAATTTATTTTTAATTATATTTGTTTTTATCTAAAAAATATAATTATAAATATAATTTATCAACTATTAATCGAGGGTTACTATTAACTGAGGGTTAGTATTAAACCAAATAGTTATGGAGAAGAAAACCTCTGTTGAAAACCCTAAGCAAAACCCTAATCCAAACTTTCATGTTGGTCATCACGGGCGGCCGTTGGAGCCCCCCTCTGGTGTCGAACCCTCCCTCACATTGCCGGTAGAAATCTCCAGTCATGGATCTCGATAGTACTCTGAGTAGGACGATAGATATAGGCTCGTCCATGGGTGGGGAGATAAGGGATGTGGATATTGAGGGGGTGCAAGGTATTGAAGAAAGGAGTGCTGAGGAGAAGCCGGGTTATCAAGAAGGGTTGTTTAGGTTAATCGTCCTTTCTAAGTGAGCAAAGTTGCTGGTGATAATAGGAAACTTGTCGGAGGTGTTAATGAAGGTATTGAGTCGGCCGAAGAACTCGTGGTTATGGAAGAAGATGCTATTGTTGTGAAATTCGGGTTAATTTTCACCAATAATAACAAATTCACCTTGAAAACTATTATCTAGGTGACTAGTGTGAAAACGATTGTACTAAAAATCACCCCAAGGTAGATTTCCAGGAAAGAGGAGGGGTCACAATGGTCCCTCTTAAAACTCATTTTCCTTAGACAGAACTATCAAGACAAGTAATTTTAATAGGACAATAATTAACAACAACTATACTCGACAATAGCTATTAAATAGACATAAAAGAGAACACCAAAATTTAACGAGGTTCGGCCAAAATTATGCCTATGTCCTCGAACACTACTAAAATAATATTTCATTAATAGAGGAAATATTACAAGAGAGAAAGAGTACAAATAGCCTTTAATAGTGAAGAAGGCTTATATTTGTGGGATGCTAAACTAATGAGGATGAAGGCTCTATCTATAACAAAAGAATTTCCCCTCCTCGTTATACAAAACCAATGTGGGATTCAAAATTTGCCAAAATACCAACAAATCTCCACCTTGGAAAATTCCACACACATCTCTAAAAAAATCCAATCTTCAGTAGTGTCTGCAAATTCATCTTTCAATTTGTAACAATATTGACCAAGTCTAAACAATGTTTAAACTTGACCGCAGTTACCACTTTTGTCAACATATCAGCAGGATTCTCAGTGGTTCGAATCTTCTGGATTATGACTCCACCTTCTTCTAGAATCTCTCGTAGAAAGTGATATCGAACATCAATGTGCTTCGCCCTTACATGGTAAACCCAGTTCTTTGCTAAATGAATAGCACTTTGACTATCACAGTGCACTTTGATGTGCTTCTGTTCCATTCCCAATTCACAAAGCAACCCTTGAAGCCAAATTACCTCCTTCACAGCCTCTGTAACTGCCATATACTCTACCTCTTGTTTCCTGCTGAAAACCAAACCAAACATCTACGGTGTTTGAATATACCATCCATTTCAGCTTGTCAATGCTCCTTTCTAGGATCATGCATATACCTGCTCACAACCCCAACTGCCTGTGAAATATCGGGTCTCGTATACACCATTGCATACATCAAGCTACCAACATCACTTGCATACGGAACCTTTGACATGTATTCTCGTTCTGTATCATCCTTAGGTGACATGGATGCATCGAGCTTGAAATGAGGAGCAAGAGGTATACTAATTGGTTTTGACTTCTCATTCATGCCAAAACGTTTTAGTACCATCTCTTAGATATTCTATCTGAGACAAACAAAGCCTCCCCAATTTCTTATCCCTTGATATCTCCATGCCTAATCTTCTTCGCTTCACCAAGATCCTTCATTTCAAACTCTATGTTCAATTGAGTCTTTAGTTTCACAATTTCTGTCTGACTCCTGGAAGCTATCAACATATCATCATAAAGAAGAATATATAGGATCCGTCTTGTAACTTGCGTAAATACACAAATGATCATATTTGCTTTGTGTACTTCTGCCCTATCATAAACTTGTCAAATCGCTTGTACCACTGCCTTGTAGATTGCTTCAATCCGTACAACGATTTTTCTAATTTGCACACCATCTCTTCTTTTTCAGCAACTTTGAATCCATCTGGCTGAGTCATGTAGATTTCCTCATCCAAGTCTCCATGTAAAAATACAGTTTTACATCCATCTGGAACTAGTTCCAAATTCAACTGCGCTACCAAAGCCAACAAAATTCTTATGGATGAATGTTTTACAACTGGATAAAATACTTCATTATAATCAACTCCCTCTGGTTGAGCGTAGCCTTTAGCCACCAATCTTTCTTTGTAGTGGATGTTATTCTTGTCAGGAATCATCTTTCTTTGCATACCCACTTGCACCCAATTGCCTTCTTTCTCTTCGGAAGACTAGCTAGTTTCCACGTCTGATTCTTTTGAAGGGATTGTATTTCTTCATTCATGGTGATCCTCCACTTTTTATGTTCTGAACTTTGGACTACTTCATTAAAAGTGGCAGGAGCGTCATCAATTGCAATTGGTGATGCAAAAGAGACCATATCAGCATAACGAGTAGGTTGTCTAATGGTCCTCTTTCCTTTCTGAGTGCAATTGATTCATGTTGTTGTGGAGGTTCTTGGGTCTGAACCTCTTCTTCATCTGACTCTTCTTATACCATAGGAGAGTCAACATCAGTTTCTTTATTGGCTGGGACGATTCTGCTTCCTTCAAACTCCACCTGTTTGGGAGTTCCATCTGTCTGCTCTAATTTTTCTGAAGTCACCTTTCTTAACATGGTAGATTCATCAAAGGTAACATCCCTGCTGAAGATTATTTTCTTTGTTTCTGGACACCAAAGGCGATAGCCTTTCACACCAGAGGTGATTCTCATAAAGATCGCATTTGCTCTTGGATCCATCTTTGACTCCTTAACATGGTAGTATGCAGTGAACCAAACACATGTAAGAAATCATAATCTGTAGCAGGTTCTTCAAACCATTTCTCTAATGGTGTTTTACCACCAATAGCAGTCGATGGTAAGCGGTTGACAAGGTGACAAGCATAGACCAAAGCCTCAGCCTAAAATTCTTTGCCTAACCCAACATTAGACAACATACACCGAACCTTCTCCACTAATGTCCAGTTCATACGCTCTGCCACCCTCATTCTGTTATGGTGTAGACCTGACAGTGAAATGCCTGACAATACCTTCTTCTTCACAAACTTTCATAAATGGATCATTTTTTTACTCTCCACCATTGTCTGTACGGAGACGTTTGATTTTTCTGTCTGTTTGAGTCTCCACCATCTTTTTCCATTTAAGGAAAAATCCTAGCACCTCATCCTTTGTCTTCATTGTATACACCCAAACTCTCCGGGAAAAACCATCAACAAAGGTGACATAATAGTGTGTTCCTCCCAATGAAGTTGTCTTGGAAGGCCCCCATACATCTGAATGAACATAATCCAAAATACCTTTAGTATCATGGATTGCTATTCCAAATTTCACCCTCGTCTTCTTCCCTTTGATGCAATGCTCACAAAAAAACTAATTTGCAAGCCCGATCACCCTTCAATAATCCTTGATCTATCAGCAATTTCAAGGATTTTTCACCAACATGCCCCAAGCGCATATGCCATAACCTAGTTGCTTCTGACTCCTGTTCATCTGTAGAAGTTTCCATTGTTGTTGTCCCAATAATTGTACTACCCATAAAGTAATACACATTGTTTCTTTTCCGGATTCCCTTCATTATCACCAGTGCACCAGAGGTAATCCTCATAATCCCATCTTTTCCCTCACTTCTAAACCTTTTGACTCTAAGGTTCCCACAGTGATGAGATTTCTGATTAAATCTGGTACATAATGGACACCTGTTAAGGTTCTAATTGATCCATCCTGATTCCTCAAGCGAATTGAACCAATCCCAAGTGTGTCAAGAGGGGAATTATTTGTTGTGTAGATAATTCCACCTTTAGTTCTTTAAAATCAAAGAACCATTCTCTATTGGGGTCATATGGTGGCTACAAGCTGAATCTAACAGCCATGAACTGGAACAGCTAGTTGATGGCGTAGCAGAGAATGCGAAATCTGAATATGCATCATCATACTCGACCACATTTGATTCTGAGACACCCTTTCCATTTTCAGGTTTTCATTTATTCTTTAGCCTAGGACATTCTTTCTTCCAGTGCCCTTTTATCAACAAAAGGCACATCTTTTCTCAATTTGGACTTTGATTTCGATCTCTCCCTCCTTCCTTTATTCTGACTCTTTGAACGGCCTCTAACAACAAGAGCTTCTGCTTCGACACTTGTGTTTATTGTTTGTATTTCTTTCTCAATTCATATCTATACAAGGCACAATTACTTCACTGAGACACATCAACCTTCCCACGAAGTAGTAGTTTCAAGATACTCAAACTCATCAGGAAGTGACCACATCAACATCAAAGCCAGATATTCGTCTTCAAAAGTCACGTCCATATTCATCAGATCAGTCACCAGCTGAATCTTTTTCCATTTAAGGAAAAATCCTAGCACCTCATCCTTTGTCTTCATTGTATACACCCAAACTCTCCGGAAAAACCATCAACAAAGGTGACATAATAGTGTGTTCCTCCCAATGAAGTTGTCTTGGAAGGCCCCCATACATCTGAATGAACATAATCCAAAATACCTTTAGTATCATGGATTGCTATTCCAAATTTCACCCTCGTCTTCTTCCCTTTGATGCAATGCTCACATAAAAACTAATTTGCAAGCCCGAGCACCCTTCAATAATCCTTGATCTATCAGCAATTTCAAGGATTTTTCACCAACATGCCCCAAGAGCATATGCCATAACCTAGTGCACCAGAGGTAATCCTCATAATCCCATCTTTTCCCTCACTTCTAAACCTTTTGACTCTAAGGTTCCCACAGTGATGAGATTTCTGATTAAATCTGGTACATAATGGACACCTGTTAAGGTTCTAATTGATCCATCCTGATTCCTCAAGCGAATTGAACCAATCCCAAGTGTGTCAAGAGGGGAATTATTTGTTGTGTAGATAATTCCACCTTTAGTTCTTTAAAATCAAAGAACCATTCTCTATTGGGGTCATATGGTGGCTACAAGCTGAATCTAACAGCCATGAACTGGAACAGCTAGTTGATGGCGTAGCAGAGAATGCGAAATCTGAATATGCATCATCATACTCGACCACATTTGATTCTGAGACAACCTTTCCCCTTTCAGGTTTTCATTTATTCTTTAGCCTAGGACATTCTTTCTTCCAGTGCCCTTTTATCAACAAAAGGCACATCTTTTCTCAATTTGGACTTTGATTTCGATCTCCTCCTCCTTCCTTTATTCTGACTCTTTGAACGGCCTCTAACAACAAGAGCTTCTACTTCGACACTTGTGTTTTATTGTTTGTATTTCTTTCTCAATTCATATCTATACAAGGCAACAATTACTTCACTGAGAGACACATCAACCTTCCCACGAAGTAGAGTAGTTTCAAGATACTCAAACTCATCAGGAAGTGACCACATCAACATCAAAGCCAGATATTCGTCTTCAAAAGTCACGTCCATATTCATCAGATCAGTCACCAGCTGATTAAAACTAGTAATGTGATCATTCATAGTGGTACCTAGTACATAGTTGAAGCGAAACAATCTATTTTTCATGTACAGCTTGTTCTGACCGCTTTTCTTCAAAATAATTCTCCTCCAGTGCCTTCCACAATTTACTTGCAGAAGTTTCCTTAGAAAATGCATACTTCTACTCTCTGGAAAGACACGATCGAATAGTACCACATGCCAATCTATTGATCCTCTTCTATTCTTTCTCCTCAACATCATCTGGTTTCTCTCATTCAATAGCAATGTCTAGACCTTGTTGAAATAGGGCATCTAGAACCTCACTTTGCCACATGCCGAAATGACCGGTGCCATAAAAAATCTCCCATGCAAATTTAACATTTGTCACAACATTTCTTGCGGATGTTTTTGTGTCGTATGCCATTTCTGCTACAAACTCTATTTAATAGCTGTCAATGCGGAATGTCAATTATCACAAGGAAATTTTTTCTGATGTGAAGATCAACCTAAGTCGCAACCACATAGCATACTAAAATAAATCAAGAGCTCTGATATCAATTGTTGTGGAATTCGGGTTAATTTCCCCCAATAATAACAAATTCACCTTGAAAACTATTATCTAGGTGACTAGTGTGAAAACGATTGTACTAAAAATCACCCCAAGGTAGATTCCCAAGAAAGAGGAGGGGTCATAATGGTCCCTCTTAAAACCCACTTTCCTTAGACAGAACTACCAAGGCAAGTAATTTTAATAGGACAATAATTAACAACAACTATACCTGACAATAGCTATTAAATAGACATAAAAGAGAACACCAAAATTTAACGAGGTTCAGCCAAAATTATGCCTATGTTCTCGAACACTACTAAAATAATATTTCACTAATAGAGAAAATATTACAAAGAGAGAAAGAGTACAAATAGCCTTTAATGGTGAAGAATGCTTACATTTGTGGGATGCTAAACTAAGGAGGAGGATGTCTCTATCTATAACAAAAGAATTTCCCCTCCTCCTTATACAAAACCAATGTGAAATTCAAAATTTGCCAAAAAAACCAACAGTTATAGTGTATCGAATTATCGATCTGGAGCATTCCCAACAATTCGATTTTTTTGTTCGCGATCACGATCAAATTGATCAAAATATGCGCAATGTTCTTATTGGTCGATTGTTTGGAAGATCGATTGGATATCGAACCCTCCTGAGTCGAATAAACATGTTATGGCTCCCGATTGGGACGTTAAATTTGATTGATATGGCTAATAACTTCTTTTTGGTGAGATTTGATAATGAGCAGGACTACACGAAATCCTTAACTGAAGGTCCGTAGACGATATACAGGAATTATCTAACGGTTTAACCTTGGAGCCGTTCGTTTTCTACATATGAAAAACATCCCTCGAAGGTGATAGTTTGGGTTCGTTTGCCGGGGTTACCGTACATGTATTACTCAAAGGCTTTACTTCGTTTGATTGCAGTGGTCATTGGGCAGGTTGTGAAAGTGGACTACAACAGTTAGGTTGGTCATAGAGGCAAATTCGCTCGGATTGTGGTCCTTGTTGATCTGAATAAACCACTTTTACCTTGTATAGGTGTCGATGGTTTTGTTCAGAAGCTTGAGTATGAAGGCTTAAATCAAATATGTTTGAGTGTGGAGTTTTATAGTCATGCTAAAGAAGCTTGTGTTAGCATGAAATGGAAGGAGTCGAGTAATGAACATGTGGATTCTGATGGGCGAAATAAGGAGATGGCTCCTTCAATGGTTTTGTCTGGTAAAGATGGTTTTGGTCCTTCAATGGATTCGACCGGCAAGGATTTATTTGGTCCTTGGATAATTAGTGAAACAAAAGGCGAAAATCAAGGAATACAGCACAATCGAAGAAGGCTGATGCTAGCCCTTCAACAGTATGTGGTAAGTCTAAATTTGTTGTTTTAGAAGAGAATGGGGCGATGCAAGGTTCACACGAAATTGTTAATGGTGCTGCTAAATCGCGTAAGAAGGCAGTGAAGACTGTTGCTATCCAGAGTAGCATAATTTCATATCCAAGCTCTTCTACAACGGCGCATCATCAAGCTATTGTCCGAAATGCAGCTTATTTAGCTTCAAACCCGGAAAATAAAGCCAAAGGGGTTCTTAATGTTACTTCTAATACAGTCGTGGTTCATGTCATAAAGAGGCAGCAAGCGTTGGTGGTTCCCCGTGAGAATAAGCAAATCACAGATAACCATGCTGCTGTCTCAATTGTTGAAAAATGTATGGGGCCTAGAGGAGGTACCGATGTTAAACTGTTGAAACCGAAGGGTGGGATTAATTATGCTTTCAAAGAAAATATGCGGGTTAGTAACCGTGCCGGTAACTGTTGTGGGGAAAATTTCTGCCAGGTTGGTTCTAACAGATTGGCTGCAGGAGGCTAACCAAACTATTAGAATTAGTGAAAGCATTAATTCCAAAGCAAGACCTGTCACGGATAATCCTCCATTCGTCCCAATGTTAGGCGATGAAGGGGAGAGGGCAGTGGATAATGATAAGAGCTCGATCGTTGAGGACAGAAGAATGGATGATACTTCGGTGTCAGGTGAGTAAGGTCCTTTGTGGTTTTTTTAATGATTACTTTTCTATTTTGGAATTTCCAGGATGCGGCTAGCCCCAAATTTAGAAGGTATTTTCGGGTTTTTGTTCGGGATTATAATCCGACGATGATTGCTTTATTTGAAACTCGGTTTAGTGGCATGAGGGCTGACAAAGTAATCTCTCGGCTTGGTTTTCCTAATTCTTTTTGGATTAAGGCCCGGGGTTTTAGTGAGGGCATCTGGCCCTTGTGGAATGATTCTGTGGTGGTTGATATTCTTCACATTTCCAATCAATTTGTAAATGAAGAGTTAGACAACATGACTCCTTGGATTGGCTCTATTTTACTTCTATCTATGCGAGTCCAAAGACTAGCATTCGAAATCAGCTTTGGGAGCAGCTTATTGAGCTTGATCTTGGGCATGATTATCCTCGGATGCTTGGCGGAGATTTCAATGCAATTGCCAAGGCGGATGAAAGACAAGGAGGCTCTGTGACTTCGACTGGAGTGAATCGAGCTTTTACAGAGTTTGTTTGTTCTTCTGGTCTGATTGATTTGGGCTATAATGGGATCCCGTTTACTTAGAAACGTGGTAATCTTTCACAAAGATTGGACCCATTTTTGTCTAATAATAAGTGGCATGCCAAATTCTCTTATTCCTGTGTGTATCATGTGGATCAGTTGGGATCTGATGATCGCCCCATTTTACTTTGCCCTTCAGCTGAAAGAGTTGTTGTGAATAATCGCCCATTCTGTTACATTTTTCTAGGTAAAAGCATCCGCCTTTCCAAAAATTCCTTACTACGGTTTGGAACGAGGAGGAGGATATAGGTACACATTTGGATACCTTTAAGAAGAGTGCCAAAGAGTGGAATTCTGATATCTTCGGTCACATTGGTCGAAAGAAGAAAAGACTTATGACCCGGCTTAGAGGGATTGATAGGGCTCTTCAGAACCGTCATTTGGATTCTTTTGTTGAGCTCGAGAGGAACCTCCAGATTGAATTAGAAAGTGTTCTTGATTAGAAAGAATAATTTTGGGCCCAAAAAGCTTGTGCTATGTGGATTCTGCAGAGGGACATAACACTAAATTTTTCCATGCTTCCACTATAGCTCGTCATTGAGCGAATCAAATTTCATCTCTTAAACTGGATAATGGTGAGTGGTGTACCTATCAAAACTCTTTGATGGACATGGCTACGACTTTTTATAGAAATCTGTTTACTTATTTGCCTAATCTAAATCGATGTTATGCTATAAGAGGGTTGCTTTCGTTAGTTCAGCAACACAGATTAGATGAGCTGAATAGATCAGTTCAGGATGAGAAAATCAAAGCGGCTATATTTGCTATGGAACCCTCCAAGGCTCCAGGGCTTGACGGCTTTCATGCTAGCTTCTATCAGAAAAATTGGCCGATTGTGGGTGGTGTGGTGTGTAAGTTCTTTAAAGAGGTTTTCATGGGTAAGTCTTGGTTTGATGATCTGAATCGAACTCTCATTGTTTTAATTCCTAAAGTCAGTGTTCCTGAATCTATTACTCAATTTAGGCCAATTAGCCCGTGTAATATGATCTATAAGACGATTACTAAGGTAATTGTGGAAAGATTGAAACCGCTGTTTCCTGATTGGGTTTCAGAGAATCAAACGAGTTTTGTTCCTGACAGGTCAATTACCGATAATAATATTATCACTCAGGATGTTATTCATTCGATGAACACTAAATCAGGGAGTCATGGCTGGATGGCTATCAATATTGATTTGGAGAAAGCTCATGATAGACTTGAGTGGGAGTTTATCGAGGATACTCTCATGGATCTTAAGATTACGGTCTCTTTGTGTTCCATTATCATGAAACGTGTTACCTCTGTTTCGTCTTAACTTCTTTGGAACGGTCCCCAACAAATTCTTTCAGACCTTCTCGGGGCATCCGTCAAGGGGATCCGTTTTCTCCATATCTGTTTGTCTTTTGCATGGAGCGCTTTGTGCAAGCAATTCAAATGAAAATCAGTCAAGGGAGATGAAAGCCAATTCAAACTTCTAAAACGAGCCCCAGTATATCTCATTTGCTTTCTGCTGACGATATGCTCTTGTTTGCTGAAGCCTCAAATAATCAGGTGGATCTTATTAAGGCGGTGTTGCATGACATTTGTGTAGTGTATGGGCATAAAGTTAGTAATCCGAAGATTACAATGTTCATTTCTAAGAATGTCCTATCAAATTTAAGAACTCAGATTAGCGCAAAGTTTGGCTTCCAGGAAGATATGGGGAAATATTTGGGTGTTCAGCTTCTCCATAGTAGGGTCTCGGAAGCTTCGTATCGGTATCTTGTTAATATGGTGCGTAACAAACTTAGTAGGTGGAAGACTCGGTCCCTTTCGCTTGTGAGTCGAATTACTTTAGCCAAATCTGTGTTAGCGGTTATTCCCTCTTATACAATATGGTCTACAATGTTGCCTAAAAAATTTGTGGAGTTGGAGAAGTGTATTCGAGCCTTTATTTGGGTTCGTACTGATAATACCAGAGGTGTCAATATTGCGAGGTGGAAGGAGGTCTGCTGTCCGATTTAGTATGGGGGCCTTGGTTTTAGACGTATGCATGTGCAAAATGAAGCTTTTTTGATGAAAATTACGTTCAACTTGATCGTGAAGCCTGATTCTCTTTGGGTGAGATTCCTACGGTCCAAGTACAAATGCTCAAATAGTGTGCCTGAGGCACTGCGTGGGACAAGATGCTTGAGACTTTGGAAGGGCCTTGCGATTATTTTGGAGGATGTTGGGCGTAACATTTCTTAGGGTATTGGTGATGGGAGAACTGTTGACTTCTGGTTCGACCTGTGGCTCGATAACTATGGGCCTCTTATTCAGTATGTGACTTCTGCTAGCGAGATTGGGATGGAAAGAACTTCGGTTGCTGATATGGTTGATAATAATGGGGAATGGAGATGGGCAGCTTTTCAATCTTATCTTCCCTTTAATGTTCTACTCTGGGTTGCAGCTAAGAAATGTCCTATCGAGAGTGACACTCGTGATATGGTGGGATGGTATCTGCGGGAAGACCTTAACTTCTCGGTGAAATCTGCGTACCCGACTCGTATTAAGGATTATAGTGGTAGTAAGGAGCCTGTTTGGGGGTTAATTCATAAATATCGTGGATTGTCGAAGATCAAATACTTTCTTTGGCTAGTTGGAAAGGGGCGCATTATGAATAATGCTGAGAGAGTCAGACGCCACTTCTCTAGTGTTAGCAATTGCACATGTTGTATGGCTTCGATTGAGGATATTGATCACGTTCTTCGCTCATGCCCATTAGCTTTTACAATTTGGGTAGATGTGATTAAAAGGGAGAAGCTGAATGAATTCATGACCATGGATATCAAGAGTTGGTTGATGTACAACCTTGGTGATCCTGGTTACTTTGTGCATGCGGTAGAGCACTGGGATATTATGTTCGGTGCCATTGTGTGGAACATTTGGCTCAATAGGAATGTCATTGCTTTTGAGACTCCGGTAGATGACTGTCGATCGGTAATGGATAAGAATCTACATTTGAAGGAAGCTACCTGTGTTGCGCTTGCGATGAGGTCTAGTGTGCAGGTTGTTCATCAGGGCATTAGAGTGAGACCTAAGAGATGAGATCCTCCCCCTGTTGATTGGGTTAAGATTAATACTGATGGTGTTGTTTCTAAAGTGACAGGGTTTGCAACCTGTGGTGGTGTTATTCGGGACCACAATGGGAGCTGGTGCAACGGTTTCATGAAGTTTATAGGGGTCTGCTCAGTTGTGGAAGCGGAGGTTTGGGATGTTTACCTTGGGCTCTGTCTTGCGTGGAAGGGTGGCTTCTGTAAATCATAATGGAGGTTGATAGTTTGGATGCTTTGGCCATGATTGAGAAGCACATGGCTCCCTGTGCTAAATTGACTATTCTTCACCACGTCTTGGAGCTGTTGAAGCAGAACTGGTTGGTGAGGTTAGAGTACATCGCTAGAGAAAGAAATCGAGTTGCGGATGTTGTGGCTAAGTTGCCAAGTTTGGCGAATTCCAATGCGTGACTCTTGCATCGCCCCCGGCTTCGGTTTTGCGGTTTTGCATCAAGATAGACGTGGTCAGGATTATTAGCTTATTGTTTATGTTTGGTCTTTTGGATGTCTTTTCTTTGACTTGTAATCTCTAATTGTCACGTGTAGTCTTTTCTTCCGATTAGGTTTAGGAGGTTTAATGAGGCACGTGGCAATTCTCCCTTTTTCACAAAAAATAATAATTAATCAATGGTTAATCATTTATCAAAATTCATAGTTGTAACCTTAAATTATTAACAATCATTTTTAGTTGTTTGGTTAACCGAAATTATTTAACATTAATAGTTCGATTAATTAACCTATAAAATACAACGATTATACTAATTAACGGTTACAGTTTTTTTAATTGTAAATTGACATTTAATATCTAGATTAACGATTAAATTGACAAAAATATTATAATGATAAAAGTTTTAATTAAATATTTTAATTTGAATATATATATATATATATGATACAATTAATTCTTTTTCATTTTTTGTTAATTTAATAAATCAATTAAAATTTTAATTTGTTAAACCCTAACTCAATCAATATCTCTTAAAAAAGTGAATTCAAGTATATTCAAATTTAATTTTTTGACTAAAAATTTGAAGATAATATATTTAAAATAATTATAGTATTATTTAATTTTTAACAAGTTGTGTTTATATGATTAAAGTAAACTATAGATCCAAATATTATATTAGACTATTAATATAGATTGATTGTTATGAGATTATCCTAAGTGACTTATACCAATGATGTCGCCCCAAATTATTTTTTTTTCTTAAATAATTTAATGGTTATAATATAATATTTATTTAATTTTTTTATTATCGGCAACCTATACACTTTATATGTTTAAATTTATTTTTTTTAAATAATACTTTGTTTTACTTTTTAAAATTTTTTATTATCGGTAACCTGTACACTTTATATGTTTAAATTTATTTTTTTTAAATAATACTCTGTTTTACTTAAAGCAATAGCATGGGGTCGGGTCAGGTTTTTGGTCAACCCGACCCGTAAACATATATGTAAACTCCAATCCCATCATGAGGAATTTTGATTTTTTTCCGGTCCTAAACCTGCCCTATTTTTAGACTAAAACCCCGACCGACTCGAAAATATTAATATTTTAAAAATAATTAAAATAATATATTTTAAAATAATATATTTATAATTGATAACTCCGTAAAAAGTTCATATTTGAGACCTTTTCACTTAAGTTATAGATGCATTTAGGAGCATATAGTTGCATGTGGTGGACATTTTATTTTGTAATCAGTGTTGCTTTAAGGGGAAGGTGTTTGTTTGGTGATGTGCAGGATTTGGGAGCAAGGAAAAGCAAAAGGGAAATGCCGTGACATAAGGAGACTGCTGAGCAGAATGCAAATGCCGAACCAGTTAGCATTTCGAGAGCGATCAAAACGAAAGAAAAATATTTTTAGTAAGAGCCAGTTGTTATTCTCTATACGTGATTTCTGCAATCAGCCACATAGGAGGGGCCAATTACCATCTCTGCGCTGACTCTCACATAAAAGGAATGAACTTTAGGGTATAAGTGTAATTTTAACACAAAACCCTAGGTTCATTCTCACCTATAAATAGGAGATGAAGCCATACTTTTTTAGGAGACTTTGAACTTTTACCCACGCCCAAGACCTAAAAATTCGGAGAAAAAGTTCTCCACCAATTCTATTTGCCGCGGGATTCCTCCGTTGACAAGCTAAAGGGAGTGGTGTTCTAGGCGTCCGAGAGGGGCTAGTTCACTGGGATAGTACGTGGTGGCCGAGGGAAGCTCCGACAGTGCACGTCAAAGGCTTTTCGTCATTCCCTTTGCTCTTTTCTTTCATATCTTATCATTTAGGTTGTAAGGAACGAATTAACTTGCTTTCTGCTAGCTTATTTCGAACCCACCATAAACTAATCTTATTTGGTGGGAGTTTATTTTGGATATTTAAGTTTTGCTTTAATGAATGGTTGTTTTTCTATGTTATTATCTGGTTTGTTTATGGATCTTAGTTCCTTAAGATTGTAGAAGCTATGAGAGTAGCCATTCCTTAGGAGATTACTTAGTGTTCGAGAGAATGTCTAGGTAGCACATCCTTAGTGTTCGAGAGAAACTAGGGAGGAACCACATAAGCAATGGGTTCTAGATAGTAACTAGACATAATCCACCTTAGAGATAAGGCTAGGATTTCATTCGAATAAAAGGAGTTGTGCATGAGCGATAGGTTAGATGTTAATGCTACCGCAAAAATGTATTGTTGAGACATATCCTGTTATCTGGACCAATAGGATCACTGCAGGAGTTTACGCCAACCGGTTTTGCCAAGGCATCTTCACTTTGTCGAGTCCCTTACTAGAGATAGCATAGGGCACCCTAGAAGACTATGTCGGACAGCTAAGGCATAGAAGTAAAACCATTTGAGAAATGGACTTAAATTTTCCTTAGTGACTCATATCACTCATTCCCGTAGTAACTTGTCTTGTGAGGAAGTTAAAGTCTTATAAATCAAATCCTATATTTATATTTTATTTTGCCTTTACATTTCCATTTGTTTGCACTCAATACAATTTAATTTTCCAAAGCATTTTCATCCACTTTGCCACGACATATCCATTTGCTACCATATTACCATCATCCCATTTCCATAACATCCATTTCATCTTGCCAGAACATTATCATTTGTACATACCATCACTAACTTTACTTAAGTGACAGAGTAAAGTGCTTTGATCGAACTTGTCAATTTCCTCCAGTCTCTGTGGAGATGATACTCACTTATCACTGTATTACTTGTTCGATTGTGTATACTTGCACATAATTCCGCATCCATATTTAGTACTCACAAATAGCAGACAAGTTTTTGGCGCCGTTGCCTGGGATTGGCAACTGGATGTTAATTTGTTTTGTCATAGCATTTTTATTTTACTTGTTTATTTTTCTTATTTTTAGATAGCTTTACTTTTTATTTTCCTTATATTTTTCAGTTTTTTTTCTCGGTGTATGACCATAAGACATTCGAACGAGCCATTAGAACCGGTTGAACTTTAGATCGAGAGGCTTTTTAGGAGAAGAAGACGCGCTCAACTTGTAAATATGTATCAACTCAGAAATCAAGGCATTGGTCATGAGGAAGATCAGAATGTTGAGGCAATTCTAAATGCTAGAAATGCAACTAGACCTCGCGTCATTCGTGATCACTTAAACCTTATCTTGGATGACTTAAATATTGTAATTGTGGTACCAGAAATTCAGGCAGCCCACTTCGAGCTCAAACCTGTCATGTTCAATATGTTGAATTCCATAGAGCAATTTGAGGGCATGCCAAATGAAGATGCCAGACAACATATTCGTAACTTCTTAGAGGTGTGCGATTCATTTCGTCAACAAGGCGTGCACGAAGATGTATTGAAGTTAAAACTATTTCCATATTCTTTGCGTGACCGAGCAAGCGCTTGGTTGAGTGGCATTCCAGCGGGTTCAATGGAGTCTTGGAATGATCTGTGCAAAAAAAAATTCTACGGTATAATCCTCCGAACATGAACACCCAATTGAGGAACGACATCGCCTCTTTTCGTCAAGCTGATGACGAATCAATGTATGAGTACTGGGATCGGTATAAAGGATTGCTTTGTAATTGTTCGAATAATGGTTTTCAAGATTGGACACAAGTGGTGATGTTCTATAACTGAGTTAATGCGCCCACGAGGATGATGCTAGATGTCTCGACATATGGAACGTTACTTGACAAATCACCAGCAGAGACATTTGACATTCTGGATAGGATTGCCAACAACAATTATCAATTTTATCCACAAGGTTTGGAATTGGGCAAAAATCACATGGAGCTTTCGAGCTAGACTCTAAGGATACGTTGTCCGCCCAACTTGCTAATATCATCAATATGATGAAGAATTTACAGAGACCAAGTGATGTGAGAGAAATAAAGGCAACCAATTCAACATGTTTATTATGCCACGACAATTACCATGAGAGTGATTGCCCGACCAATCAAGAATCCATCAACTATATGGGCAACTATAATTGAGGTAACAACAACCCTATTCTAACACATATAATCCTAGATGGCGTGAACATCCTAACTTTTCATGGGGAAACCAAGGAACCAGCAATGCTCATCAACCAGTTCGGCAGCAGAATTTCATTGACTCTCAAGGTTCTCAAACGAATATGCCATGGCATAATTCTCACAAAGGAGGTTAATCTTCATCTAACACCAGTTCTTTGTAGGCCACAATGCAAGAGTTCATAGAAACAACGAAGACAATGCTACAAGACCATGCAACCTCCATCAAAAACCAAGGAGCCCTGCTTCAGAGCCACGGTGCATCGCTGAGGGCATTGGAGGGTCAGGTTGGTCAAATTACCGTGGCATTACAAGAACGTTGACCAGGACATCTTTCTAGTGACACTGAAGTCACAAAACCTCATGGCAAAGAACAATGTAGTGTGCTAACTCTACAACTCTACAAAGTGGTACACAGATCAATGTCAAAGACAAGTTTGAGGGAAAACCAAAGGATGATTCACCCCCTGTAATTGTGCAAGCTTATCAAGAATTACCAAAAGAAATATCCATGGAAGAGGATAAGGATGAGAGTTCTTCGAGTGAAGCGACTGAGAGAGCAAACAAAAATGCCAAGGCAAACTCTGTTCCCACCCCGTCAGTACAGGAAGTCAGACCCCCACCTCATTTTTCGTAGAGACTAAAGCAACATAACGAGGACATGCAATTCAAAAAGTTTGTTGATATTCTGAGTTAACTTCATATCAATGTTCCTTTTCTGGAGGCTGTGGAAAAAATGTCGACATATGAAAAATTCCTCAAGGAGATTGTTACCAAGAAAATAAAGGCTGAGCAATACGACATAATTGCCACGGCAAAAGAATTTTGCTCATCCTTAAGCAAGCTGCCATCGAAGAGACATGATCCAGACAGTTTTATCATTCCATGTTCGATAGGAGACAAATATGTTAGAAAGACACTATGTGACCTTGTCTCAAGCGTAAACTTTATGCCTAAGTCAATTTTTGTGAAGCTTGGAATAGAAAATACGAGACCTACCTCTGTTATCTTGCAATTAGCCGATCGTTTACATGTTCATCCCGAAGGGTGAATCGAAGATGTCATTGTGCGGGTTGACAAGTTCGTATTTTCAGTCGACTTTCTGATTCTAGAATGTGAGGTCGATGCCACAGTACCCATAATTTTAGGGAGACCCTTCCTAGCTACCTAGCTACCGGTTGCATTCTTATCGACTGCAAGAAGGGTGAGCTGACAATGAGAGTGGCAAAAAAATGTGTCACTGTGAATGTCTTCCGATCTCTCAAATACATGGATGATTCTAAAGAATGGCAGAGCATTTTAGAAGTGGATACAGTAATCACAAAAGAAGCAAATCAATTTTACCATGTCAATTTCATTTAGCTGGAAACTGATGAGAGACTATTTGAAGACTTAAAGGCCGTAGAGCCTAATGATTTTTTTTTCGAGGAGCAGCAGGCTAGCTTCCTCATAGCTAGCCCATATACGCATTTTGAACCCCTTAATTTTGATGAGTTTGTTCCTCTTAAGCCCTCATTACAGTATGCTCCTACCCTAGAGCTAAAGAATTTGTCACAATATCTTAAATATGCTTATCTGGGTAGTAATGAAACTTTACCTGTTATTATTTCATCTGCCCTTACTCCTAACTAAGAGTGTAGTCTGCTAAGTGTGTTGTCACGGCATAAGAGAGCATTATGATAGATGATGGCATATCTGAAGGGAATAAGTCCAACTATTTGCATGCATAAAATCCTGATGGAAGAATGTCATGGCAAATCCATAGAACCACAGTGAAGATTAAACCCAATCATGTGATGAAAGAAATTCTCAAGTGGCTTGACGTTGAGGTGATTTACCCTATTTCTGATAGTTCTTGGGTGAGTCCTGTCCAATGTATGCCAAAGAAGGGAGGCACGACCGTGGTGTTACTCCTAACTAAGAGTGTAGTCTGCTAAGTGTGTTGTCACGGCATAAGAGAGCATTATGATAGATGATGGCATATCTGAAGGGAATAAGTCCAACTATTTGCATGCATAAAATCCTGATGGAAGAATGTCATGGCAAATCCATAGAACCACAGTGAAGATTAAACCCAATCATGTGATGAAAGAAATTCTCAAGTGGCTTGACGTTGAGGTGATTTACCCTATTTCTGATAGTTCTTGGGTGAATCCCGTCCAATGTATGCCAAAGAAGGGAGGCACGACCGTGGTGACAAGTGAAGACAACGAATTGCTACCTACACGCACTGTCACCGGGTGGCGAATATGCATGGACTACCGCAAACTCAACAAGGCCACCAAGAAGGATCACTTCCCTTTGCCATTTATAGATCAAATGCTAGATCGACTTACTGGCAAGGCATATTATTGTTTCTTGGATGGATACTCGGGGTATAATCAAATTGTTATCACACTAGAAGACCAAGAGAAGACAACGTTCACGTGTCCCTATGGCACTTATACTTTTCGAAGAATATCCTTTAGACTCTGTAATACCCCGATAACTTTTCAGCGATACATGCAAGCTATATTTTTTGACATGGTTGAGGACATGGATGATTACTCTGTTTCTGGAGATGACTTTCAAAAATGCATCGAAAATTTGGAAAATGTACTCAAGCGATGCAAGGAAGCTGATCTTGTGCTAAACTGGGAAAAGTGTCACTTCATGGTGACCAAATGCATTATTCTAGGCCATAAAATTGCTACAAAGGGCATTGAAATGGACAGAGCCAAGATCGAGGTGATCGAGAAACTACCCTCACCAACTTCTGTTAAGGGTATTCGGAGTTTCCTTGGACATGCTAGATTTTATAGAAGATTCATCAAGGACTTCTACATGACATCCAAGCCCTTATGTAATCTGCTTCAACAAAATCAGGCGTTCATGTTCGATCAAAATTGCCATGGTGCATTTAATGAGCTGAAGCGAAGACTTATCTCTGCACCTATCGTGGTTCCCCCAGATTAGACGTCACCGTTTGAGTTAATGTGTGATACAAGTGATTTTGCCGTGGGAGCTGTGCTTGGGAATCGTAGAGGTAAAATTTTCCAAGTTATATATTATGTTAGTCGTACCTTGAATGAGACACAATTGAATTATACTACCACTGAGAAAGAATTACTTACCGATGTATTTGCATTTGACAAGTTTAGGCCATACTTGATAGGCACCAAAGTCATAGTTCGCACTGATCACTCAGCTATAAAATACTTAGTGAACAAGAAAGATGCCAAGCCTAGACTTATTAGGAGGATATTACTATTGCAGGAATTTGAGTTAGAGGTAATAGATAGAAAAGGTACTGAGAACCAGGTTGCAGATCATTTATCTAGGCTAGAGAACATTTTAGAATGCTATGACATTTTTGATATTAAAGAAGAATTCACTGATGAGAAAATTTTATATGCCACGACAATCCCGTGGTATGCTAACCTTGTTAATTTTCTTGTTAGTGGTATTTTTCCTTATGAATTGATCAGCCAAGGTAAAAAGAAGTTCTATCATAATGCCAAGTTCTATTTTTGAGACGAGCCATATTTGTTTAAACAATGCGCCGATCAAATGATTCGACGATGTGTCCCTGAAGAGGAGTAACGAGACATTCTACACCATTGCCACACAACACTCTATGGAGGGTATTTTGGAGGTGCGAGGACTGCTGCAAAGGTCCTCAAATCAGGCTTTTACTGGCCATCATTTTTTAAAGGATGTTTACGAGTTTTTCAAAGCATGTGATAGATGCCAGCGCACTGGAAACATTTCCAAACGACACGAAATGTCATTGCA
Organism: Hibiscus syriacus; assembly: GCF_006381635.1. Classification (NCBI taxonomy): domain Eukaryota; kingdom Viridiplantae; phylum Streptophyta; class Magnoliopsida; order Malvales; family Malvaceae; genus Hibiscus; species Hibiscus syriacus. Next base: position 436,362 of record NW_024062732.1, read on the forward strand.
AAATATTTTGGAGATAAAACTCTTTGATGTTTGGGGCATTGATTTCATGTGACCATTCTCATCTTCTTTTGGGGACTTATACATTTTCCTTGCGGTGGACTACGTATCCAAGTGGGTCGAAGCGATTACCACACCCAGGAATTACTCTAAGCTGATGCTCAAATTCCTTTACAATAACATCTTTACTCGATTTGGAGTACCAAGAGCCATCATCAGTGACGAGGGCACTCATCTCGATAACAAGCTATTTGCCAAGATATTATAAAAATATAGAGTGCGACATAAGATTGCCACGACATATCACCCACAAACCAATGGGCAAACTGAAGTGTCCAATCGGGAAATCAAGTCAATCCTAGAGAAGGTGGTGAACCCTATAAGGAAAGACTAGTCCCCAAAACTGGACGAAGCGCTCTGGGCTTATCGGACGACATTCAAAACACCTCTGGGAATGTCATCTTTCAAAATGGTATATGGAAAAGCCTGTCACCTACCCGTGGAGTTAGAACATAAGGCATACTGGGCAATCAAGAAGCTGAACTTCGACGCCCAATTAGCTGAGAAGCAAAGGTTACTCGATCTGAATGAAATAGAAGAGATTCGAGTACAAGCATATGAAAATGCCAAGCTGTACAAAGAAAATACCAAGAAGTGGCATGACCGAATGCTTTTGCCACGACATTTTCATATTGGCCAGTAGGTGCTATTGTTTAACTAGAGGCTTAAGCTCTTCCCTGGGAAATTGAAGTCACGATGATCGGGACCATTTGAAGTACACCATGTTTACCCTCATGGCGTTGTGGATATCAAGAACATGGACGATGTGTCCATCTTTAAAGTAATGGCTAACGTCTGAAGGCGTATCAAGGAGTACCGCCCATGCATGAAAAATCTGCACTTCTCTTGCACGATATCGAGACTGGCCAAGCATCTTGAAGATGTCGTGATATTTTAGATTTACTTCTGTACATAAATAATTATTTACTTTGCTATTATTTTATTCCATTTTCTTTTAAGCGTTTAATGTATTTTTGTTGCACAATTAAGTCCATACAACCAGCACGTGAGGAATGTATGGTGAAAACTAAGGGAATTTGGTGGCAACAAAACAAAATGAGGGAAAACTTTTTCACTTTTTCACCTTTTACTTTAGCTTTAGGGTTTATTTATTTTTACTTTTGTCATCTTCCCGCCCATACCCAACCCCTCATTAAATACCCCACAATTTTTTTCTTTTGTTATTATCTTTTTCACTTTTTCACTTTGCTTTAATTCTTCTTCTTTTTCACTCCTTAGCGCCGAAACTCATTAACCAAAAAGCTTCAAGCTTTTTAACTTTTTCTTTTTCTTATTCATTAATCATGGTGAGATCCCTCCTGTCTAGTTCGACCGTAACATCTCAACCCCGCTTCGTGGATGAAGTCGCGCTAGAAAGGTTTCAAAACCTTAAAAATCGTCGGGTGTTCTTTGAGTTGGGCTTTGTCTTCTCCAATGAGGAAGTTGCTGACCTTGGTAGTGATGTGCTCGACATTGTTCACCAGCACAAGTGGAACAAATTTGTCAGGCATCCGCAGAACATGAACGCGTCGCTGGTAAAGGAATTCTATCCTAACATCACTGAGCCGCATCAATATGTCGTGATGGTTCATGGTATTTCCATTCACTTTTACTTCATCTGCTATTGATCGCTATTTTAAATTGTAGAATATTACCGACAACCATACCACATTCACGAAAGAAGCAGATAATGAAACTTACCATGGCATTCTGGAAAACCTTTGTCTTTCCAACATACAGTGGAATGGCCAGCAAATGAGCCACAGGACGGTGGATCGAGAGAGGCTACAACCGAGAGCCAAATTGTGGAATCACTTCATGAAGTACAAGCTTCTCCCGAATTCCCACAACACCACCGTTTCATGTCAAAGGATGCTTCTGTTGCATTCCATTATAGTCGGGAGTTCCATTGACATAGGAAAAATCATTGTGGAACAAGTGCATACCTATCTGAAGCGACATGCCAGCGCCTTGGTATTTCCAAATCTCATTACAGCTCTCTGCCGTAAGAAGAAGGTGCCCGAGGAGCAATTTGATGAGATATTTCATGGCATGACTGATCTTATAAAAGCCAAGATTCCTATGTTACTAGGATTGAAGGAAGCCAAGGGAAAGGAGAAAGAGGAGAATAATTCTCGTGATGCTGCAACTCCACATGCCAGGGTAAAACTAAATGCCCTAGAAGAGGTTACAAAGCGCACTCAAGCACAAGTTGAGCAGCTGACCTATAAAAATGATGACCTACTTTGCATATGCCAAGCGCCGAGATGAGTTCCTTACCAACGCTTTTATGGAGATTCTCCCGCACACAAATTTCAACATCACAGTCTTCCCTGCCACTCTCTTGCACACATCTGAAACTGTCAAAGCATCTGAAGAGGCTCACCAGCCAGGAAATGAAGAGGTTCACCAGCCAGCCGATGAGGAAGAACCAACTGATCCCGATCTCTTCCACACTATATCGCCAACTGAGCACCAAGAAGAAGAACTCCAACTTGCACCGGTAGCAGAACCCCCATAGTTTGTTGAGCCACTAGCGAAGGAACACCATGCAATGCCGCAGCCTGTAGAGCCAATGGAGAAGGAGCAACCTGAGATGTCGCAGCAAGTTCCTTTGCGAAGGAGTAGATGCCGACTGAAGAAGGTGTCTAAGCGTAAGGAGCACCAGCTTTCAACAGTCTCAGAAGGCCCCAGTACTCCCCCTGCTGCGCCAGCATCAGACTCTGAACACTCCAACCCCGCACAACTGCGAAAGCGCACCCGTTGCACGACCGTCGCACCACCACAAACATGAAGTCGAGGTACCTTGCATTGTATTGCATTGCATTTCATAGCATATAGTTTAGTTTTACTTAGTTTTATTTAGCATTGAGGATAATGATTCTCTCAAGTTTTGGGGTGGTAGGGTTCTCAAATCATTGCATGATTATATTAGTAGAATGAATATGCCATGACATTAGTAAGTGTAGAATTAGTTTTCTAGAGTAAATTAAGGATGTCCAATGATGAAGAATTCTTGATGGTTAGGATTGAATGTACATGACTAGTTGAGGATGATATAACCAACTTTAGGACTTGCTTCTTTGAAATCTTTGAATACATGATTGTATGTTTTCTATGCTTGAGGAACTTAGAAATTTTTTATAAGAGAATTCTTGTATGTCGTGGCATAAAACTTTGAACGATGAAAACCCCACTATGTTAATAAAAAAATAAGAAAAAAAAGAATGAAGTTTCGAATAAATGCTTCAGCATATCTGTAGAGGGACACTCCGCTATGCCATGGCATTTCCTGGAAACTGCATATAAATAAATGGCAGCTATGGCATATGAGTGAATGAAAGTAGTCACGGGATGACTCTACCTGACTAGCTCGGGGGTGGAAGGTATGCTCCCTTTTATCTGGAGTGTGGGATGGTAGGTGTGATATGCTGACTCCCCTCGTAGCAGAGCTAATGAAAGAAAAAAAAACAATGTGAGAGTAAAAATTATAAATGTCGTGGCAAAACAAGAAATCTTGATTAGAAAATATTTCGGTTGTTAAGCATGGACTAGATACAAACACACACACACTCACACAAAGGATCTTTCCCTAGGGGACAATACTCGATTTCTCAAACTAGTCTAACATGTTGAAGCCAAATGCTGAGGGATGAAATTTTATCCCATTTAACTATTATGCTTCTGAACTTGCCATGGTACTTTTATTTTGCATAATACTATCCATTACTTGAGGACAAATAATAACTTAAGTTTGGGGGTGTGATAACTCTGTAAAAAGGTCATATTTGGGATATTTTCACTTAAGTTATTGACTGCCTAAGAGCCCATTTAGGATCATATAGATGCATTTTGGAGCATATAGTTGCATGTGGTGGAATTTTGTTTGTCGCGACATTTTATTTTGTAATCAGTGATGTTTTATGGGGAAGGTGTTTGTTTGGTGATGTGTAGGATTTGGGGAGCAAGGAAAAGAAAAAAAGGAAATGCCATGAAATAAGGAGACTGCTGAGCAGAATGCAAATGCCGAACCAGTTGGTATTTCGAGAACGATCAAAACGAAAAAAAAAATTTAGTAAGAGCCAGATGTCATTCTCTATATGTGATTTCTGCAATCAGCCACATAGGAGGGGCCAATTACCATATCTGCACCGACTCTCACATAAAAGGAATGAACTTTAGGGTACAAGTGTAATTTTAACACAAAACCCTAGGTTCATTCTCCTTTATAAATAGGAGATGAAGCTAGACTTTTTTAGGAGACTTTGAACTTTTACCCACGCCGCCAAGACCTAAAAATTCGGAGAAAAAGTTCTCCACCAATCCTATTTGCCGCGGGATTCCTCCATTGACAAGCTAGAGGGAGTGGTGTTCTAGGTGTCCGAGAGGGGCTAGTTCACTGGGACAGTAGGTGGCGGCCGAGGGAAGCTCCGGCAGTGCACGTCGAAGGCTTTTCGTCATTCCCTTTGCTCTTTTCTTTCATATTTTATCATTTAGGTTGTAAAGAACGGATTAACTTACTTTCTGCTAGCTTATTTCGAACCCACAATGAACTAATCCTATTTGGTGGGAGTTTATTTTGGATATTTAGGTTTTGCTTTAATGAATGGTTGTTTTTTTATGTTATTATCTGGTTTGTTTATGGATCTTAGTGCCTTAAGATTGTAGAAGCTATGAGAGTAGCCATTCCTTAAGAGATTACTTAGTGTTCGAGAGAATGTCTAGGTAGTACATCCTTAGTGTTCGAGAGAAACTAGGGAGGAACCACATAAGCAATGGGTTCTAGATAGTAACTAGACCTAATCCACCTTAGAGATAAGGCTAGGATTTCATTCGAATAAAAGGAGTTGTGCATGAGCGATAGGTTAGATGTTAATGCTACCGCAAAAAGGTATTGCTGAGACATATCATGTTATCTGGACCAATAGGATCACTGCAGGGGTTTATGCCAACCGATTTTGCCAAGGCATCTTCACTTTGTCGAGCCCCTTATTAGAGATAGCATAGGGCACCCTAGTAGACTCTGTCGGACAGATAAGGCATAGAAGTAAAACCATTCTGAGAAGTGGACTTAAATTTTCCTTAGTGACTCATATCACTCATTCCCGTAGTAGCTTGTCTTGTGAGGAAGTTAAAGTCCTATAAATCAAATCCTATATTTACATTTTATTTTGCCTTTACATTTCCATTTGTTTGCACTCAATACAATTTAATTTTCCAAAGTATTTTCATCCACTTTGCCACGACATATCAATTTGCTACCATATTACCACCATCTCATTTCCACAACATCCATTTCATCTTGTCACAACATTATCTTTTGTACATACCATCACTAACTTTACTTAGGTGACAAAGTAAAGTGTTTTGATCGAATTTGTCAATTTCCTCCAATCCCTGTAGAGACGATATTCACTTATCACTGTATTACTTGTTCGATTGTGTATACTTGCACATAATTCCACATCCATATTTAGTACTCACAAATAGCGGACAATAATTATTTATTATATTTAAACCATTAAATTAATATAGTTTATAATATTTTTATATTTTTTAATAATTAAATAATATATTTTAATAATATAAAAATAAAAAATCTTAATATATATATATATATATATATATAATAACCGGGTTCCCTACATCACCCGTCATGCCCGTTTGAGCCATAAAAATTTTAAAAAAATCCCTATAAAGCACTCAATAAGTTTTATTTTGAGTTAAGAAGAAAGAAAAACTACACATTAAAACGTTGAGCTCAAATATCATAATCTACTTTTACCAAAAAAAATACATAATTTACTATGCAATTAACTTAAAAGATCATCAAACATAGCCGCCATTAACACGAATGACTTGACCATTAACCCACTCACTAGCATCGGTGGCCAAGAATCCAACAAGCGGCACAACATCTTCGCTTTGGCCGAGACGACGGAGTGGGCACTCGTCGATTGCTTTCTGCACCATTTCCTTAGTCCTACCCGCGAAGAACATATCCGTAGCAATCGGTCCCGGCGATACACAGTTGGCAGTAATACCAGTTCCTTTGAGCTCCTTCGCCAATATCTTCACCATTGTATCTATAGCCGCTTCGATGCCACATATGTAGCGCTTCCCGGCCTCAGCGAAGCCACGGCTGATGATGATATCAATATAATCCGCCCTCCGCCGCCGCGTTTCAACCGATTTGCTGCTTCCTTGGAGCACAAAAAAGCACCTCTCGTATTTACGCTGGATAAATTATAATCTAAAATTTAAATAAATGCAGTTTTTCTATAATTAAATATAAGTAGTCTCCCATAATTAGTTAATTACCTCAAAACTCTATTGAAATCTTCCACGGAGGTTATGGCTACGGGGGTTCTCTGCGTAATACTAACACCGGCTGAATTGACCAATATATAAGGCTGTGAATTGAAGTGTTGTTCGGCCATGTCGAAGAGGGATTTCACCTGTTCAGGATCGGAAGATATCAGCTTGAACTGTGAAGGTTCGGGGGTAGTCATCGTCGGGGAAAGAAGAGTTGATATCCGACGCGACGAGATCTGCTTGGAGCTTGTTAGAGGAATAGTTGAGGACTAGTTTTGCCCCGATAGAGGCCAGATGGAGAGCGATTGCTCGACCGATGCCGCTAGAAGCTCCGGTGACTATGGCTACTCGATCCTGAAGAGGGTTGCTGCCGGTAGCCATGGCGGAGAAACGAGTTGTTCAGTGAGAAGAATGGAAAATGATCACCAATTTGGATGAATGTAGAAGTTTATTAGATCGTGTGTGTTTGTGTGGATGTGCCACGTCCAGTTCCGCGAAAATCAGGTTTAATATTCAAAATAAAAGTATTATGAGGTATTTAATTCGAGTAACTCGTGATTTAATCGAGTATTTTTAAACTAAAATTATCACGGAAGAAATTCAATTTTCAAACTCGAATAATGAGCTCAAAGCTAAATATGAAAATTAAATTAATTTTTCGTTTTTAATTAGTTTAATTTGATTTTTATCACGGATTAAATAAGTTTAGTTCTAACTTTTATCGACATGATGAGCTTAACTTAAATTTGATTTAGTTTATTATTGTTGTAATATTAGGGTAAATTACAGATTCCGTACTCAAATTATTAATTTTGGTCCTTTTTAATATATAAAATTTCAAAATTTTAAAATCGTCGAATAATTATTTTTTATTACAGCACTTGTTTTATTCACAAATATTTTTTCTCCAATTGTTAACTATAAAAAATAATAATTTATTTAATTAGTCATTTTTCAAGTAAAAATAGTAAGATTATTTTTACAAATATTTTGGACATTTTGTATTCCGTATAAATATATTTTCTCAAATGATATTTTTTCATCCACATAATCATATTCCAATAATTATTAGTGTTATTGTTGTATTTAGACCAGTCCACTGATTGGACATAAAATTTTGAATTGAAATAGTTTAATCAAAATAAAATGACATATTTTTAATTATAAAAAGTAATAATAATTTAAAAATATTTTTAATACCATACTATTATTTAAACAATAAATCATAAAATAAATCAAGTCCAATTCATGAACATAAACAAATAATTCAAAATCTCATGGTCCATGTATTATGCATGTAAAATGGATAATATTATAAAAATAAGAATTGACAAACAAATAAATAAAGAAAAAAAAGTTATAAATAACCATAATTATAATAATAATAATGTAAAGGATTTTACCCTTTGTAAGTCCACAAACACAAAACCCTTTTTGGCATAGTTTTCAGAATCGGACCGGTTAGCGAACTGGTCAAGTTATTGGTTCACTGGTTCAACCGATTGAATCGGTTTAATCGGTCGGAAGAACCGAACGACGTCATAATTATTCAAAAAATTAAATAAAAATATCAAAAATATTTAATAAAAAATAATTTTTTATATCACAAGTCATATTCAAGCAAATCATAACATATATAAGTTAAAAACCATAAAATCAAGTGAAACAAAATGATTCAAATTAACTACAACATAATATTTAAGGTAAAACATATTAAATAATAAATATAATTATATAACTATAATTAAAAAATAAATTTTGGGTTAAAAAAATCATAACAAAATGATATTGTTTGTTTAATTTTTTTAAAAACAATCCCACATGACTAAGAAACATAGAAGATCATCCCAAAAGTCTAAAGAGAAAAAAATATGAGAACAAAACAATCTCACATTGCTAAGAAACATAGAAGCGCATCACAACTAACTTCTATAAATAATAGAGGTAATTTGGCATCAAAATCATGGAGCCTTTTGGTGAGCATTGAGTGAACTATTCTTTCACTTCAATCAAGCTCGAATTTTAGGCTTCAATCGAGCTTCTAAATTTTTTTTGAGTTCAAGACTTTTTGAGTTCAAGTTTCAATATTATATTTCGAGTTCGAGTTGAACTTGATAATTTTTAGCTTGTGAGTTTGAGTTGAGTTGAGCTTACTTTTAAAGTTTTCAAGTTCAAGTCGAGCTCAGCAATACTCGAGTTCGACTTGGCTCGTTTAACAAACGACGTTGTTTGGTTTAATTTTTTTTAAAAAAAAACAAAAGTCTCGGTTTTTTCAGTTTTCAACCGGTCCGGTTCGAACGATTCAGCGGTTCTGGTCGGTTCACTAATACGGTTCAACCGGTTTAGATTGAACCGATTAAGCAACGATTCTCGGTTAAACCGGTTGAACCGACCGGTCCGGTCCGATTTTCAAAACAGAGCTTGTTTGGTTACTTTGTTCCCACATTTGCTGTCTCATCATTTTTTCATATTCACATAAAATAAAATATATGCTACAAATTAATTTCTTCTTCCAGTTATAAAAAAATAGTTACACCCTACAATAATTAGGAAATATATAATAAATGTATTAGTATTATTTTATTTATTTATTAAAAAACAGAAATTTACCTTTAAAAAATGAAAAAAAAAATATTTTCTTTTTAATTTTTAGATGATTTCAGGCTTTATTTTCCCTTTTTGTTTGATGCATAAAAGATCCTCCCAAAACTACACCTAATAAGCTTTCTGTTTCTCTATCTTCTCTTAAATTTCAATTCAATCCATCTCGAGAAAAAAAAAAGTGTTTCTTTTCTTTTTGTTACCCTAAATTTTGGATTATCTGTATATCTTCATCCCCGGTAATACAAAGAACAAGGCGTTTCTTTTCTTTCTTTTTATTTCTCTTAAATTCTTGGTTTTTTGTTTCTGGGTTTTCAAAATCAAGCCCAACAAATGTATCATCTGAACATATCGTTAACGATCTGAGCTTGATCAATCAAGTTTTTTCGAGGATAATTGACCTTTTGATAGATTTATTCTGCTCAAAGGTTGTTTTTTTTACCATTGTAAATTATCGATGATCATTTCGTTTTATACTGAAATAGTTGATTTCGACTATCTATGAGGTGCGTGTGTGTGTGTGTTTTTTTTGGGATCAATTATGCGATGAACTTGCGTTAATTTTGGTATGTTTTCAGCTGCTTTTGCTTAATAGATATTTCGTGTTTGGCAAAAATATAGTTCTTGTTGAAAGGTATTTTACTATTTGCTAAAGGTATTGTCTATGGTTTATCTTCTTTGAGACAGCTTCTTAGTGGATGATTAATATAGCAGCAATTGTTTGTTTCCTTAACTTGATAATTTACTCTCTGACTGTGCCTTTATTGTTTATAATTTGATACCCGTTACTTCTTTTTGTCATAAGGATTTTGGAGGGGAACCGAGTGGCATGTGAATTGCACGTGGCGAGGATGCCAGAATTGCGAAGTGGAGCTCGGAGATCAAAACGCCTTGATGATCTTCAGCCGCCTCCTCAACCGGTTGATCAAGTGGAGAATTGGGCACTGCCTGCTCAAAACTAAACCCGGAGGAGGGCTGGTGGAAGAGGAAGGGGGTAATGCTGCCGGAGCAGCCAAAGGCCCTCGGCTGCAGTACCCACATGGCCAACAGCTGCTGGTAGAGGCGGGGAATTAGGTTGATAGATTTAGATCCGACCCTTAAAGTTGAGGAAGCGATATGAGAATGAGATAAAGACATGACAAGTAATTTCTTTATCTTTTTACATCGTACATGTAAATAGGAATGAAAAATTCGAGGACGAATTTTATTTAAGGGGAGGAAGTGTAATACCCTAAATTTTGGTTTGTGATTAAAATGTAAGTTTTAAAAGTTTTAAGGCTAAAGTATAAATTTTGTAAAAGTTTAGAGATAAAAAATATAATTTTGAAAAGTTATATATTTTAGCCACTAAATAACATTTTGGTTTAAAACAAGGATTTTCGTTGGAATCAGATTTTCAGTACGAGATTTGTGTTAAAAACTATAAAAGCGATAAAGTTCGGTATTGAAATCGAATAATCAGATCGAACGGAATTTTACGAAATTTGAAGGATGTTAGAAAATGGTTGGAGATATTATTTCCATATTTTAGGTCAGAGAAATTTAACTCAGATCAGCGTAATTTTTCAGATTTGGTTGAAAAGTGTAATTTTAGTGACTAAAATATAATTTTTGAAAATTTCATGGCTGAATAGAAAGTCAAAGACAAGTTTGTACATCTTTGACTATGAAATATTTTAATGGAAGATAATGCAATGAAATTGGTAATTATTAAGGTTCATTAATGGTAAAAATGAAATTTCTCAAGAATTGAATTTTAAATTCAATTTAATTAGTTTAAATGTCATGTGTATTATGAATTAATAATAGAATAATCCAGAGACAACAATTTTTCAGATTCAAAACTCTTTTGGCTGAAACTTCATTGCTTGAAGAGGTAAGATTTTATTTTTGATTTTTGAAGCTATATACTTGATTTTTTTATTAAGCTATTAGATAGAAAATTAATCTACATGAAATTCTCTATCATTTGGTATAAATATTTCATAGTGAAGATGCTTGTGTGTTGAGGTTGAAAGTTAGGGTTTATGTAGGGTTTTTAGAGTTTGAAGATTTAATGACATATTATTATGTTTTTGATGTTTGAGATTAATTCTAAGGCATGTGTGATAATTAAAGTGTTGTGTTGTTTTGGCCTAATTAGGGTATTGGCGATTGATTGATTTTGGTTCAATTTGATGCTGTGTTGATTAGAATAGCATGAATTTGAAGTAAGGAAGTTGAATTCATGCTTGGAATTGAATGAAAAGTTAGCCTTAAGACCATAATGAGATTCAACCATTAGGGAAAATTAGGGAAAATATTGAAAATTTTCCTATGATCTAGAATTGACATTAGAAGTGTTATATGTGATTTGGAGATCAATTTGGAGCCTTGAGTTAGTAAAAGGGTTAATATACAAGTATTGAAAAATATGGGAAATTATTGCAAGAATGTAATATTTGAAGGGTTCATGCTGATTTTTTATAGTTGAAATGCTGGAATTTTAAGTTAGAAAGTTGATTCGAACCAAATTGTAAGTTTATCAAGTTGTGAGGTTGAATTCGAAAAGTCTAAGAAAATTTATGATGAAATTTCAAGCTTTTTAATGTTTAAGTGTTGATTTGGAACCATATAGTTCATTTCCTCTTTGATCTTCTAGTAAATTGATTCGAGATACTTGAATGAGTTATACTCAATCAATCTTATGGTTTGAAGCTCAATGCGTCATTTGACTTGAGGGACTCTTTGCATCTACTTCTTGTCTTCTTTATTTGATGAGATTAAGACTTCAATTGATTTAAGTGTCTTCTTATCCTCTTTATTTCTTGTATTTGGAACATTATTTGTGTTTTGACTGGATTTGGTCTTCGAACGCATTGTATTTGATTCACCTCAAGGTACCTTATTATTTATCACTTTATTTCACAACGACATAAATTGATTGTTTTCACTCATGCGAGTAAATTTCCATTACCTTTGCCCCCTAATGTGGAGGGTGGTCCTTGGTTATGGTTGAATCAGAAGAAAAAAAATTCAGGCTCAAATAGGACAACAAGGGATATATATTTTCTTCTTTTTTAAAAGGATAGTGAAAGAAGGTCGTTCATCATTTCATACATGAAAGTCTTTGCAGAAGAGGTATCCCAGAGTGATAGATTTTAAAGTTTAATATATATTCACATGAAAACAATGTAATTAATGCATGATAAAATTATTTCAAACAATCTATTTTTTCTTCTCCTTGCTTCAAGCATGCACTAATTTATTGTGCTTATCTTCAGAAACTTGATTCGAGATGCTCCATCTTGTTTCCCATACAGAACCATTCTCGTGCAAGTAAACATCTTGTACTCATTGCTTTTAGGTTTTATTGATAGAAAAATGTCAGTTTTGTGTCTCAGAAGATGAGGGTGTATGATTTTATTGTCTTAACGAAAAGTAAGGTTATGACTTTTTGTGTCTCCAAAAATATAAAGGCAGTATTTCAAAGTCTCAAAGAAATGTAATGTCAAAATTTGGTCCCTTGGTAGTGACTATGAATTATTACGGGTAAAGAATCAAGTGATCTTATTTTTTGAAATTGGAAGGGATAAAAAGATCTAATTTGCCACATGTCAGAAATCTACAATTCTTGAAGAATTAAAAGAATCTATAATTCAATCGGTATTTAAAGAACTACAAGATTAAAACTTGTTCATTGTTCACAACCTTAGAAGGCAGCATAAGTTCAATCACCAAATGAATTACAAAATATTCAAGCAATTATTAAAAGAATAACAAAAACGAGTTCAAACAAAACAATGCTCTTAATGCAAGTGCAAAAAAGCTTCACGAGGATGAAAAACCTCTTCTTAATTCGCATCAGAATGCCTCATCATTCTTCGAATGTCCATACCCCGAATCATTCAAATTTTAGATCTTGCACTTCAGTGCTCTACAATTCTCAGTAGGATGTCCTAAACTTCCTATGTGATAGCAGCATATGGCATTAACAACGTAGCCCTCAGGATATGGGTACTCTTTTGGCTTAGACTAATATGGAGTCAAAAGATTCTTCTCAATCAATTATGGAATAATTCCTCATAGGTCATTGAATTGGATCAAATTGACTCTTTTCTCGGATCATCCTATAAGGCTAAGCCTTACAACCAGTTGAATAGACTCCTACCATACTGATTTCAACTTCTTCCTCGGTGTCAGTGATGCTTGCATTCCTCAGTTTACCATTCTTGATCGCCCTTTCAATCATTTTTCGACACATGACGACGTCAGAGAATTTCTTTTTTGCACCCCTAGCATATGGTTGATATGGGGAGGTTTTAGCGTATCGATGAACATAGTGATAAATTCTCTTTCAGTCATTGGTGGATGCACTTGGGATGCAACACCCCTCCATCGATGTGCATATTGTTGGAAACTCTCGTTCTTATTTATTTCCATACCTTGCAATGTTGTTCGATCAGGGGGCATATCTGTCATGTACTTGTATTGATCTGAAAATGCATGGCCATATCATTCCACGAGCAAATTTAAGCTCGTCTTAGCTGCTTGTATCACTTAGAAACGGTTCCGATCAAATTATCTTGAAAACAATGGATTAGAATTTAATCCTTGTTGGTATATTATCATCCTTCGAATAAACATCATGAGATGGGCAACTAGTTCCATTGTATTTTTCAAAATCGGACATTTTGAATTTAGGTGGGAGTACCAAGTCGGGAACCAAGGCTAACTACTTGCATCCATTTCATCTCGAGAGCTTTGTCCGTTCATTCTTTGAGGTAATCTTTGCACCAGTCTTTTAAATTATCGGTATCTTATTCTCACCTTTCTGACTTTTGGGAAGCTTATAAGGTGAAATAGTTAGTTGTGAACCATGTACCATCACACGTTCAAAGGTTTCCACATATGAAAAATCATGCTCTTTGCCTTTTTCCTGAATATTGCTACAATCTAGTTAATCATGCTGGCATGGTTTTGTAAGATGCAATCCATGTGCCTGTTGTGCTAGCTCTAATTTAGCTCCCAATCTCATTTATCTTTTGTAAATTTTCTTACAATTCTTCCTTCAATTGTTCGAATCTGGATTCCATTCTCAATGTTGTGTCACGTAATTAGGACCACTGTCATCGAATCCTCCACGAATTAATTACATGTTTTCATGAATGATGCATGCAAAAATGTTTAAATAAATGTAATGTAGTGGAAATGCAAAGATGCAAATGTGATGCAAAAAATGTTGATTCCAACGATGCATATCGTAGAATAATTTTCATCAGATATAAAAGTCTTCACATTACAAGATAATCTATTTTACAGACATGCTTCTGCTTGGTCGTTGGGTCTGCAGTGGGTCAAGGTTTCATCTTGGAGCTCAAAAACTATGCCCCTCAAACGTGTATGACCAATCTCGCTTGATGCTCCTGTTGTTCGTGCGTCACAATTTGATGATTAAAAGTGGAAAGGTGTAGGCGAAATCTCTACCACTGCTTTACCTTCTCAGATCAAGGAATCACCTTTCGAATCTTCGAGGTTGTTCTATCAGTCAATTTTGATGCATGATCTTTAAGTGAGTTTCTTTCTTATAAGCACCCCACAATGCCAAAAAATTGTACCTAATCACTTATACGTTGTCGTAGTGGAATTTGCAAATTACAAAATTACACAAAAATAGAATCTATTTATTTCAAGTTCGCTTTTCGTTCGAATGTCGTCAAATCACACTACTTCTATCAAATGGTGCTTTTCACGCCCATTGCATGACCATGTTCTTGAAAATATTCGATACATAGACATAAAAAATATTGGCAAATGGATATTTTATCAATTATATATATATATATATATATATATATATATATATATATATATATATATATATATATAATAAATATAGGTTATGGAAATAGTAAAGTATATACACCTATGTAATATATTATATCAAGGGTATGAAACGTGTTATATATATATATATAATAAGTTAAAAACAGGAAAAAATATTTTTGAAATAGCATGATATTTAGTAATATACATACATATAAGTTACAGAAATTAAGCAAACCTATTAAAGCATAATTAAATCAAAATAATAGTAACCTAAGGAAATAAATGTAAACTTGGTTTAAATATAAATGAGAAATTACGGGAACTAACTAGTCAGGAAAGGAGGAATAAAATTGATTTAGGGATCAAAGTGAAAGCGGGATGAAATTAAGGAGCTGAAACACAATGATTAAAAAAATCAAATGGTGACCAAAATGACTATACATCAAACCAAAAGGGGTCTAGATAAAAATCATTTATTTTCTAAAATATAATAAACAAAGGACTAAAACATAACAAATAAAAAATTAACAACTCAAATAAGATATTTAACCCAAACATAGGAGTAAAGAACATAGTGACTAAAATGTAAATGCCCAAATATTGAGAGCTTGTAATCAGAAAATTAAAAGTTATATTTAGTGATTGAAATGGAAGATTACAAAAATAGAGACCTTACTTAAGCAGATATACCATGGCTAAACACCTGGCCACTCATCTCCTAAATGGCATAGTTTTGGTTTCCATATAAAAACCTAAAACAAGGCTCAAGATTTCAAGCTCTCTCATTTTCTCATTTGTCTTTATAAAGAAAAAGGAGAGAGAGTTCATATTCTCTCAACTCCTCCCGCCAAAGTGGATGGCCACCATTCGTCTGTGGCAATCCACCACCGTTCACGGTTGCTGTGGGGAAACAAAACCCCTCAAAATGTTCTCATCTACTCCCTTAACTCGAAACCAAGAGCCATTTTTCCTAAAACTCAACTGAAATACTAGATCTAGCATTATACCTCTCGAAATCTTCACAAATCCGGTTACCCTTTTGACTTCCCGGCTAGCATTGAACATGATAAGAACCTCTTTTCTTTTTTCTCTTGTTTTAAACTTGTGGTTTTGTTCGAATTTTAGATTCTCTATTTTCACTCTCGTTTTTCCAATTTCCCGATTCCAATCTCCCCTTTTCTCGTATCTTCTCTCTCTCTTCTCTGTATTTCTCTTCAATTGTCTCACATGTTATATTGGTGGTGTCAAGGTGGTGGAACATAGCCTTCTAGTAGGGTATGATTTCCCTAGGTGAACACTTGATGCTTCCAGATTTTCCTCGGGATTGGGATTTTCTTCTTATTTTTTATTGGGTTCTTTTGATTGATTTGTCCTTTTTTCTACTGTTGATTTCCTGTCACTATAGGTTGAAAATGGCGGCGTTAGTAGGTGGTGGCGGTAATGATGTGAGGGGAGAACCTAGGGTCAAAACCTTAAATTCTACTTTTAATTTGGACCATTGGATTAGTCCAGATCGAACGACTGGCATTGGGCGGCTCCTAGCTAGGATGAAAACCCTAGCAGCTTGGTTTGACCCTTGTTGGCCTGTAGAGTTGTAACATTAGGCCTAGGTCATTGAGATGATATTGGGTCCTTGTAATTTGATTTGGATCGTTTGAAACTCGGCTTGGTTTTGTCTTTGTAATACGGCCCGTAAAATATAATTAATAATAATAAAATGTAAAACAATTTTGACTCACAACCAATGTGGTGATGACGCATGTCATCACCCCATTGCACATAAAATATTAAATAAAAATATATAAAATTAATTTTAAAATTGATGACATGTCATTGTTGCCATATCACATTTTTTTATACATGGCACTGGCACTCATCATTATTGCCATGTGAGTCTGTCACGTCATCTCAAGAAGTTAACCGTGAGTTGACTAACGGTTTTCATCCAATGAGGGGTCGTATATTTTTTGGTTTAAATTTAAACCAATGTGGTGATAACATGTGTCATCACCCTATTGTACATAAAATATTAAATAAAAATATATAAAATTAATTTGAAAATTTGATGACATGTCATTTTGGCCACGTTAGCATTTTTTATATGTGGCACTGACACATCAGCACTAGTGTCATGCGAGTTGTCACGTTATCTCAAGATGTTGACCGTGAGTTGATTAACATTTTTTATCCAATGAGGGGGATTTTTGACCCAAAATGAAACGTTGGGGGTTATATGTTCAAAAAAAATATGGGCCAAATTGACATTATGGTCAAACGTTATGGGTATTTTGTTGCATTATGCTTTTATTTTAGTACCCTCGCCGTTAGAAACTTGAAGTGTTTAGTACTGATCTATCAATTTGGGTCCATCTTAATACTCAAACTTTCAAAAAAAAAATCAAAATTAATGTTAACTTTTGAACAAGGTACTAAAATGAAACAAAAAAAAGAAACTTTAGGTATGGTTTTAAAAAAATTAAAAGTTTAGATACTAAAATTGATAGTTTAGATATTAAATGCATAATTTACTCTAAAAATAATAAATTAAAATTTGATGTATATAAGAAACACAATTTTACAAACGATCTTAAGATAACACGAGTATTATTAAAGAATTTTATATTTATTTATTTTATAAAATTATTTAAAAACACTTATCATTACTGTAAGGTCGTTTATGCTTATAAATTAAAATTCATGTTGATTTTAACATGTTAAAGATAAAATGAGACTTCTACTAATTAAATTTTAAAGTGATCACTTTCGATCATACTAGACATTTTTCAAAGATTAATAATATTGAAAAACAAATATATAATTATATTAAAAGTTATATAAGATGAAAATTTCAATAAATGTAGAAACCTTAAAATATTTATGAGATGGACAAAATATACGAATTCAGAGAATTATTAAGAATGGAATTGGCCAAAATCGATCTGTTACACGTACACGTGACTACCATAATGGGAAATGGGTACCTAACGGCAAAGCAAATGGCAGGTTATGGGCTCCCTCCACCTTTTTTACCATTCACTCATACAAAACCTTAACCCTAAATTTAAAACATATAATATTAACTAAATTAATTTATATAAATCAGGAGTTATAGGTTTTACGTTGGTTTTAGTGATAAGAAACTTGATATCTCTTAAGTAGATTCCGAGTTTGAGTTTTTGTGTTTGTAAAAAGTTTCTGTTGGGAGACTCGCCCATCAAAATAAAGTATGCGACGCAAATCAATCGATATTCTTTCAATGATTTATAATAATCACAAGATTCTTTCATCAAATATTATTTAGTACTTAAATTAGAACAATATTGTGGTATATTACTACACAATTGATATATGAGTTTGAAGATTACGTTCAAGATGTTTGAGATCCGAAGGCAACGGCTCAAAAACAAACTCAAATTTTACCAACTAGAATAACTAACATTATCCATGAACAATAATTCCAAGTCTCTAGACTCTACTAGTGGATTCTTTTTCACAATTATTTCCAATATAAAAAGAAGGTATGTTCATTGAATGATGACAAAAGTCCACACCCACAGTAGGAATCGATTCAATTCAATAATGATCGAATAAACAAATATAGGAAGCCAATGATGGCATAACTTTTAGCTGTGATCTTGGTTTTGGGAAACCCCATTTCCTTTATTTTATGTTATCATGGTGGTCCCTGCTATTCTGGTTATGGTAAATTCCTGCAACCTTTTCAAGGAGGTTGTCCACTTCTTTTTCTGGTTTTCTTAATAATATATTTCCGTATAACGTGATTGGCCATGATTTCTGGATTTACTTTCTCAGCTCTTCTGAAAGCCTGCTCTTCTTCACTTCATCACTCTGATCACAGATAGCAGTTTTAGTTTTCTTTTCCTCTGCTCTTATCAATCAGAAGAAGAAAAAAAGGTTAGTCTCTTTGTTAAGTTAATAAGCTTATGTTCATCGTAGTTGCAGTCTTGCAAAAATGAATATCGATATTTAGGTCTGTGTTAAATGATGTTATTTCAGCTTAAAAGCTATGTAGACTGTTGTTTTAGTACAATAGCCAGTTATATGATTGAGTCATAGCAACTCTGGAACTCTGGGTATTGATCATATGTTTTTGTTATCGATGATAAAGCCTATGACTCTGAAATTTAATAATGTCCTTACAAAAATGAAGAAAAATCATTGAGTTTCTTGCACAATGTTCTTTGCAACCATGTCAATACTTGTTTTCACTGTCCATGATTCGTATTGATTTTCTTTGTCTATTAAGTGGCAGGTGAGAATGTCTTCATCAAGGCAAAACCATTCATCAAGCAACACGGAGAGATCCAGGCACAGTGCTCGCATCATTGCTCAAACGACTGTAGATGCAAAACTCCATGCAGATTTCGAGGAGTCCGGCGTATCCTTCGATTATTCGAATTCGGTGCGTGTAAGTGGAGATCAGCAAACGAGGTCCAGCAACGTTACCACGGCTTATCTCCATAATATTCAGAAAGGCAAGTTTATCCAGCCCTTTGGGTGCTTGCTAGCTTTAGATGAGAACATTTACAATGTCATAGCATACAGTGAGAATGCCCCTGAGATGTTGACCATGGTTAGCCATGCAGTACCAAGTGTTGGGGACCATCCGGTTCTCGGCATTGGAACTGACATAAGAACCATTTTTACTGCCCCTAGTTCATCTGCATTGCTAAAGGCCCTAGGAATCGGGGAGGTTTCTCTTTTGAATCCGATCTTAGTCCATTGCAAGACTTCTGGAAAGCCCTTTTATGCCATTATCCATCGGGTAACAGGGGGTTTGATAATTGATTTCGAGCCGGTCAGGCCCTCTGAAGTTCCCATGACTGCAGCCGGAGCTTTGCAGTCATACAAGCTCGCAGCAAAGGCAATCACTCAGTTGCAGTCGCTACCTAGTGGGAGCATGGAAAGGCTTTGTGATACAATGGTGCAGGAGGTTTTCAAACTCACCGGTTATGACAGGGTGATGACATATAAATTCCATGATGACGACAATGGTGAAGTGATATCTGAGGTAACAAAACCGGGCTTGGAGCCTTATTTGGGCTTGCATTATCCTGCCACCGATATCCCCCAGGCCGCTCGATTCTTGTTTATGAAGAATAAAGTCCGTATGATCGTTGATTGTAGAGCCAAACATGTGAAAGTATTTCAAGATGATAAGCTTCCTATTGACCTGACCTTGTGTGGTTCAACCCTAAGGGCTCCCCACAGCTGCCATTTACAGTACATGGAGAACATGAATTCCATCGCTTCTTTGGTCATGGCTGTCATTGTCAATGATGGAGATGAAGAAGGTAATGACACCGGTTCGGAGCAGCAGCAGCAACAAAAGAGAAAGAGATTATGGGGTTTAGTAGTATGCCATAACACCACTCCTAGGTTTGTTCCATTTCCACTCAGGTATGCCTGTGAGTTTCTAGCTCAAGTTTTCGCCGTCCATGTCAATAAGGAATTAGAGCTCGAAAGCCTAGTCGTCGAGAAGAACATACTGCGCACACAGACCCTTTTATGTGACATGCTTATGAGGGATGCACCTCTGGGGATTGTATCACAGAGTCCAAATATAATGGATTTGGTGAAATGTGATGGGGCTGCCTTATTATACAAGGAAAATATATGGAAACTAGGGGTAACCCCAAGTGATTCCCAACTGAATGAGATAGCGTCATGGCTTTCCAAATATCATATGGATTCCACAGGTCTGAGTACCGATAGCTTGTACGATGCCGGGTTTCCAGGGGCTTTGGCTCTTGGTGATGTAGTATGCGGAATGGCTGCAGTGAGGATAACCTCCAAAGACATACTTTTCTGGTTCCGGTCCCATACGGCGGGCGAAATTCGATGGGGTGGTGCAAAGCATGAACCTGGATTGAAAGACGACGACCGAAAGATGCACCCGAGGTCATCATTCAAGGCTTTCCTTGAAGTTGTCAAGAAAAGGAGTCTGGCTTGGAAGGACTATGAAATGGATGCCATCCATTCTTTGCAGCTTATTCTAAGGAATGCGTTCATAGATGTCAAGACCACGGATACAAACGCCAATGCCATACATTCCAAGCTGAATGACCTCAAACTAGAAGGGATGCAAGAGCTGGAAGCAGTGACGAGTGAGATAGTGCGTTTGATCGAAACAGCAACAGTCCCGATTTTGGCAGTTGATGTTGATGGCCTGATTAATGGTTGGAATATGAAAATCGCAGAGTTGGCTGGCCTTTCTGTTGATAATGCAATTGGGAAGCATTTACTCGCTCTTGTTGAAGATTCTTCATCTGAAACAGTCCAGAAAATGTTGTTCTTGGCTCTGCAGGGTATGTAATTTTCCACTACTTGGTTAGCTTATTTAGTATATCTACTCTATAAAGCTCTAACTTTTAATTGACACATATCAGTATACGACACTCATTATATATAAGATTTCACTAACATCAGTGCTAAAGAATGTTATCATACTAATAATAGTTGCTCCTTTCTGATCAGGCAAAGAAGAAAAGAACATACAGTTTGAGATCAAAACTCATGGATCAAGGACTGGGGCAGGTCCCATTAGTTTAGTTGTCAATGCTTGTGTAAACAGGGATCTTCATGAAAATGTTGTGGGGGTATGCTTTGTGGCTCAAGATGTAACAGTTCAGAAGATTGTAATGGACAAATTTACCAAGATCGAAGGCTATTACAAGGCAATAGTACACAATCCAAACCCACTGATCCCTCCCATATTCGGCATGGATGAATTCGGATGGTGTTCGGAGTGGAATCCGGCAATGACAAAGCTAACCGGTTGGAACCGAGATGAAGTGGTGGATAAGATGCTGTTGGGGGAGGTTTTTGGAACCAACACTGCTTGCTGTCGTCTCAAGAACCAAGAATCTTTTGTCAACCTCGGTGTTGTACTTAACAATGCGGTGACCGGTAATGAACCCGAGAAGGTTCCTTTCGGTTTCTTCGCTCGCAGCGGGAAGTATGTCGAATGCTGGTTATGTGTGAACAAGAAATTGGACATGGAAGGCGGTGCTGTCACCGGTGTGTTCTGTTTCTTGCAGCTCCCAAGCCAAGAACTGCAACAAGCACTTCATGTTCAGAAATTGTCCGAGCAAACAGCCATGAAAAGATTGAAAGCGTTGGCTTATTTGAAAACTCAGATTCGTAACCCTCTATCTGGTATTATATTTTCTTGGAAAATGATGGAAGACACAGAGTTGGGACCGGAACAAAATCGCCTTCTTCAAACTAGTACCATGTGCCAGCGCCAGCTTAGAAAGATACTAGATGATTCGGACCTCGATAGCCTCATTGAAGGGTACTAAATCCTATATCGCTTCATCTCTTTATTTTAGATAGAAAAATCATCTTATTTTTTTCGTCTTCTGAATTTTGTTTAACAGCTACATGGATCTTGAAATGATTGAATTCACCTTGAATGAGGTATTGATTGCTTCTATTAGTCAAGTGATGACAAAGAGCACCGAGAAAGGTATCCGAATGCTCAACGATACAGCGGCAGAAGTCATGAATGAGACCTTGTACGGAGATGGTGTTAGACTTCAACAAGTCTTAGCTGATTTCCTGTTGATATCAGTTAATTTTACACCAAATGGAGGCCAAGTCACTGTTGCAGCTACCTTAACCAAAGATCAACTAGGACAATCCGTTCATCTTGCACATTTGAAACTAAGGTAAAGGGCATATCCATGTTAGACGCATATCGAACATATTCGTGTTAGACTCGTGTCGAGTCTGGAAAACATAAGGCATTGATTTTAATGTGTATGTTTGGACAGGATAACACATGCAGGTGGTGGAATACCTGAAGCATTGCTGAGCCAGATGTTCGGAACTGATGGGGATGCATCGGAGGAAGGAATCGGTTTACTCGTGGGCCGAAAATTGGTGAAACTCATGAATGGTGATGTGCAGTATTTAAGGGAAGCAGGCAGATCAACTTTCATCATCACCATTGAACTTGCTGCAGCAAATAGGTCCAGAAACTGACTGCATTAGTACTGTTTGTAGTATTTTAACACAGTATCTGTTTTTTTCCAATGAATTGAAATTTCAGAAAATGTATTTTCCAACTGTAGAATTTGTTGTAATACAGCAAGGGAGACATTTTGTATTGAGCATGAGGTTCAAATTGGAAGTCGTAACATTTTCTGATACGTTATTATGTTTTTAGGTGATATGTTTTTTTACCCAATTCAGGGATGGATTCATCGTACTCTCTAGAAATTTTAAAATCTCTCATATTTTAGGGGTTTTTTTTTGTGTTTTCTATTGATTACCTAATTTTGTACCCTTAAAATTTTATAACTTCACACCCTATAATTTTTAATATAACTTTCTAAGTTCGCGCTCCTCACATAAATTTTTACGTCCATCCCTATTATTATGGATCTCTGTTTAGGATTAACGGCAGCAACGTAGTCAAGAATCTTAGTGGTCAAATATAAATAGTATTAAAAATGAATGGTATGATCTAATTACTCAGTCATTAATTTAATATTTAAAAGTTATGAATTATAGTATAATTTATTTAATTGTAAAATAACTTCATGTAAAAATAAGTGTTCAAACTATCCTAAATTAATTTTAAATGTCTAAAGAATTTTTCGTTAAAATAGGTGTAACATTTTTTTTTTGTTACTCTTTTAGGTGCCTATGTAGTTTCAACAGTTAAAAAACAGTTAAGTCACACATATCATTATATTCTTTTCCAAGTGTTCGACAATTGGTTGCAAATTAGCCCCTGATTCCCCATTGAGTTGATACCGACGTCTGGTTTTGCATTAATTCTAGAGCGAGCCTTGATGTATTCCATGAACTTGTATTGGTAAGAACCGTCCCTTATCATGTTAAGGACAGCTTCAGCACTGTAATGGCTCAGAAGCATCGGTTCCTCGATCTTGATTCCGGTCCAGGGAAAGTTACGGTGAGTGTCTCCGGTACGGAACTTGACTGCGGCTCTATCATAGGCCATGGCTGCATCTATTTCTGATCTGAAAGTTCCAAGCCATATTCTGGTATGATTGGAGTATAACTGAGCACCCCATTGTCCGTTCTTCTGTCTCATAACGCCTTTGAATTGTGACGAATTGCCTTTGACGCCACCACACCTTTGGCGTTTGTTTACTCGATTTGAGGTGCTAATCGAATCCGAAATATCCGAATTCGCTTTCGCTTCGCCACTTAAAATCACACTCATTATTTCTTCTTCCGTAATCTCTAAGATGAAAGAAAAAGAAACAATAAAAACAAAAGAAATAACAGAAATCAAACACCCTTAAATAATGAAAACGATGCCTTGCAATGCAAGAAATAACCATTACAGCCAATCTAATGGATACACACAATACTATGTGGTTCAAACCTCTAACTTATTCCGTATATCAATCAAAAGGAATCGGAAACAATAACTGCCGAAAATTTAATGATTCAATAACAGAAACTAACATGTAATAATAACAAATTAAGAAAGCTGGAACCTTAGTAATTAAACAAAAGAGACAGAAGAAAGAAGACGGCTGTCTCTCAAAAACCAAACAAGTTTTGTGTTATGGGAAAAGCCCTAGTGAATAGTTATATGATATCTGCATAGGGAACCGCTTGGAATGCAAGAAATACGTCCAGTAAAGGCAAGAAAGTAAGTGTATCAGAGAAAAATCTGGTTATTTATTGGAAGTATATAACTTTTTCATTAAAAGCTTGTTAGCTTTGTAATTTTATTTTTGGCAACCAAAATAAGCCATATATGTTCTTATAATGATTCTGCTACAAACAGCAAAGGAGAAAGAGACGGTAGCAAGGGCTTTGCAGCAGCAAATCAAATTCAAACCCAAGATGGTGTTCAGCTGTCATTCAAATCCTCCATTGATTCAGGTTATCCAAAATTTAAATGGACTTAAATTTTCCCAGAAATAATGTCTCCGTGCACAAAAACCTCTATTGATTCAGGCGATTACATTTTAGTTTTTAAAGACTATCGTTTCAAAGGTTCCCATAAACCCAAGCATCTTTTTTTTTTTTTTTTTTGAGGATCCATTGTGTCAAATGTCAATGTATCAGATGTCAACAACAACAAATATACGAATATTTTAATAAATTTAAATTAAAATCATCAATATTTTCATTATAAAAATAAATTAAAACTTACAAAATAATGTTTCGCAGATCAGAATCAAAATACAGCCGCAAATGAGATTCATATCGAACTAACTGTAACATTATTTTGTATTATGAGACAAGTTAAATTACCCTGAGACTGAGAGAATAGAGGACAGTTCGGTCATCCGATGTGAGATTGAGATGAAGGATAGTGAGACTCATATCATTCAACCCCGAAACCAATTTCAAGAGCTGAGGGGGTAGCCTCTTCCATCTAATTTTGAAGTTTGCATTCTTCTCAGTCACGTTAACTTCAATGTCAGCAATGGTGGGTTGAATCTCGACCGTTGATTCATTCATGGGGATCGAATTATTGTTGACTCGAGTCGATGATGAACTTGTTGAGAACTGTGGGAATTTGAAGAAATCAAAATTTGGTCTTTGTTTTACCTCCTTTTCAGTACTTAGCCATTGAAGCTTTTGCTCGAGCTCTTTCACAAAATTGATAGCTCCACCTACAATCGATGTTTGATCACCCTGATCACACGCAAAAAAAAAAAAATAAGAAGAACCCTTTGTTAGCGTTTATATATGTTTTCTCGAATGCATAATACTTATCGTGATTGCGAATATAATGAATACCCTTTGAACATAAGAATGAGGCATCAGAGATCGAAGAACAGAGAGAGATTGATTCATTTGCTTTCTTCTATTGCGCTCAATAGCAATGTGGTTCATTCTTTGATTCTCCATCTCTTCCTTGTTGTTTCGAGTCATCGATCGACGTCTCTGGGGACGAACCGAAGCCGAAGGACCACTGGAATGGGGAAATGGTGTAGCCATTGATGTTCGTGAAGAAGAAGAAGAGAAGAAACCCAATCTTCTTGAACTAAATTATAAGTGTGGAGCCATTGATGTTCGTGAAGAAGAAGAGGAAGAAACCCAATCTCCTTGAACTAAATTGTAGGTGTTTGACATTTGATTGTCAGGAAAATATAGAAAAGAGTCTTCTTCCAAGCCAAAGTCATAATTCCAATTCCCTCCTAACAAGAGATCTTTGCTGTTGTAGTCAAACCAATCTTGCTGGCCTACTATAGCTTCCATTGCCATTGATGGGGTTGAACTTTGATGGTGAAGTGAGATTTTTAAAGGGGATTTTATAAAATTTATGGTAGTTCGTAATTGTAATAACGATTATTATCTGATACAATAAACACGCACTAACAAAAATATGAAAAATATGTTGAGATCTACAGCATAATTGCACGTGAAATAGTAAGGGATTTTATTGAAAACAAATACAACGAAAAGGTCAATTGGTTAAAAAAAATGATTTCCCTTTAAACATATCGGTACAAGTACGGGTGAGCGTTTGATCCAGTCGAAAAAATTTCAAATTATTAGAGATGATAAGTCTTATTTTATAACTCAAACTTGACATGATTTTTTTTTCAAATCAAGTTGAGTTTTTATTTAAATTTAATTGTAAATTTTATAATATTATTTTATTTTAATTTTAATATTTTTTATAATCAATACATATCTATCTCTTTATATTTTCAATATGTGATTTATATATACCATACAGAATCAAGGGACTCGACTTGAACTTAAATTATTTTTTGAGTCAAGAGCAAAATCATTAAGGCTATAGTTCAATCAACTATATCTACCCTACCAAATTATTCGATTCTGCTTTAATTCAAATATAAATAAATATCCTGATTTATAATATTATTTAATAAAAAAATAGATTGTCATAATTTATCCTTTTTGATATATTCTTTTACTTTTACAAAGACATTTTTTAATAATAAAATGGTGAAAACAATTTTATAACTTCCTAAACATATAATATTAGATAACGAGCGCAATTTAATATCATTTTAGATTATATGGACACGTCTCGATATTTTCAAGAATATGACTATAACAAACAAATCATTTTAATGGTTACCCTAACTCCAGTGTATCTCAAACTGATTTTATGTTTTATTATTTCTATCGTTTTATTATTCGTATTTCAAAAATGTGATCCACCCCATTGAAATCATTTTATAATGTGATCCACCCCATTTCATCCAAAAAAAAATGAAATTGGAAATTTCCACCTCATAGTCTCTCGAATTATATGTTGAAAAGCTTTCAACAACTTTCGGCTTTGGGCGATTCATGTGGAGCGATTAAATTACAATTTTTTTATATAGTTTATAGAATCATTCCAAATTTCATCATTGCAACAGTGTTTTATTTTGAATATTTTAATTTACATTTTCTTTATTGAGATAAATAATATATTCTAAAATAAGGATTAATTTATAAAATTTTAAGATAGAATTGAAATATAAAATAAAAGATAAATTAATATTTAAAATATATAAAATTTTAATTTTAAAATTACAGTAGTTGTTGGTGTTTTTAGCAAAATCACCCAATCATTTAATTATTACCTGTCAGACATAAATTGTCCTAAATTTTACCGATCTAACATCCTTTGTGACAGTGTGGCAAAAAGGCGCAGATCATCATCCGCGACTTCCATTATTTTTTTACTCGAACCTTGCGAATCACTCACCCCTCCCTATAAATAGCATGGTTAATAAACATAAAACCACACCAAAATTAATTTCATATTCTTCCTTCTATAATTTTTCTCTATCAAGCTAAGTAGATTTTGTTATAGTTATTAGAAGGTAAAATTAATTTTAAATTTAATTATTGGATTAAATTTTTTGTACTAATGATTTTGTTTTATTTTGTGCGGGTATAAAATAGAAGGCGGGATCAAATCTCGAGACATTTTCCCGAGACAGTAACAATGTTAAATTGTGTTATTAAATTTACTGTGAAATATTTTAAATGTTTTAGCATTAGTTTATTTTTAAGTTCATATTTATTTATTTAGGCGTATTTAATCTATTGTTTTTTGCATATATAAGATTCTCAATCTTTCAAACTTTCAAACTCAAAAAATGAGGCGTATTTCAACTATTGTTTACTATGATGGAGAAATTAGGGAAGATAAAACATGTGTTATCTTCGCATCAAATCATTCTGTCAGAATATACTTCAAGAAAAATATCACTTTTGAGGAGTTTAGCACTAAAATTTCAAGGAATGTTCATGTTGGAAATACTAGAATATTGTCCTGACTTCAATACAGATTTCCAACAACGGTGTTTCCGTTAACTTATACAGTGTTCGAACTCTCCAACGATGACAATGTTGCTATGATGGTTTATTCTCATAATCAAAATTCAAACGCCGATACACATATGTATGTGACATTTGTTGAAGTGTCTGCGGTTTGTGGTATGTCATTATGCTCCCACTGTGGGCTAGCTCAACAAGCTGATCAAGTTGACAACCCAACTACAGTAATGTGTAATGAGTTTAGTCATAATGGAAAATCTAATCATGGTACCATCTCATCAAGTTCAATGGGGAAACATTCATCACAACTTGTTACGATGTTTATCGAGGTGGCTCCACGAACAATCTGTATGGCAACACCGCTTCCAGTTTAAGGGGAATGCATTCATCTACTAATTTTTTTTACTTGAATATGGGGGTGTCATCGACAAAACAATCTGTTCAGTACCCATTTGACACGATGCCTTTAAGTTCCAAGGGGAGGCATTCAACTGCGTGCTTCTTCGACCTCAATGTCGAGATGCATGCGACACAAAACTCAGTCCAAAACCCGTATGACACGATGTCTTCAAGTTCAAGGGGAAGATAGTCAACTACCAGTTTGTTCGACCTAAATATTAGCATCGCAAAGGAACCCTCATCTCCACCAGAAGAACCTCTTCATAAGCTAGGTGCAGATGGTAATGAGACTGGACTATTCGTTGAGCCAGAATCACCGCAGTTCAATATGACCTCTGATGATTATGATATAGGTGAAGTTCCCACAACTATAGTACACACCAAACTTCCAGCACACGTGTATGAAGTTGACTATAGTGCAATGTACGGGCCAAAATTTGCGAGTATGCCTAATGTTAGTGACTATGGATTTAACTCATTAGTAAATGATGATGAGTTATATATCGAAATGGAGTTTTCATCGAAAGAAGAAGAGATGATTGTTATTAAGAATTACAACATTCATAATTATATTCACTCTAGAGTCGACCAATCCACCACTAAAAAGTATGTTTGTTACTATGTCCAACGTGATAACGGATGTAACTGGATGGTTCCTGTATCAAAGATGAAGAATAAAAATAACATATGAGAACTAACGGTATACAAAGGTCCGTATACATACTATGCTAGAGGGATCAACCAGGACCATCACAACTTGGAATCTAACATTATCTGCTAAGCCATCATGCTCATGATCAAAGCAAGGTCTCATATAGCTAATGTTGATTGATTTCAGCTATACAGTCTAAATATGGGTACATCATCTCCTATAAGAAAGCATGGAAGGAAAAGCAAAATGCCATTAAAAACTGCACGGTGAGTGAGTTCATCCTACAACGAACTACCAAGTTGGTTTAAGGTAGTGTGCAGACTGAATCCTGGGACAATAGTGGACTTCGAAACTTTCCATGCGTTCAACAATGATCGAGTGTTTCGTGATCGATGCCAATTCTACGGGATGTTATGGACTTACCCACAGTGCATTAATGCTATGAAATACTGCAAGCCCGTGGTCCATATTGATGGGACATTCTTGTATGAAAAATACAAGCAAGTTTTATTATTGATAGTTGTTAAAGATACTAATCGCAATATTTTTCCAGTTGCTTTTGCCCTTGTTGAAGGAGAATATACATAATTTTTTCTTTTTTCCTCAAAAACTTACTCTTACATGTTGTCACGAAAGAAAAAATATGTGTCATTTCAGATCGTGGAGCAGAGATCAAAGTAGCAATGGACTCTTTGGGTCCAATTTGGCAACCACCCTATGTCCAACATCGGTTGTCCGACATATTATCGCAAACTATCATGGAAAGTTCAAGAAGAATGATGAACGCCAATTACTTGTGCGCATGGGTATTTCACATTTCTTAATTTTATTTCTATAGAATTTTATTTTTTATGGGAACTTAATAGTAAGTACTACATAAATCGCTTAGGTTACGAACTACTACCTTAGACGTTTGAATCCATGCTTCAAAAATTATGAGGGAAAAACGAGTAAGGATAAAATTATATCAACCTCATCAACAAAGAAATATGGACAAATGCATATGATGGTGGATAACGATATGGACACATGAAGACCAACTTGGCTGAGGCTATCAATTCGAATTTAAAGGAGGCATCATTTACCAATTACATCTTTGGATAAAATGACGTATTTTCATTTGGGAGCACTTTTTGTCAAGCTCGGTGGACAAGCTAAAACTTGGATGCAAAATGGTCATGTTTATCACCCAATATTAGTTGCAGATCTACAAAAAAAATTATTTCTTCAAATGGAATGTCTATAACTAGCTTTTCTCGAACCCATGAATTATTTCGTGTCACAAAAATGCCCCGAACTCTTCAAGAGATTGAAGCTAACTCGTTCAGAGTTAATTTACAAGACAGGTGGTGTGACTGTGGGTTTTTTCAAGCTATGAAGTATCTATGCTCATTTCATAGCAGTTTTCTCTTATACCTGTCAAGACTTTAACCGTTTTATGGATCTTGTATTCCGACTTTCAAAAGTATTTAAGGTATATGAATTTTAGTTCCCCCATAGGTAATGAGAAAGACCCTGACGAGGTTTAGAATTGGCTTCCGATTGTACCAGATTAGTCCTTATTAAGGGAAGTAGGTCATCCAAAATCCACTAGAATTCATTGTGATATAAATATTCAAGAGACGTCTAAAGAAAACGAGAGGTGTGGACATTGTAGAAACCTAGGCCATAATAGGAAAAAAATGTCGATCTCTTTTATCATTACGTAACAATTGATGTTGTGCCGATGAAATTGTTTTTCTGAAATATCAATTTGTGTTATTTCATTTTTGTTTACGTTTAAGTAATGGGCTACTCAAGTGAAGATTAAGTACAAAAATTAGACAAACTAAATAATAAAAACAGTTCAACAAATTATTTAATGAATACAAAATAAATAAACAAATCATTATTATAAAAAATATTACATTTGTTGTTAAATAAAGAAAATTAAATAAAAATATTACAAGCAAAACAAGTTTATCAATGTATGCATCTCGAGTGTATTCCACAGGGCGGTGGTTGTCTATTTCGATGAGGGTTTCTTCATAAAAGTTGTTCTTCCTCCTTACTCTCATCATCATCAGCAGCAGTAATAACATTTACATTTTTTATCAGAGACGGATGACGATGTACCACCTTTATAGAATAAGGACCCCGGAGGTGTATGACTAACCATCACACCGCTCATAGAAAACTGTGAAAACATAGACATCAATGAATGCGAAAACTAGGTCGGAGATGTATGAGTCTGTGGTGGCGCATAACCAGACAAATAAACAGCATATAAAGGCCATGTTGTATCTACAAGAATGGAACTGTAATATCCGCCTGGAGTGGTCATAAAATCTTGCGGTGATGGAATGTAAACCTGTTGTGGTGGCATATGAAATTGTGGTGGTGGCGTCTGAAATAGTTCTAGAACCATCTGAAACGTATACATCCCTATCAAGAATGGCTGCGAAATGTAACCTGGTATAGATGGTGGTTGTTGTGATGGTTCCTGTGATGCAGCTGAAGATGAATCAGAAGCGACTGATCTTTATCCATGAGTCGAGGGACGATGCGTCTGTGATAATAGACATATTTCTCAACACCGATGAATACTCCAGGCTCATGCTTCATTGGAAATAAAGAACGACTTACCATTCGTGTTGAACCACTAGTAGTAGTCATCCACAGCTGAATATTGGTCCACATAAATCAGCTCCCTATGGGGAATGCGTCTATGTCGATTCTCCCACATCATCACCCACTCGTTGTGTTTCATCAGTCAATTGACTTCTTTTTCCCCGTCTATCAATGTTATGTAAATTGTCCAGATTCATAAGTGCTTCTGAAATAGATTGTACGAAACCAAATTGTCGGACCACATGATCAGTCGGATGCCACTCGATAATACATAACATATCATAGGACTACAACTATCCATACATCTAGTGGGTCGCTCATATTAGGTGGGATATAATGCCTCATTTCGTCAGTAGCATAAGGAGTCCATTAAAACTACAACAAATATATATAATTCTTTTCAAAATAATATTTTAATTATTAACGATAATTAAAGGTAAATAACCAAATTTAAATACATACTCGTGCACCATCTTTTTGATAAATGAGTAGTCGAATTTCTTCTAATTCGTCTGGTATATCACGATGATCTTTCCTTACACATGACCACTTATTTATTGTAAAAAATATTCATTATATACTCAAAAAATATTTATATACGAACTCAGTATTAAAATTACCTCAACAATAACGGGAAGACTAACGGGTTCTTCACCACCGAATATAAAAATGGCATGTGATTCCACGCTTATAATTGCAGGCATGAGATATCCTCCGATAGCATTTTTTTGATAATCAATTGCAAGACACATTTCTCTATACAAAGATGCCAAAACCGCGGAGCCCCAACTTAATGACCCAACAACTAAAAAATGGGCAAGGTGACGCAACCACGTACAATGAACTTGGTTGTAAAATTTATCAGGCATCAAGATCTCTCCTATCAGTTGTAATATGCAAGCCCATGTAACTCTTTTAGCCTATTCCATGGAACAGTCTTCACTCAAATGTTCAATATGTGATAACGGTATTTGACCACCATTGAAATTAGGCATGATAACTCCAAGATACTCCTCGCACAACGAACGTCAGTCATCATCCGCCACACCCAAAATGACATCCCCATCTACCGGCAGCCCCAAATGTAAGGAAGCATCTTCCATCGTAATCGTACACTCCCCACACGGAAGATGGAACGTGTGTCTCTAGTCTCCACCTCTCGACTAGTGCTGAAATAAGATTGCTTTCAAGGTTACAGTGTCCTTCATATCTAGCTATGTAACCGAATCCAACCTCATTAAATACGGCCAGACACGACTTGATATCTCTAACTTAGCATTACGAATAAATGGGTCTAATATACGGTCATTCTCCTAATTAAATAAATAGTATACAAATTAAAATATAAACTAATACTAAAAAAAGTATTCGCAATAATTGACATAACACAATAATAAAACTAACACAAATTAAATAAATTGTTATTGCATCGACAAAATGACTTGCGATATGATTCTCATCTAAACGCAACAATCTGTCTTCCATTTTATAACTGCAAAACATAAAAAAATTAGACAGTATGTCGGAATCGTCTTTCAGTGGGCCCGAAATTGGGCTTCAACTTGAATAAAATGATTAGAGTTGCAACCGGTAATTTTAAAAATAATATTTAGGTTGATCGGACACCATCTTACTTGATCTTTGCCTTACCAAAAATATGTTGGATACGGGAGTCGGTTACAGTTAAGGAATGATTAACACCCTTGAACTGCCTTTTCGGTACTATTTAATTTACAGTTGTCTTAAATAAGAAAATTGTAATTTAAATTGAAAGATAAAAGTTTGATCCGAATTACACACCTTTAATTGATTTAAAAGCATACCTTTAAAAAAGTCAGAAAAAATGTTAGCTAAAGTAAAATGAAGAATCAAAAAAGACAATAACTATAAAAAAATATCCCGAAATAAAAAAAGAAAATAAATAAATAAAGAGTAAAAAACCAAATAAGTTAACTAAATTAACAAAACAAATCTAAAATAAAGAAAAAGAAAAAAATAATAAAAAAATAGAAACAAAACAAAAATAATAATAAAAAAAATAATATATATATATATATATATAAATGTTAGGTAAAATAATGATAATGATAATAAAAAAAACAAAAAAAAAACATAATTCAACACTCCCCACCTAACCTAACCAACTACCATCATTTCATCAAAAAAAAAGGGAAGAATTCGGGTAGAGAGAGAAAATGATGAAATTAAAGTGGGGGGTCTAGCAAATAATAATAATGAAGGTTAGGTAAAATATATACATATATATATAATATAATATTTAATAAGTAAAAAAATAAAATATAAATAAAAAACTAAAAAATATATAACGTATTTAAAAAAAGGAAAAATAATGATAAAAAATAAAAATATATACAAAAATGTTAGGTAAAAAATAAAATAAAATATATATATAAGTAAAACGTTAGGTTAAATAAATAAATAAATAATAATAATGATTAAAACGCAAATTGAATAAGAAAAGACTAAATTGAAATAAAAAATCAATCATGTAGCCAAATTAAAAGGAAAATAATGTAAAAAACAAATTTAGGGACATTGAATAAGCTTTTAAAACAAAGGGGGGCTGAAAATGTAATTATCCCCATTTTGCTCAAAAGCACGGGTCAAAGCTGGATGGATCGAGTCACAGGTCGATTATCGGGTTGGTATAAATACCACTAATTTAACCAAAACACCTCATTTTTCATTTTAAAACACAACCCCACCTTTTCATTTTCCTCTCAAGTGTTCTTCAAAAAGTGAAGAACACTACCAGGCTTCAACCAAAAACCCAAAATCTGGCCGCCGACTCGTTCATCGGCGGCAAAAAAAATTCTTTTTTAATTTCGAAAGCTTTTCAAACCCCAATCTCGAAAATCCCCTTTATTTTTGAAAAAGGCCTCGGGGAGGGCTAGATCTAGAGTAGATCTTTCGGAAAAAAAACCTCCCCCTAATCCTTAGCCTTCGAAGAAAAAAAGGAAAAAAAGAACAAGCCACTTGCAAGCCTAAAATCGAAAAGTAAGTCTTTTTACCTTCTGTCTCATTCGAAATCTCTACAAAAGTGCATTGGTTTCACTTGTGATTGTTTATGTTTTTTCTCGTATATTTCGAATGTAAAACCTTGTGTACAATAGTGTTCGATTTACATGGTTTTATAGCCTTGAGATTGACTATTTTTAGAGTCCTATTTGGACTCAAATGCCTCGGTTTTTTTTGGTGTTTTATTCAAACTAAAATACTCCTTGTTGACTTGTTTTTTGGTGATGTTGGTGTCCCACACCCACACGTCGCCGAGAAATACGGTCGTCGGTTGTGTGAGAGGAGTCTGCAACTCTCGTGAGAAATGACAGGAACAAAGATGGTGTTAAGGTTTCATAACCCTAACCGGTTCAGGTTGGGCTCCACTGGATTCAGGCTGTAATTTGGATCCCTTGTTTTGTAATTGATGGGCTTGTGGTTGGTCTTTTAGGCCTTGTTTGTACTTGGGTTTGGTGTGTAATGGGTAGTTTGGGCCTGTAAAAGAAAGATACCATGTATTATTATTATTTTTAAGTAAAAAACATATATATATATATATATAATATATATATATATATAATATAATATGTATGGACGAAAATTAGTGTCCACAACTGCCCCTCTTTGTCCTTTTTCGTGGAACGAAAAATATGACAGATAAAAAAGACACAAATTTTCATTTAGGTGGAGTTGAAAATTGACTCTGGTATTTCAATTAAGAATAACTTCCTGTCGAATCGAGTTATGGATGACTCCTCCATCGAGAAGTTGAGTCAATATTGAAATGATATGGAATTAAAGTCGTAGTTCAGAATTTGAATCAGAATATGGTTTCTCGTTTCCAAATTGTAATCAACTTCGGTCTTATTCTTGAAATGTGGTTGATAGGGCCTCGAGCTGAATGAAATCAAACTCGAAAGTTTTCTTTGATAGATAACCCTTCTCACCTTGAGTTAAGATGTGCTAAGCTGAGAGATTGCCCCAGATCTTCTTTTTTGACTTAAAGACCTCGACTTCAACCAGAAAGTAGTTTCTTGATGCTACCATGTGTTTGATGTGTCATCGAGCTGAATGGAATCGAACTCGACATTTTTTGTTGACAGATAGCTTTTTAGACTCAAGCTAAGCTGTAAATTTGACATGGCCTTGAGCTGAATAGAATCGAACTCAAAGGTTTATTGACAGATAGCCCTTCTCGCCTTGAGCTATGTTGTAAATTTGTTATGCCTTTGAGCTGAATGTAATCGAACCTGAAGGTCTTTGTTGGCAGATCGCCCTTCTTTCCTTGAGCTATGCTGAAAATTTGAATGCCTTTGAGTTGAACGTAATCAAACTCGAAGGTCTTGGTTGACAGATAGCCCTTCTCGCCTTGATCTATGCTGCAAATTTGATATGCTTTTGAGCTGAATGTAATCGAACTCGAAGGTCTTGCTTGACAGATAACACTTCTTACCTTGAGTTATGCTGCAAAATTGATATGCCTTTAAGCTGAGTGTAATCGAACTCGAAGGTCTTTGTAACACCCCAACCTGTACTCGACCCGGATACGAGTCCGAGATGTCACATTGATATTTCAAAACCTTTATTCTTGTAAAATAACTTAACATTTGAACTCTTTTTAAGAAAATACGATCATATATTGTTCAATTATGTTTGGTATAAAATTTTGAGATAAAAACATATTTATGAACAGTGAAATACGGTATGAACAATACCGTGAACATTAATGAACAGTAATAAACAATGCAATGAGCAGTGCTACAGTGCATCGATGCATTGCTACAGTGCATCGATGCACCAAAATTTCGAAGCAAAATTGTGCATCGATGCACTGCTATAGTGAATTTCGTAAAACGTTCATAAAACTCGTAAAAATTTAGTCGTTCATTACTATACAATTGCCATTTACATATACACGTTTAAAACATTACAAAACTCAATCGTGTGACTTTTCAAAACCGATTAGAACATATCGGATTTAATCCTTTATTTACATGCCAACCAATTTCCTTATTACAAAATACATACTATACATTTCTTTTCAAAACCTACCTGTGAAACAATCACACGTTAAGTCATAGACTTAGTGAGGCATATAAACATATAATAAAAATCATAAAATATTTCATATATTAAATTACGTACATGCACATATACTATCTTTATCATGATCTCTATCATAATTGTTAACCCATTTATCATGTGATCTTGTATTTTCCATTTCTGTATATCGTGTATCTTTTCATATAATCAATTCACACATATACATATATCATTAACATGTTTATCGGTACTTATATTACTATTACTAATTTCTTTTAATCATGTAAGCATATACTGAACCTTTCTATACTCACCATCGGTCATCCATATCATTTCACAATAGAGCACACATAGTATCATATCCAGTTATTTATTTACTCTCTTTAAAGACTATGTATTAGCCCATGTATACTTTTGAGAACTTAAGGTATGTGAGTACATTGAGGTTGTGCGCCACTATGCTGTCACCACAGCTCATATAAATGTCCCGAATGACTTATCCAGAGGTCATAAAGAACCTCGAAAACTGTCCATAGGTCCCAAAGAACCTAGGTAAACTGTCCATATGTTCCTTAGAACATAGGTATACTGTCCATATGTCCCGAAAGACACTGGTAATTATGTTCATATGTCCCGAAAGACATATGTAATTATGTCCATATTTCCCGAACGACATAGGTAATTCTGTCCATATGTTCCATAGAACATAGGTAGACCCTCAACTCTTGGCTTTCCAACTATACCTATATCTCTCATATCACATAACATGGGAATTCTCTTTCATATCATTTCACATATTCACATGCATATTTCACTTTCCATATGATTTCATAATCATATGTCATTTACCTTATAACACTTCTCTTGTGTTCATATGACATGTAAATCATTGTCATCTCTTGTTCTCATGCGTTTCCCATACATCACATATATCACATATTCATATAGGCTCACGATTTTTATCACCTATCATGACATTTCACATATACACTTTTATATCACATAAACCCATATCTTCTTATCACATAGCTTCTTATTATATCATTCAAATACTTCAATATCATTGGACTTATTTCACTTTATTACATAATCACTTATGTCAATACACATAACTTATATTATAATTTCCTATATTCATGTAGTTCAGTATCACCTATCACATATACATATAAGCATGTAGATCATGTCACATATAATAACATATACCCATTTCTATTTATTCATACACACATAAGAATCACCTAGTGTATCTCATAGACATATCATTTCATCCCTTTAGCACATAGCTCATATAACTTTTCCTGCATATTCATGTCATATAATTAAATCTAGACTTATCACAAGTCTAGAACTAAATATACTACTATAATCATGCTATGCATATGCACTTACCTTAGCCTTGCTTTGATTCGATCCTAATTCTTTGATTGTTCCGAAACTTGTTTAGGCTCAATTTCTACATAAGCATAATTTCCAAGACGATTATCAGAAGCCTAAACCTTATAACTTGATGTTAATAACTCAGGCTAATTTAATAAACCAAATTTATCTTTTCCTTTAAGAGTGTATCGATGCACTATGGGTGCATCGGTATACAAAATAGCTTCGAAATATCCATGCATCGATGCACCTACCCAGAAATCACTGTTCATTGCAAGAAAATTCACTCTTTCAATTTCAATTCTTCAAGTTTCATTCCCTTTCATATTCTTAACTCAAATATACATGCTTAAACTCATTTATATCTATTTATTTCATCTTAAACCTCAAAATTCTATTCTCCATATAGAAATCAATAATCATACCAAATTTTCCATGTTATCCAAACTTAATTCTAACACTTCTAACTTCTTATTCTCATAGATGATAAGTCAAATTCATCCTCCAAATTTATTTAAACCTTCTTATTCAAAATTCCACCTAAAACCCCATTTTATTTAATCTTTCGTAACTTCTTCATCTTTTTATTTTAAGATAACTTAAGCTTTCCTTAAGCTTAGTTATCATTTAATGATCAAACCTCACTCTTAAAATTAACAAATAATCAACAAAATATTAAACTCACCTTTGCTCTAGCTTGGGCACGTTAGAATAGAAGAAGATAAGAAGATGAAGAAGATAAGTTTGAAAACTTATCTCTTTCCACATGCATCACATGGGTATTATAATACCCACTAAATTTTATTTAATTATTTTTCTTGTTCAATGACCTATTTGCCCTTTGATTATTTCAATAATTACTAACAACCCTTCAGGAAATACTTTCAAATAAATCATTGAACTTTTCAACTTTTTCACTTTAATCACTAAATTCTGAAATTTTACAATTTGATCACTAACCCGTAGTTTGGGATGTTACAGTCTTGGTTGATAGATAACCCTTCTTGCTTGAGTTATACTGCAAATTTGATATGTCTTTGAGCTGAGTGTAATCGAACTCAAAGGTCTTGGTTGACAGATAACCTTTCTCGCCTTGAGTTATGCTGTAAATGTGATATGCCTTTGAGCTGAGTGTAATCGAACTTGAAGGTCTTAGTTGACAGATAGTCCTTCTCTTCTTGAGCTGTGTTGCAAATTTAATATGCCTTTGAGATGAGTGTAATTGAACTTGAAGGTCTTTTGTTAACAGATAACCCTTCTTGCCTTAAGTTATTCTATAAATTTGATGTTCCTTTGAGCTGAAAGTAATCGATCTTGAAGGTC
This sequence comes from Hibiscus syriacus, assembly GCF_006381635.1. Lineage (NCBI taxonomy): Eukaryota > Viridiplantae > Streptophyta > Magnoliopsida > Malvales > Malvaceae > Hibiscus > Hibiscus syriacus. Next base: position 475,840 of record NW_024062732.1, read on the forward strand.
TTGGTTGACAAATAGCCCTTCTCGCCTTAAGCTATGTTGTAAATTTGTTATGCCTTTGAACTGAATGTAATCGAACCCGAAGGTCTTTGTTGGCATATAGCCCTTCTCGCATTGAGTTATGCTGCAAATTTTATATACCTTTGAGATGAATGTAATCGAACTCGAAGGTCTTAGTTGACAGATAACCCTTCTTGCCTTGAGTTATGCCTTCAAATTTGATATGCCTTTGAGCTGAGTATAATCGAACTCGAAGGTCTTTTGCTGGCATATAACCCTTTTCGCCTTGAGTTATGCTTTGAATTGTTCCTTTAAGTGGAAAAATGGCTCCCATTTATGGGTCTAAGCCGGTCATAATTCTCATGTGGTTCTCCTGAGCGGGTCTGAACCAGGTGAGATGATCTTTGGATTACTCCCCTTCACGGGAAAGTCATGTGGTAAATTGTGTCAGCCACTCGTCGTGGAGTTAAACTGAACTAGATAATTTCTGAATTGGTTCTCGAACCCATCTGAAGTTGATTGTCGAGCTTTCAATCTGTCGAGTTGGTTGAGATGTAGCTTCTCGCTACTGAGTTAAGCAACTACCATCGATCTTTAAAGGTGCTTTTGAATCGAGTATACTTCGTCTTGAAGTCGAAACTTGACTCTAAAAGCTGCAAAAATCATGTATACTAAAATGATGAATGTGTGCTCTTAAGTATGTCTAAGATGCATGCCACATGAATTAGTCATGTTTTATCTCCTGAATGGAGTCTCGTGCTTTATCTGCCGATCTAGTCCTTGGAATCAATCATGCCCCATTTTCTTCTCGGGTTGAAGCCTTTCACCTTTAAGACTATCCTGTTTGAAAATGCTTTTTCTCTTTCTCTTATTTTAGAAGGGAAAAAATATAAGAATTTTGTAAAACATTGCCCCCTAATTCAGGCTTGCAATCGAATTAAATCATAAACATGAGTTCAAAATATATCAAAGGTATCAATAGCTCTTTTAATGCTTTTAGAGTTATAGCTCTTTGACAAATATTCAAATGGATGAGTTGGCTTTAGGTTGGCCTCTTATTTTCTAAGGTTTCAGCCATAAAAATATCATTTTTTTCTTGGTTATTGAACATGTCTTTTTCTTGGCTTGTTATTTTAATCGGATGCAGACAAAATGACGCAACTAGCATAATCAATTAATAGACCTTCTATTTCGGTCCTCTGAAATCTTTCATTTATTCAAGCTTTATAAACTCATCTAACAAAGGCAATGCAAAAATATCGCTCTAAAAATGAAATTCCTGAGTGCTCGTGTGAAATTTACTATAACAGGTGCTTCTTAACTCCATTAGTCTATCTTTACCGAAACTCCTTATTTAAGTAAATTTGATTTAATTTTTCCATTGTCTGGCTAGCTGGATCCATAAAGTTGGGGTGTTTAACCAATTGCTCTAGAGAGACAGCTCAATATTATAAATACCTTTATCAGGCTAGCTGAATATTATCCATAAAGTCGGGGTGTTTAACCAATTGCTTTAGAGGGACAACTCAAGCTTTATTGTATATTATAATCACCTTTATCAGGCTAGCTGAATCTTATCCATAAAGGTGGGGTGTTTAACCAATTGCTCTAGAGGGTTAGTTCAAGCTTTATTGTATATATCATATTATAATATGGGTATACGGATCCAATTTCTTAAGTTTGTCAAGAAGAACCTGTTATTAGGTGTTGTTGAAAGTCAAAAAAATTCATCTTTAGTGTTTAATTTCCAAGCAGCTCACCTAAACTAGATTCACCTACTCGACTATTATATCTGTAAAGATCATGATCTTCATTGAACGTCTTAAACAAAAAGTATAGTAATGTCACATGCAAAAGATACCCCATGCTGTCCGCATCTATACACATCTAAATACCAAGCCTCTTTTTCATTCCCTTATGAGAAGAGAAGGCTATACTGGTTATTTGCAAGAGAATGGTACGTTGTTTGAGCGTATCTTCTTGGGTAAAGTCAAAGTCCTTGTTTTATTGCTTTTAAATCATGTTACTTTGTCAAAGATCTGTAACTCTAAACCACTTACAGAGTTTTTTAATTCAATTGATATTCAAAGAATTGCAAGTTTGCAAATTTTATTCATTGCTTGCCATCTTTAAAGTAACATAACTTTATTTAAATGTTCAAAAACAAGTTACACCCAAAATATGAGAAAGTTCAAAAATGAATTCAAATAGGATGCTGCAAATGATGAAATGAAATGATCTTCTTCCTTATTTGGATGCCCCCGAGTTGTTAAAGTTGATCCAGTTCTTGTTACGCATATTCTGTATAAATTTCTTAAATACGTAACAGTTCTCAATAGTGTGCCTTGGGACACCGCCATGATATTCATAATGAGCATTATCATCATACCATTTAGGGTATGGGGGCTTCATGGGTTCCACCGGATATGGTGACATTACGTGGGTGTCAAAAAGCTGTTGGTAAAGCTCCTTGTAGGTTATAGGAATAGGGTCGAAATGTTCTCTTTCCTTCCTAGGTTCTCTGGAATCTTGACTAAAAAGTACATGGCGTAAAGCTGCAGATGATTTTAGTTTGTATATTATAACACCTTTATTAGTGGTAGGTGTTGATGTTGTTAATCTCTCCATCCCTCTCTTTCATAGGAGGTTTCTTACTAGCCTCTCTATCCTTAATCTTGCCTTGTTTTATGGTCGTTTCTACTATCTCTCTGGCCATGACCAAGTCTGAAAAATTACCGGATGTGATTGCAACCATATGCCCGAAGTAAGGAGCCTTTAGTATCTGTATAAAGAGCTTTGAGTTTCTTTCTTATCCAATGGTGGATGAACTTGTATAGTCAAATCCATCCATTTCTACGCGTATTATCTAAAACTCTCTTTATGTTTCTTTTTCATGCTTTGTAGCATAACTCGATCGGGTATCATGTCATTGACATGCTTGTATTGTTCTAGAAATGACTTGGCTAAATCCTTCCAAGTTTTGATATGGGATCAGCTTAGCTGATTATACCATCGATGACTGAGCCGACAGACTCTCCTGGGAGCAATGGATTAGGAGTTAGTTGTTTTCTACATATTCTGTTATCTTTCGGCATAATATGGTAATGTGGGCATATGGACAGCTGTTTCCATTGAACTTCTCAAATTTCGAGAAATGAATTTTGGAGGAAGAACTAAGTCTGGGAGTAGACTAAGTTATGCTGCATCGACTCTATGGTAATCATGGTCTCCTTTAACTACCTTCATTTGGTCCTCCAATTGCTTGATTTTCTCCTCCATCTTCTTTGTTTTGTCTTCTTCATCCAAATCTGGTTATGGTAATAACCCAGATTGTTCTCAGGGTTAGATATAGTAGTATGTATCTTTGCAGCAGATGGGGTCTTCACTTTTTGTAGCGGATGATTCCCATTGAAGTTCTTGTAAGATTCCAAGTGAGACAACCACTTGTGGGGTAGGTGGCATAGTTACCCCTTTCAATGAACCTGCCCCAGGGGCACTGTCTGACGTAGGCCTGCTAGCTTGGCAACAATATGATCAAACAAGGACTATTGGCTCTTCGTGATTGTAGCCAGAGTACTCAGACCGCTCTGGTTTATCGTATCTTCTAGTTATCTATATAACTTACACATATTTTCCTCGAGTTGAGCAATTTTTGCTTCCATCTTCTTCTTTTTTGAACGGGTGTTATGCGAATGGGGCGTGTCCAATGCTTGAGGTGGTATATCCAATATTTTTTCCTTTTGATGAGACATGCTTCTGTTAGTTAATGCGAATATAAAGAAATGAAAATAACAAAATGCAAAATATGTCTAAATGCATGATGCATGCGATGTTCAAGGCATTGTTGATCCAAAAATGTGTCTGTTATTATAAATAATCCTTATTGAGGACAAAAGTGTTATTTCTTAAGTGACAAAAACATTTTAAAGGTAAATTCTTCTAGACCCAAACAGCTTCTGACTGGTTGATTCATCTTCCACTTTTTCTCTCACCGGTTGAATACCCTATCAAATGTTCTAGCTCTTCTGGCTAAACCGTGCTAATAACGAGCTACTTTTTGTACTTGTCCTAAGAAGTCTCGAATGACTGCATCTCTGATTTTTACCGAAAACGACTTTAGAAGCCTCCATTGAAGGGAACTATCTAAAACTCACTTGTTTGCTTCTTGGATTTGTCAATAATGGCTTGTTATCTTTGAAGGAGCTCTTCAGGTCATTAACCTTTTTCCTTGTCTTAACCCTACAACCCCTGTCAGCTCAAAAAGTTGACTTTTGGTGTGCACAATGTAAATCTCGGTCTATTCTGAGTATTCTTTGACCATAGATAGACTTCTGAGTTTTTCATCTCTTGTATTATAACCCCTTTGTCCATTAATGCAGATTATTTACGTTTAACGAACACGTTTTTGGTGGATCAATACCTCTTTTGAATGATGTAAATGATGAAAATAAAATAAAAGAGAACAACAATGAAAAGAGTTAGTGAGGTAAAGATAATAATCAAAATAATCATAAAAATAAAAGTCCTACCCCACATGATATCTACCCCGCATGCTTATTATTTGTAACATCCTCAATATCGGTGAGTGACTAAATTGAAATATTTAGAATTTGTTGGTCAAAGTGGATAAATTGAAAGTTTGGGGGAATCACATGAAAAATGTTGTGTAGGATTTAAATATTAAAAAAGGAAATATGGAAGGACAAAATGGTCATTTGCAAGGAAAATAATTAATTTGGTTAGATATATATGGAGGCCACGTGAATGAGAGGAAGAAAATATCTAAGCTTCCAGACAACTCTTCTCCTCCTTTCTTCTTTGTGCGTATGAACCAAGGTAAAGGTAAGAATTCTTATTAGTTGTTTATTAGTTGAGATTTAAGTTTGGTTTTGCTCCTTAGATGCTAATTAAGCTTAAAGAAAGCTTAATTTGTTTTAAAACCATAAGAAGAAGGGAGATTGAAGAATTAAAGATTTGGAGTTCTTAAATGAAATTTTGAAATAAAGTTTATAATGAGAATTGGAAGTTGAATTTGACTTGTTACCAACTTGATTAAGGGATATGAAGGGTTAGAATCAGATTTAGAACATGTGGGAATTTGAGTAAGATTCTTAAATTCTCTGTGGAGGAATGGATTTTGAAGTTTTAGAGATATTGAATGTGTATTAATTAGTTTAAATAGGTGTATGAGAGTTAAGAATATAAAAGGGGGTGAAATATGAAGAGTTGAGAGGATTAGGAAGGAATTTTCGTGCTAAAATAACATTTTTGGGCTATGTGCATCGATGCACATTCAATGTGTACCGATGCATCAAGGGTAAAATCCCAGAAATTGTTCAAGGTGTATCGATGCACATGAAGTGTATCGATGCACTCCTTTAAAATAAAAACATCGAATGTCATCAGTGTATCGATGCTCCCGCTTAAAGTACAAACATCGAATGGGATTTATGTACCGATGCATAGATAGTGCATCGATGCACCCATCAAGGGATGCATCGATACATGGGGTAGTACATCGATGCATACCTTCGTTAAAAGATGGAAATAGCTTTGTTTTTAGCCTAATGAGTGATAGTTTAGAATATATCAATTATAATACTGATATGGATCCATGTATGATTATGTAGATACCGAAATCGAGCAAGTTTTGGAATGATCACCGAGTTAGAATTCAATCGAAAGGAAGGAAGTCATAGGAATAATTAGTAATCAATGAGGACAAGGTTAGTGCATATTAGATAGTGTATTATGTTTAATGGAAATAAGACTTGCGACAAGTCTATTTCCTATAGTATAATGCATGAACTTATTAATATGAACATATGTTTGACATGATACATGTGTGTTATTGATTATTGCATATGTTAAATGATATGTGTGAATACAAGGTTATATGATACATGATAAATGTATATAGTATATATGAACAAAGGATGATATGAAAAAGGATATAAGAGTATTATGTGATTTATAGAAAACATATGTGAACAATAAATAGTAATGATATACATGTTATATGAACACAAGAGAAGTGTTATAAGTTACGTGATATATGCATATGAAATCATATGAACAGTTATAAGTACATGTGAAGATATGAAATAATAAATAATAATGCTCATGTTATATATTATGAGGGCTAGAGGTATAGTTAGCATGCCAAGAGTCGATGGATTATCAGTGGTCCTTCGGGACATAGTGGTCCTTCGGGACATTTCATAGTGGTCCTTCTGGACATTTCATAGTGGTCCTTCAGGACAAATTCATATGCCCCTAGTGGGACCCTATATGAGTTGTGGTAACAGCATAGTGCACAACCTCAATAGACTCACACATCTACAGTTCTCACGTGTGTACATGGGCTAATAAATAAATAACATGTGTTGTATATATTTTGTGATATTAATTGTATAATTTATCGGATGATATATGTATTGCTTGGTTAAATGAATCAGATGATTAAAAATGTTAGGTATAAAAGGATATAATTACAAGATACAAATGATAGTAAGAATTGTGATGAAAACGATGTGTGATATGTATATATATATGTATACTTTACCTTATATTTAATGTTATAATTGTTTGGTATGGCATTACAAGATTACCTATTCATGCATGTTTAAAAAGTTAGAGTTTTCTTCCATATTTTATTATGCCTCACTAAGTCTGTGACTTAGCATGTAAGTGATTTACACGTAGGTACCAAGAATCGAGAAGAACATAAATAGGAGTGGCAAGAACAACAACACTGCTAGAAGATCAGATCAGAAGTAACTAATAAAGTAGGTATTTTGTTATGTATAGTGTGTTGGCATGTAAGAAAAGTGTTAGTTACAAATGTTCTGATCAGTTTTGTCTTGTTTTGGTTAACTTTTGTAAAGTAACAATGTTATTTAATGAAAGTTTTAAATTTCCTTGATTTTTCGTCAAGAGTCAAAGTTTGAAAAGTCAATGTGACACCTCAGACTCGTATCCGGGTGGGTACGGGTTGAGGATGTTACATTTAATGGTATTAGAGCTAACGTTTAGTCGATTATCGGCATAAACCGGAGTCTAGAGTGTCATATAAAGTATACATACCAATAAAATAATGAAAACTTCTGATCTGATATAATAGTAAGTATGTTGTTTTGCTAATAGAACGATTTGATTATATTTTATTAGATGTCCAGACAAGATAGCTCCCGAAGTGAAGCAGGAGATGATAGATTAACTGAGAGTAGTAATTCACTTGCCCTGGCCAGCAAGGTGAAGAACGGGCACCTTCTGGAGTGTCTGTAGCTGATCAAGATGTATTATTTAGGACGTTGGACGCGGTATTGGCGCGTTTCCAACCTCTTGTCTCCTCAACACAGAGAATGAATATGGAAAAAGAGTTAAAAGGATTATGAGCTCCTGAGTTCAAAGGTGAAGCCGATGAAGGTCCAGTTGTTGCGGACCTTGTGCTTAACGATGTGAAAATCATGCTCGAAGGACTCCATTGTTCTAATATGGAAAAGTTAGATGGAGTAGTCTCCTTGCTGTGTGGGCAAGCGAGAATTTGGTGGACGAATGTCACTTTGAAGATGCCAAGTGATCAGATAACTTGGTATTTGTTTTTGGAAAAATTTAAGCACAAGTATATAGGAGATCAGTTCATCAGGCAAATGAAGCAAGAATTTTTGAATTTGAAGCAGATTAATCATACTGTGTATGATTATGAGTGCGAGTTTAAAAAGTTAAGTCGTTTTGCAACTGAGTTGATTCTAACCGAGAAAGATTTGTGTGATTGGTTTGTAGAGGGCTTGTGCCCGAGATTAAAAGAGATGTTAATTGTGTTAAATTTGTCCTCGTTTCAAGAGATAGTAAATCATTCGAAAGCTCTTGAAAGAGCTCAGAATGAACAATTTGGGGAGTAGAGAGCTCAATCTTCTATAAGAACTGGGGTTTCATCGAGCATGGTACCACCCAAGAAAGGTAGAGATTTGGGTTTTCGATCTCAATCACTGCCAGAATCGATGGCATCATCTGTTAAAGAATCAAATCAAATGAGAGTTAAACAAACTCAGTATGGAAGGTCTAGTGATAAGCGAGCACAGAAGAGTCAAATTATACAATGTCATATTTGTGGAAGAAGACATAGTGGATTGTGTAGAGTGGTCACTAGAGCCTGTTCGCGATATGGATAAGCAGGGCATTACATGAAGGATTTTTTGTTGAGGGCTGGAGAGCATGTATAGTCAGAGCGATCTTCGTCGATGTCTTAGAGAGGAAACGGTAGAGGTAGAGGAAGAAATCAGACCGAATCTTCTACTCAACAGGAAATACGCTCCACAACTAAAGTATATAATCTCCAGATCAATGAGGACTGTGATGACCCAGAGATAGTAGCAGGTATTTTTTCTATTGTACAGTAAATGTGTTATGATATTGGTTGATTCGTGTTGTATATTTATATATGAGTAGTGAATGGGTGAGAGAATGGGAATTTAGATAGAAGTCATTTGTAGTAATATTAAAGTGACAAATTTAGTAGGGCACAGTGCTCAGGTAAACAAGATATGTGGAAGGTGTTCCATTTGGATTCAGGGAATTGAATTCTTTATTAATCCAATAGAGTTATTTTTAGGGATTGGAAATAATAATATTGGAGATGGACTAGTTAATAGTTAGTATGCAAATGACGATGGTAAATTAGGAAGAGGTACAACTAATCAGCTTAGACGGATTGTAAATATCAGTGTTGGAAGATATATGTTATGGGGGATAAAATGTTTTGATTGAATAAGGATTTTACAAGGAATGAGGTTGTGCAAGTAGTGTTAAATATTAGAATTATGGAAATGCAATGAGGAATGTTATTTAAAGATAAATATAAGTGATATGAAAGGATTATGGAAGCATAAGGAAAAAGATATGATTTATGAGATAAGAATATGGTGGTTTATGAAGAATTAAATAGATATAAAGGAATTAATTGGAAATGAGTGTAAAGTGTGAATAATAGGTTTGATAAGGAAGTAAGGAAATGATAGATAGTGTTGTGGAATAATGGTTTGGTTTTAGAAATATATGTTTTCACCAATTATGATGAGGAGTAAATGTTATAGATAAGAAGATAATGATTTAGTTATATGTATTAAGGAAGTTAAAGTATAATTGAAAGAATGTTTTCTCGGTTCAGATAGTGAAGGATAAGTTTATTGTGTTGCAAATGACATGGATGTATAAATTTAGGTTATGATAACCCGAGATTAACTAAAGAGGTAATATGTGAATATGAATATGAGACGGGTAGACAGTAGTTTAATCTACTAGTACATTGAAAATTCAAGGATGAATTTTCTTAAAGGAGGGGAGATTTGTAACATCCTCAATATCGAGTGAGTGACTAAATTGAAATATTTCAGAATTTGTTGGTCAAAGTGGATAAATTGAAAGTCTGGGGGAATCACATGAAAAATGTTGTGTAGGATTTAAATATTAAAGAAGAAAATATTGAAGGACAAAATGGTCATTTGCAAGGAAAATAATTAATTTGGTTAGATATATATGGAGCCACGTGTATGAGATAAAGCAAATATCCAAGCTTCTAGACAACTCTTCTCATCTTTTCTTCTTTGTGCGTATAAACCAAGGTAAAGGTAAGAATTCTTATTAGTTGTTTATTAGTTGAGATTTAAGTTTGGTTTTGCTCCTTAGATGCTAATTAAGCTTAAGGAAAGCTTAATTTGTTTTAAAACTACAAGATGAAGGGAGTTGGAAGAATTAAAGATTTGGAGTTCTTGAATAAAATTTTGAAATAAAGTTTATAATGAGAATTGGAAGTTGAATTTGAGTTGTCACCAACTTGATTAAGGGATATGAAGGGTATCAGATTTAGAAAATGTGGGAATTTGAGTGATATTCTTAAATTCTATGTGGAGGAATGGATTTTTGAAGTTTAAGAGATATTGAATGTATATTAATTAGTTTAAATAGGTGTATGAGAGTTAAGAATATAAAAAGGGGGAGAAATATGAAGAGTTGAGAGGATTAAGAAGGAATTTTCGTGCTAAAATAACATTTTTGGGCTATGTGTATCGATGCACATTCAATGTGTACCGATGCATCAAGGGTAAAATCCCGGAAATTGTTCAAGGTGGATCGATGCACATGAAGTGTATCGATGCACTCCTTTAAAAAAACATCGAATGTCATCAGTGTATCGATGCACAAGTAGTGCATCGATGCACCCGCTTAAAGTACAAACATCGAATGTGATTTATGTACCGATGCATAGATAGTGCATCGATGTACCCGTCAAGGAATGCATCGATACATGGGGTAGTGTATCGATGCATACCTTCATTAAAAGATAGAAATAGCTTTCTTTTTAGCCTAATGAGTGATAGTTTAGAATATATCAATTATAATATTGATTTGGATCCATGTATGATTATGTAGATTTCGAAATCGAGCAAGCTTTGGAACGATCACCGAGTTAGAATTCGATCGAAAGGAAGGAAGTCATAGGAATAATTAGTAATCAGTGAGGACAAGGTGAGTGCATATTAGATAGTGTATTATGTTTAATGGAAATAAGACTTGTGACAAGTCTATTTCCTATAGTAGAATGCATGAACTTATTAATATGAGCATATGTTTGACATGATACATGTGTATTATTGATTTTTGCATATCTTAAATGATATGTGTGAATACAAGGTTATATGATACATGATAAATGTATATAGTATATATGAACACATGATGATATGAAAAAGGATATAAGAGTATTATGTGATTTATAGAAAACATATGTGAACAATAAATAGTAATGATATACATGTTATATGAACACAAGAGAAGTGTTATAAGTTACGTGATATATACATATGAAATCATATGAGCAGTGATAAGTATATGTGAAGATATGAAATAATAAATAATAATGCTCATGTTATATATTATGAGGGCTAGAGGTATAGTTGGCATGCCAAGAGTCGAGGGATTATCAGTGGTCCTTCAGGACATAGTAGTCCTTCGGACATTTCATAGTGGTCCTTCGGGACAAATTCATATGCCCCTAGTGGGACCCCATACGAGTTATGGTGACAGCATAGTGTACAACCTCAATAGACTCACATATCTACAGTTCTCACGTGTGTACATGGGCTAATAAATAAATAACATGTGTTGTATATGATTTGTGATATTAATTGTATGATTTATCGGATGATATATGTATTGCTCGGTTAAATGAATTAGATGTTTATTAAAAAGGTTAGGTATAAGAAGATATAATTACAAGATATAGATGATAGTAAGAATTGTGATGAAAATGATGTGTGATATGTATATGTATACTTTACCTTATATTTAATGTTATAATTGTTTGGTATGGCATTACAAGATTACCTATTCATGCATGTTTAAATAGTTAGAGTTTTCTTCCATATTTTATTATGCCTCACTAAGTCTGTGACTTAGCGTGTAAGTGATTTACACGTAGGTACCAAGAATCGAGAAGAACAGAAATAGGATTGGCAAGAACAGCAGCACTAAGATCAGATCAGAAGTAACTGATAAAGTAGGTATTTTGTTGTGTATAGTGTGTTGGCATGTAAGAAAAATATTAGTTACAAATGCTCTGATCAGTTTTGTCTTGTTTTGGTTAACTTGTGTAAAGTAACAATGTTATTTTAATGAAAATTTTAAATTTCCTTGATTTTTCGTCAAGAGTCAAAGTTTGAAAAGTCAATGTGACACCTCAGACTCGTATCCGGGTCGGGTACGGGTTGAGGGTGTTACATTATTCCTACCCAGACATGATCTCTATCCCACATGTTAATTTTGAACCAGTCCTAACTGTATAAATTTCTAGTCCACATGCTTTTAACAGAAAATAAAGCAAGAAATAATCTCAAAGCAGTCTAGGGTTTGAAATGAGGTTTTGGGTAGTCTCTAATTCTCTGTAGTCTCCCAGTTTAGGTTCTAAAAAAAAGTACCCGAGTTCTCCTTGCTGGTGCCCCTTTGGCTTGCCAGACCCTTAATCCTAAGCCCATTACAAGCTTATGTAGACTAAGTTCAACTCGACAGGATACATTCTCTTATGCCCGCACGGAGAATAAATTCTCATGAAGACATAAGGTATATGAATCCCGAAGGCTACTTGTTAGGCCAGTGCGAAGAATAAATTCTCACGAATGCGTCGCTTTCACCCCCACTTAAAAGGGTTCAGAGCTCGAGAATTAGCCTTAGATAGAAAAACAAATTTGATAAGCTGAAACCACTGAAAGAAATAGTCAGTACAACTATTTATTTGAAGGAAAAAAATAATCAAAAGTAAGTAATAAGGATCGAAAAGTTACCCTAAAATTTAAACTTACCCTTTTCATTAAAAAGACAACTAGAAATTAATCTTTAGCCTAACTCACTTACCTGTCGCCAAGCTGTCGGAACTGTCTTTCGGGTGGGCCTGGAATTGGGCTTCGACTTGAATAAAATGATTAGAGTCGCCACCAATCATTTTAAAAACAATATTTAGGCTGATCAGACACCATCTTACCTGATCTGCACTTACCAAAAATATGTTGGATTCGGGAGTCGGTTACAGTTAAGGAAGGATTAGCACCCTTGAACTGCCCTTTCGGTACTAATTAATTTCCAGTTGTCTTAATTAAGAAAATTGTAATTTAAATTGAAAGATAAAAGTTCTATCCGAATTACTCACCTTTAATGGATTCAAAAGCATACCTTTAAAAAGTCAGAAAAATTGTTAGCTAAAGTAAAATGAAGAATCAAAAAATACAATAACTATAAAAAATATCCCGAAATAAAAAAGAAAATAAATAAAAATGAGTAAAAACAAAATAAGTTAACTAAATTAAGGAAACAAATCGAATAAAATAAAGAAAAGGAAAAAATAAAGACATAAACAAAACAAAAATATAATATATATATATATATATGTTAGGTAAAATAATAATAATGATAATAAAAACAAAATTAAAAAAACACATAATTCAACACTCCTCGCCTAACCTAACCAACTACTATCATTTCATCAAAAAAAGGGGAAGAATTCAGGTAGAGAGAGGAAATGAAGAAATTAAAGTGGGGGCTAGCAAATAATAATAATGAAGGTTAGGTAAAATATATACATATATATATAATATTTAATAAGTAAAAAATAAAATAGAAATAAAAAAATAGAAATAGAAATAAAAAAACTAAAAAAAACATATAACATATTTAAATAAAAAAGGCAAAAAATAATGATAAAAAATAAAAATATATACAAAAATGTTAGGTAAAAAAATAAAATAAAATATATATAAATAAAACGTTAGATTAAATAAATAAATAATAATAATGATTAAAATGCAAATTGAATAAGAAAATACTTAATTGAAATAAAAAATCAATCAGGTAGCCAAATTAAAAGGAAAATCAATTTAAAAAAACAAATTTAGGGATGTTGAATGAGCTTTTAAAACAAAAAGGACTGAACACATAATTATCCCCCTTTTCCTCAAGAACAAGCGGGTCAAAATTAGATGGATCGGGTCACGGGTTGGTATAAATACCACTAATTTAACCCAAAACACCTCATTTTTCATTTTAAAACACAACCCCCTGTAACATCCTCAATACTGGGTTAGTGACTAAATTGTAAAGTCTCAAAATTTGGTGATTAAAATAGAATGATTGAATAGTATAAAGATTTATATGTAAATTATTGTATAGGATTGAATTGAAAAGAAGAAGGAATTGAAGGGCAAAAGGGTCATTTACAAGGAAATAAGTAAAGAAAGGTTATATATTAATCTACGTGGGTTGAAGAGAGGGGAACACAAAGGCTTCCAGAGTTCTCTTCTTCTTCTTTCTTCCTTGTGTGTGTGAAGCAAAACAAAGGTGAGTTTTCTGATTATTGAGTTTCTTGTTAAATTTAAGATTGGTTTTTTATTATTAGATGATAACTAAGCTTAAGGAAAGCTTAAGTTATCTTAAAATCGAAGGATGATGGAGTTAGGAGAGATTAAAGATTAGAGGCTCTTTAATGAAATCTTGAAATAGAGTTCATATCTAGAATTGGAAGTTAAAATTTACTTGTCATCAATCTAGTTAAGACATACTAAGTGTTAGAAGTGGAATTAAATCATGTTGCAAAATTGGTATAATTCTTGAATTTCATGAGGATGCTAGGATTTTGAGGTTTAAGATGAAATAAATGAGTATAGATTGGTTTAAGTATGTGTACTGGAGTTAAGAATATAAAAGATGAAACATGAAGGATTTAAGCTAAAATATATGAGTTTTCGGGTTTAAGAAGTGAATTCTGGGCAGAGTGAATCGGTACACATTCAATGTGTACCGATGCATCAAGGGTAAAATCCCAGAAATTGTTCAAGGTGTATCGATGCACATGAAGTGTATCGATGCACTCCTTTAAAATAAAAACATTGAATGCTATAAGTGTATTGATGCACAAGTAGTGCATCGATGCACCCTTAAGATTAAAACATTGAAGGTGATTTGTATACCGATGCACAGGTAGTGCATCGATGCACAGGTAGTGCATCGATGCACACGTTATGGAATGCATCGATACACTATAGAGTGCATCGATGCATACCTTCATTAAAAGATGAAAATAACTTTCTTTTTAGCCTAAGGAGTAATAGTTTAGAATATATCAATTAGTATACTGATATGTATTAATGTATTACTATATAGATATAAAACGTAATATTGTTCCAGAATAATCGAAGGATTAGAATCGAATCAAAGTAAGGCTAAGGTGAGTGCATTTTATAGTTAAAGTGTATAGAGATAATACTTGTGATAAGTTTATCTCTGATAGTTGAATTCATGATTCTATACTCCTGTACATGCATACATATATTATTGTTATAGTGATTGCATGCATAATTTATTATGTGTTAATATGATATTAACTGAACGAATGTCATTGTCAGAGAATACAATCCAGGTATGTGGAATAATGGAAATGATTACATGTGTTTATATGAAAAGTGATGAAAGAGATATGAAATGTATTCATATTTAAGCCCATGTTATATGATATGAGAGCTGTAGGTATAGTTGGCATGCCAAGAGTCGAGGGTTATAGTGGTCCTTCGGGACATATCCAGTGGTCCTTTGGGATGTAGTGGTCCTTCGGGATAAATATTCAGTGCCCCTTGAGGGAATTATACGAGCTGTGGTGAAATCGTAGTGCACAACCTCTATGTACTCAATACCTCTATTCTCAATAATGTACATGGGTAAATGAAAAATAAATTAAAGTGAAAATGGCACAAGAAAGTGAGTTTTATATGTGCATGATATGATTATATATGTTTAGTGTAATAGATACATGCATATTGAAATATCATGATCAAATGGTAAGAATGCATATCCATGAATCTATTTTTATATGTTTATTTATTGTCTCACTAAGTCTATGACTTAGCGTGTAAGTGGTTTATACGTAGGTACTAAGAAACAAGAAGAGCAGGAATAGAAGTGGCAAGGACAACATCACTACTAATAGATCAGATCAGAAGTAATTGACAAAGTAGGTATTTTGGTTGTGTATAGAGTGTTGGCATGTAATAAGTTGTTAATTACGAATGCTCTGATCGATTTTGTATTTTGTGGTCTCTTATGATGTAAATTAATGTATTTTGCTTTAATGAAAGTTTAAAATTTCCCTGTTTTTCTTTAAGTGTCAAAGTTTGAAAAGTCAATGTGACACCTCGGACTCGTATTCGGGTTGGATACGGGTTAGGGGTGTTACACCCCCACCTTTCCATTTTCCTCTCAATTGTTCTTCACTTTGTGAAGAACACAACCAGGCTTCAACCAAAAACCCAAAATCCGACCACCGGTCGTCGTTCATCGATGCAAAATTTTTTTCTTTTTTTAAATTTCAAAAGCTTTTCATACCCCTATCTCGAAAATCCCCTTTATTTTTAAAAATCGACCTCGGGGAGGGCTAGATCTAGAGTAGATCTTTCAAAAAAAAAACCTCACCCGAATCCTTGGCCTTTTGAAGCAAAAATGGAAAAAAAGTAAAAAAGGACAAGCCACGTGCAAGCCTAAAATAAAAAAGGTAAGTCTTTTTACCTTTTGTCCCATTCGAAATCTCTATAAAAGTACTCGGTTTCACTTGTGATTGTGTGTGTGTTTTCTCGTATATTTCGAATATAAAACCTTGTGTACAATAGTGTTCGATTTACATGGTTTTATAGCCTTGAGATTGGCTATTTTTATAGTCCTATTTGGACTTAAATGTATCAGTTTTTTTGGTGTTTTATTCAAGCTAAAATACTCCTTGCTGACTTGGTTTTTTTTGTGATGTTGGTGTCCTACACTTCGCCGAGAAATACGGCCGTCGGTTGCGTAAGAAGAGTCTGTGGCGCTCGTGAGAAATGGCTGGAACAAAGATGGGGTTAGGGTTTCACAACACTAACCGATTCGGGTTACTCCAGTGGACCGGTTCGGTTCGGGCTCCACTAGATTTGGGCTGCAATTTGGATCCCTTGTTTTGTAATTTGGTGTGCTTGTGGTTGGTCTTCTGGGCCTTGTTTGTACTTGGGTTTGGTGTGTAATGGGTAGTTTGGGCCTGTAAAAGACAAATATCATGTATTATTATAATTATTACCATGTATTATTATTATTATTATTATTAAGTAAAAAACATATATATATATATATATATATATATATAATTTGCATGGACTAAAATTGGTGTCCACACAGTAAAATACAATAAAATAATTAACTATTTAATGATTATAATATAATAACAATAATTTTACATTCTAAGAATAATAATATAACCTACTTAAGCTTTGTTAGAATGAGTGATAAGAAAAGACTAATTTAGCTTTGGAGTGATTTGAGGGTTGTATGAGGGGCTATTTATAGGAGAGAAGGTGGGGCAATTAAGGCAGACGGTTGGAGGTAATTTTGGAAGGCACGGATGGTGATTTGCGTCTTCGCCGCGTGTCAAAATCCCAGGAAGACGCGAATAGTGATCCGCGTTTTACCCCAATGTGGCACTAGTTCAGGTGTCCGTATCTTTTTGCCACGTTGTCATAAAGAGTGTTAAATCGATAAAATTAGGACGATGGGTGCCTAACAGATAATTATTTAACATTTAGATGATTTTTGGATAAAAACATCGTAGTTGTCGGTCCGTCATTATCTTTAATTAAAAATCGTCTCTTCATAAGTATTGTCTTTACGAAGGTATCTTCATAAATAAATTGTAGAGTCCATTTGAAATAATACTTTTGGCTACCTAGACTACCGGTTGACTTGAATGGGCCAAATCCCGATGATCAAAACTTCAAAAACCCAACATTACGGCCCTCTATCTTTCCAATTTTTCTCTTAAATGTTAGATATATAAATAATAATAAAAATAGCTGTCCCTTTTTCCCATATGTATGGGGTAAGGGGGAGGTAAGATAGTAGGCTACTCCCAACACCAGATTGAGAGCAGCTTCCGTAAGAGACTTTCGAATTATGAAATGCCTTCCGTGGGACTCGACCCCACGACCTCAAGGTTAAGAACCTTGTGCTCTACCAACTGAACTGGATGGACAATTTTAGATATATAAATAAATTTGAATATAATTATAATATGTTTAAATATTATTGATGGGAAGTAGAAATAAGTTAAATCCGGTCATGAATGGTTTATTTTTTATTTTTTTTGAAATGAGAATCATGACTGATTAAAGAATGATTGTTAGCTTATATTTGAAAGAAGAGAATGAGTTGTCATAAGAAGAAGATGGGTCGATTGTGAACGGTTTGTTTTTTTTTAGATTCGATTGTGTGTATTTATAGTGATTTTTAATGTATGTATCAACCGAATAGTCATGATAATTATTTGTAGTTTGATTAAATTAGTTAAATCTAATGGTCATATTTTAAATTATGTTTTGACACATCACTTAATCAATTATAAAGTTTATCTATTAAAATTTTATCTATGCGATACAGTTAATCAAAAGTTTATATTTTAAAAAGATATAAAATCCTAAAATTTTTCAAAAGTAAATTATCTCTGAAAATATAATAAATAACTGTCGGTAATATATAGATTTGGATTAATATGGTCGGGGCTCCCCACCCCATTCGTATCAAAATATCACCCGTAATTTTCATAGTTATCTTATGGTGGAATTGTTTGCATGGCAGTCCTGATATATGGCATTTGCGAAATTGATTTTATCAAAGGGGTGATGATAAAGACGTGGGATTTTGTTCCGATGCGGTGTAATAATTACAAGGAACAAGTGGCAGCCTCTTACCATTTAACACCGATCATGGACCACACTTCCTCGGTTCGGTGGCTTAAACCGGTTAGTGCTTATCTTAAATTATAGAGTTAACTATATGATTATCACATATATTTATGTTCCGTCTATTTTCTTTCAATAACTTTAAAAATATAGTATATGATGATTTTTGTTTTTATTAATTAAGATATAGTCATCACAGGTTAATTGTCATTATATCATTAAAGGTATGCTGAGCTAGCACGGTGATTAAATAAAATAAAATAAACAGCATTTCTCGTGGATTAAGTTAACTACATGATTGTTCACTTACGTTTGTATTTTTTTTCATTTTTCCTCATTTGATTTCAAAAATCATAATATATATAGTTACTTTCGTTTTTATCTAATTAAAATATGATTATCATGATTTAATTATCGTTAGATCGTTAATGATTTACTAAACTGACACGATAATTAAATAAAATAGAAAATACTTTGTTTTACAAGTGGATTAAACGAGATTAAGTTGTAAAAAAACAAAAAAAAATATAAAAATTTAAATAAAAATTTATCATCAACTATCATATTTCTTCAAATCCTTAAAACAAAATCACCTTTGAAATATTTTTTTCTTCAAATCACTAAAATAATACTCTTTTCATATTTCTAACAACTCTTAAAATTCTAAGAAAAATAATAAATATTATAAAATCAAACAGCGACAATTTCCATTCGTTCTATACAACGACAAATGCTATTCTCTGTTTTATTTAATTAAATTAAACGTATTAATGGACTAACGGTGAACATGAGACACTTGTAGGTGCTGAGAGTATGACAGTTTGTGTTGCTTACTATGGAGGCAGCTGAATTATTGTTTGATATCGAGTGCTTAATTAGGTATCCTGCAGGCAGTGCTGACCTATTAGCATCAGAATATTATTGATTTTGTTATTATTTAAATGATAAAATTAATAAAAAAAATATTAAAAATGTTATTTTTTTTCTATTAATTTTGTTATTATTGGATATTGTTGCGGAAGACGGCTATCGGATAGAGTAAAATCGCAACTGATAATTTGAGAAAATAAAAATGAAGATAAAAAGAGACACAAAATTTACGTGGAAAACCCCTAAATAAAATAGGGTAAAAACCACGGGCAACGGTAGAAGAATTTCACTATGAGAAAATAGGAATTACAATCTCTCTCGATCTACCAAGGAGAAAATAATGATAATTCTCTCTCAATAAAAAGGAGAAAACAACTCTCAATAAACTCTCTAAATTCTCTCTAGTATTGGAAGAAAATAATGATAATTCTCTCTCGATAAAAAGGAGAAAACAACTCTCAATAAACATACCTGGATTTGCCATGTACCGTCTAACCACTCCCACTGCTTGTGCAATGTCTGGTCTTGTGCATATCATAGCGAACATTAAACTTCCCACTGCTGATGCATACGGTACTCGAGACATCTCCATCCTCTATTCTTCACTGCTAGGACTCATACTGGAGGATAATTTGAAGTTAATAGGAAGAAGGGTAGAAATTGGCTTACAATCTTGCATGCTAAATCGTGACAAGATTTTTTTCAAGTAATTCTTTTGTGAAAGCCAAATCTTCATATTACTTATGTCTCGGTGAATTTGCATCCCTATAATCTTGTTTGCTGATCCCAAGTCCTTCATTTCAAATTCCCTAGCCAGTTGTGCCTTCAATTCTTCAATATGATCTTTGTTGGGTCTTGCAACCAACATGTCATCCACATACAACAACAATATAACAAAATCGTTATCACCAGACCTCTTGAAATAAGCACAAGGGTCTGCATTAAGTCTGTTGTATCCAAGGCACACAATGAAGGAATCAAATCTCTTATACCAACACCTCGGCGCCTGCTTTAGACCGTACAGAGATTTGTTCAACCTGCAAACCAAGTTCTTCTTTTCGTCTTCTTCAAAACCTTCAGGCTGGAGCATATGAATCTCTTCTTCAAGATTTCCATGAAGAAAAGTTGTTTTAACATCTAGCTGTTCCAAATGTAAATTCAATGTAGCACACATTGCCAAGACTACTCGAACTGTTATTAGTCGAACCACAGGAGAAAAAATTTCATTGAAATCAATACCTTCTTTCTGAGCATATCCTTTGACCACCAGTCTTGCACGATACCTCTCCACTTGATCGTCACCATTTCGCTTGATTTTGAAAACCCATTTGTTACTAATTGGCTTCTTTCCTTGTGGTAGTGGCACAAGGTCTCATGTATTATTTTTTATGAAGGGCTTCGATTTCTTCTTGCGTCGCCATCATCCATAGTGAAGCATCTGAGCTGTTTATTGCCTCCTGGTATGTTGATGGCTCACCGTCCTCTGTTAAAAGGCAGTATGCAATATTACCTTCTATAACATAATCTGAGTGCCAATTGGGACGTCTTCTCACACGATCTGATTGACGAGTTGTTGGAGCTTCAGAACTCTCTGGTTCTTGTTCATCATGTGCTGGTTCTGCTTCAGAAGAATCTCCTTCTTCAAACTCTTTTTCCACGTGTATCTGAGTAGTCTCTGACTTTTCAGCACTATCATCGTCTTCTTTTCTTTGTAGTTTATCTTCTACAAAGATAACATCCCTGTTAATGATCACTTTGCGGGCAGTGGGATCCCACAAGCGATACCCCTTTACTCCATCAGCATACCCCAAGAATTTGCATTTCCTGGATTTTGGATCCAGCTTTGAAATTTCTTGGGAGTTGTACATCACGTACACAATACTTCCAAATACATGGAGGTTTGAATAATCAACTGGTTTACCAGTCCACATCTCCATTGGTGTCTTCAGCTCTATTGCAGTTGATGGAGCTCGATTCACCAAATAACAGGCGGTATTGACTGCTTCTGCCCATAATGATTTTTCTAGGCCTGCGTCCCTCAACATTGCTCTTGTTCTTTCTAACAAGGTTCTGTTCATCCGCTCTGCCACTCCATTTTGTTGAGGAGTGTTCGCCACTGTGAACTGTCTTTTAATGTCTTCTTTCTTGCAAAAGTCATCAAATTCTTCGCTTGTGTATTCTCCTCCATTATCTGTTCTGAAACACTTGATCTTATTTCCAGAATCAAGTTCCACCCGCGCTTTGAAGTTTTTGAAAGTTAAAAACACGTCTGACTTCTTCTTAATAGGGTGCTCCCAACATCTCCTAGAGTAGTCATCAATAAATGAGACAAAGTATTTTGCTCCACCTAGGGACGTTACTGGTGCTTTCCATACGTCAGAGTGAACCAATTCTAGAACACTTTTGCCTCTAAAATTTGATGTGTTGAATTTCAACCGGTGCTGCTTACTTGTTATGCAATGCTCACACAAAGGAAGTGATACCTTTGTTAAGCCTGGAAGTAGCTTTTGCTCTACAAGGACTTTCATTCCTTGTTCTGACATGTGTCCAAGTTTCTGATGCCATAGCATTGCCGAATCTGAACTACATGAGGCAACAGAGGCTTCTGCTTCTACCAAAGTATCTCCCTTCAGCATGTACAAGTTTGCAGCTATTGTTTCGCCTTTCAGTACCACAAGCGCTCCACGGAACACTTTCATGATTCCTTTTCGTGTTTCAATATTGCTTGCATTATTATCCAACAATCCGTAGGATAATAAATTTTTCTTCAGACCTTTCACGTGCCGCACATCTCGAACAACTTTAATTGTTCCATCATACATCTTTAATTTGATGGTTCCCACACCAACGATCTCTAAGGCATGATCATTGCAACTATACAGAGATCCTCCTGAGACAGGTTCATAATGATGGAACCATTCTCTTCTTGAGGTCATGTGATATGTCGCTCCCGAATCAATGAGCCATATATCTGTAAATCTTTTTCTGCCTTCCACGGTGGTTGACGCTTCACAGCATAGAGCGTCTCCATCATCTGAAATGTTTGCGGTATTGCCTTGTAGATTGGAGTTTTTATTTAGACTCCAACAATCCTTCTTCAAGTGACCCTTCTTTCCACAGTGGTAGCACTTTAAATTCTTCTTGCTCCTCGACTTCGATCTACCATGTTTATGACTGATGCTTTGGCCACGTTCTGTTGATCTCCCTCTCATCGTTGTCAACGCTTCTGCTTGCTGCAGATTTACTTGTCTGTCTTCCTTGTTCTTGCGCTGATTTTCTTCTTGTAGAACAGCAGCTGCAACGTCATCGAAGACTAGACTGGTGACATTACTGTTTGTCAAGTTGATGATGAGTTGATCGTACGAATCCGGTAGACTTTGAAGTAGAAGTTCAGCACGTTTTTGTTCTCCTATTTTACAGCTTAAGGATGTAAGCTGAGAAAATAAGGTGTTCAGTGTATTTAAGTGCTCCGTCACTGAAGTAGATTCTGGCATACGGAGAGTGTACAACTTTCTCTTAAGAAAAATTGTATTGTGCAGCGATATGGCCTCGTACAATTTGGTGAGATGATCCCATATCTCCTTAGCTGTCTTCTTCTCCTCGATGCTTGACAATACTTCATCTGCTAATGCTAGATGAAAGTTTGCCATAGCATTCCCGTCCATCTCGTTCCATTTGATGTCATCTGCGAATTCCACCGGCCTTTCATTGATAGCCGCTAGACACCCGTCTTTCCTTAGGATGGCCTTCATCTTCAATTTCCACAATGAGAAATTTCTCCAATTGAATTTTTCAATATCAAATTTTGTTGCCATAGCTTCTTCTACGGATAGCTCCCACTATTTCACTATCGTGTATAGTTCTTTGGAACCTTCAAAGAATGGGTAATAACTTCTTATTTTCTTATGTTGGAGGATCCACCTTTTGGTAGCAACCACAAAGACAATAAGCAGATATTACACACTCTAATCTAGCTCGGATACCAATTGTTGCGGAATACGGCTATCGGATAGAGCAAAATCGCAACTGATAATTTGAGAAAATAAAAATGAAGATAAAAAAAGACACAAAATTTACGTGGAAAACCCCTAAATAAAATAGGGTAAAAACCACGGGCAACGGTAGAAGAATTTCACTATGAGAAAATAGGAATTACAACCTCTATCGATCTACCAAGGAGAAAACAATGATAATTCTCTCTCGATAAAAAGGAGAAAACAACTCTCAAGAAACTCTCTAAATTCTCTCTAGTATTGGAAGAAAGCTAGAATGCTTTGAGATGGTTTTGAAGCTAAATGAGCTAGGGTATTTATAGTTGAAACTTAAAGACTAATCTTGTAAATATCCTAAAATTACAATGACTAAAATTGTAATTTACCCATTTAATTTTCAACAATTTTTCACCTAATTTTGACATTGCAAAATTCGGTGCCTACCTCCCTTTTTTTTGACTAAATTAATGCCCTTTTTCGGTGCATTTCAACAGACATTTTATCGAATTTTTTAACAAAATTGGTAAAACGCTACTGGTTTTGTTATTTTTTTTATCGGTTTTGTTATTGTTAGCATTTTATCAAAAATGTTAAAAAACATTAATGTTTTAGGTAGAAATAATAATGTTTTAGGTTATTTTTTATCGGTTCGATTATTTAAATAATAATAAAATCGATACCACCTTTTTTAGTCATATATTAAGGTTGTCGCACTATAGAACTTCTAATTAGCATCAAGTTTCTGAGATTTGAATTTCTTTATATACACTATTTAGATTGTTTTATTTTTAAATTGAATTATTTAAATTTTACCTTTTATAAATTTAATCTATATATATTTTATTTATTATATTCTAGTAATAATTATTTAATATATATTGTTTATACTTAATTATACGTCTACTCAGAAAAACGCTTCAATAAAAAATAGTTTAGTTTATAACTTGATCTAGAACCTTCCCATGGATAGTAGACAAAATTAATTATATAATTCTTCAACCAAAATGTGTGATAGTCTTATTAGATCGTCAACTTGAGATTAAAGTCAATTACAATGACATTAAACTAAAACCCATTTCACTAACCACATTCAACAACCTATCAATTCAACTAACGTTACGAATCCCACTCAATCCTCATTACTATTTAACTAATACAATATTGTTAATTTATATTTTGTAATGCAAATATGAGCAGAGAAATAACTGTATAAATATCAATTAATATAAATTATAAACAATTCATTTCAAATTAGTCAACTGATGAATCAAAGGTTATTAATTATAAAAAAATAATCATAAATGTAAATAAATTAATTAAAACTTAGATTAATTTAAATACAAAAATATTTTATTATTTATATCTGATTGTTTAGTACTTCTAATAAATGAATATTTTATTAGATATGAACCCAATTCATTGATATGACATAGGTTCAATGGGTTTGATGACTCTCGAGTATTGTTCATAAATTCGGTTCATAAATTCAGAACTCCGAGTCAGTTGGTATATCTGATTCACTGATCCAACCGACTGGGTTCATGAATCTAGGTCATGGTGTACGTATATAGTATAGGGTTTAAATTCTTGACCTAACTTCTGACAATTTATTTTTGAATAGATTTAATATTTTATAAAATCAATTTTAGAATATTTGGCTACTCTATAGCAATCACTGAGCAATCAATTAGAACTATGCGCCAATAAACACGATAAAATAGTGGACACGTTTTAGAAACCTTTTCTTTATCAATAAAAAAATTGCAAAAAAACACTTATCTTTTAAATAAATAAACATTTTAATGCAACATCACTCAACAACTTTTAATTTAAATAATCGTTGTCTTAAAACATATTATAATATATCAACTTTTTTATAAATCAGATCAAAGTTTAAACCTTAAACTCTTAAATAATAATTTATGTTTAAATATATATTTTTTAAATATTTACTCATTAAATGGTTGAAGATCGAGTTTATCTATGCATGTTATCTTCATTGCTTGAATAATTATATTTGTATAATTATAAGTCTTAGATACATATAATACATGTTTCATTTTGTAAATTAAATTTGTATAATTATTATACTTTTGATCGATTAATTGTATTTCTTTCAAATTGACTATGAATGATGCTAATAATAAAAATAAAATTTTAATAAAATTACATTTATAGGTGATTACTTGTAATACAAGTATAGGTTTTTTTGGGTTGCCCTCGTTTGTTTATATATATATATATATATATATAAACGGCTTAAAAATATTTTATATCCCCTTCCGCCTTTTTCTTCTTCTTTGATTTAAAAACCTTCGCTTCCTGATTTTTCCTCTCACATGCTCCTCATCTCACCGCCATGTCGTACACCGCCAAATGTGGAATAGTTGCCCTTCTTCTCTTCCTACTCTCTACACCGCCTTCCGCCGCCCAACCCACTACCCCATACGGCGAGAAATCCCCTCACGAGCGTTTCAGCCCCTCCTTGACCGTGATCCTCGTCGTTTTGATTGCTGCTTTGTTTTTCATCTGTATTTTCTATATTTACATCCGGAACTGCTCCAACTACACCAACGGAAGCAGCGTCAACCCTGTTAATGGAAGAACCGGCAGTTCTTTGCGTGGGATGCGTGGACTTGAAGCGTCGGTGATCAAGACTTTCCCAACCATGGTTTACTCCGAAGTTAAGGTTCATAAGGTTGGGAAAGGAGCTCTCGAGTGCGCGGTGTGTTTGAATGAATACGAAGACGAGGAACCGCTGCGTTTGATCCCTAAATGCGATCATGTTTTTCATCCTGAATGTATCGACGCTTGGTTGGCTTCTCATACTACTTGTCCCGTTTGTAGAGCTAATCTCGCTCC
The DNA here is from genome assembly GCF_006381635.1 of Hibiscus syriacus. Lineage (NCBI taxonomy): Eukaryota > Viridiplantae > Streptophyta > Magnoliopsida > Malvales > Malvaceae > Hibiscus > Hibiscus syriacus. Next base: position 501,854 of record NW_024062732.1, read on the forward strand.
TCAAACAGGTGAGCCTGCAGTGAGTGGACACACTGAGTTGAATAACACCGAGATAGACCTCGAGGCTCAAAACGTCCGAAGTGACTCGGAACCGGAAGAAGAAAGGAGGATACACAATAACAACAATGTCAACAGTGACGTAGAAGCTCAAGTTGCTTCAGAGGTTGGAGTAATTGGTCTGATTCGAACTCTAACATGGAACCGTACGCGTGGATCAATATCGACCCGTACGGGTAAACCTCTCTTCACGCGATCTCATTCAACCGGCCACTCTATGATCCAGCCGGGTGAAAATACTGATCGATTCACTCTACGATTGCCGGCTGATGTGCGAAATCAGTTAATAAATCGGAAATTAAACCGGGCAACCAGCTTGGTTCTGCATAAAGAAAGTAGTCAGCGGCAAGGATACCGAGCTTGGGAAGATGATGGAAGTAGTAGAGCCAAGTCTTTAACTCGGCTCAACAAGTCGGACCGATGGTTTTTTTATATGTCACTACCATTTTTTAATCGAGCGTCTTCCGTAGAATCACCAAAGGTGGTATACAATGGTGAAGGAACCTTAAGTTCTCCGGTTGGACCCGTGGCTGACTCAAGCCGTCCTCAGGTTTAATGGTCCCCGCCCCCAAACAATTTTAGTAGTATGTACAATGTCAAATGCAAAGTATTTTTAGCTGGAAATTTTTATTAATTTTAATTTGAATTTCAAGATCAATGCATGTAAGATAACAATCATGATCGGAACTTATTCAATTGAAAAATGATATTCGATAAGTTAGTATGTATAGTTTGTTATTTTGTTTCTCCGACGTTAAAGGGGTCACGTCGTGCAAAAGAGGGAGTTTTTTATTTTAATTTCGTAGGCCTTTGGAGGGTTTTTAGGAGGATTCAGTGTTGGTTCTTTCTCCTTGATCCTTTTCCAACGTCATTGATTTACATGGTGAATAGTGCAATCATTTTATTTTATTTTTAGAATAATCACAAGTTGATTAATCTAGATTATAACTTTTAAATTTAATCTTTTCTAAAAAGATCTAATATTTCATCCAATTAAACTAACTTATTATAGATATAGAAGAGTCGTCTTGTTGGTTTGGAGCGTGATCAATATCAAGTCCGATTCTTAATTTTTTACCATGATTTTCATGGAAAAAAAGGGTCTCTTCCATTGAAACTGTCGAGATTAAGATCTTAATGGTTCAGAAGTCGAATATGAACGGTTTTTAAAGCGCTGGTGGTGCCTTTAGGATCGACCCTGTTCTTGTTGTTCTCTGTTTTTATTTGCTTTGTTGTATATGTTTTACTCGGCTTCCTGAAACCTTTGGCAGCGGTTGATTTCAGGCCTTCGTTACCAATATTTGTTTTTTGGACTGCTAGACCCCTTGATTCCATTTAATGATTCTCTCTCTCTCGATAAAAAAAAAATCAATTCATTTGAACTGTTTTTAACTTGACAAATTGGAACCGTCAACTAAAAGAGATAATGGAATAGAATTACACTTTTGGAAGGTAAATCAATCGCTACTTGCACCGAAGTTGAATAGCTAGTATATTTAACCTCCTTTTTCACCAAAAAGTTGTAAATTTCGATACCTAATTCTAGTATTGACGTGGAGTAACTCGCGTCCATCAAAATGACCCAAGGTTTGTTCGGGCCGATGAGCCTTATGTTTGAGCCTACACACAAGTCAGGTAAGTGGGCTTCCAAACGAAAACCTCAACCTATGGTACTCACTTCTTTATTGTATCGAAAAATTCAGCAGGATAACGAGGAAGGAGGAGGAGATGGAGAAAGGTGAAGCATATCAAACGGAACAAACCAAAAACAAGAGGAAAACACAAATTGTAATAGGAATTCCATCGTATAAAGAAGTTATTGAAAGCTCACAGACTAAATCAACCCCGCCATCTCTTTTTACTCCTTCTCAATCTTTTTCTCAAGCGTTCAATTTCATTAAATCCTCTGAGTTCTACTCTCCTCCTGCTCCAAGCTCCACTGTTTCTACACTAAGGTGAGGCCTGTCAATCTTCATAATTCAGCTCAATTTACCGTAAAGTGTCGTTCTTTCTATTGAATTTGGCTGTATCTTTTGTGGGTATCTTTTTCTCTTTGATTTGGTTGAACCCCTTTGGTCAAGTTTCATTTTCCCCTTTAATTTGGTCCAATGACCAATTTTTTTTAATAAAAAAAGTTGAAATGATTTATTGGTAATTTTTTAGTTTCTTAATTTTAGTTGGACCTCTTTGATCAGTTCTTCATGTTCCCAGTCTTGGTTTAGCTTGTTGAGTTTCGTATGATAAGGAAACTAGATTTCATAAGAGCCTGTTCTGTCATTTGAAGTAGCTTGTATTTTTTTTTCAACTTTTGGTCTATTTTAGGCCAACAGGTGAAGCCAATGTGCCTTCTTTAGCTGTCTCTGCCTCAGCTTCCCCTGCTGCTGCTGTTGCTTCATCATCATCATCGAATTCGTCTCTGAGTCGCAATGCTATCCTTGTCAGCCATAGGCAGGTGATGTTATATAACTTTGGCAGCATTGATTTTTACATTGTTTTCAGTACTAGTATAATTATCCAGTTTTTAATGAGTAAATTGTCAGCTAATTATCAGCCATCTACCTGTTTCAACATGACTAGGTAATACATTTGACTTTACAGAAGTTTAGCTTGTCTGGTTCGAGTACATGTAGACGGGTCATTCCTTTGATTCTTTCTCATTCTGTTTTGTTATTATCTTGCTCCTTTGATTCATTTTTAATATGATAGAGCTTCCTGTTATTTTATAGAGTTTTCAATTTATTATCAATGTTAAAAATATGTTAACTTTTAAGATTCTCCTGAACAATATTGCTAATAACCTTGAAGTCCTAAACTTCCTGAGGAAGAACCTAGCTTCAACAAAATTTTGTTATTACGACAGAAACTGCGAGCCTTTTAATAATGCAACTTCGGTTCTTCTACCTTGATAATAGTAGCCTAAAATGTAGATGTACTCTCACCTCATGCAGAAGGGTAATCCCTTGCTCAAGCACATCAGGAACGTGAGATGGGCTTTTGCAGATATTGTTTGTGACTACTTGCTCGGTCAGAACTCATGTGCTCTCTATTTAAGGTTAGAACTACAACCATATCGATTAGTAGCATGATCCAGCAGTTTGTGTGAATTAAACAACAAATGGGTTATTTATTTGAATTTGCAATCATATGCATCATAAGATATAGGACAAGTCTTACTTGTATTCGTAGTTTTTGTATCTTGCTTATGATTTCTATATTTACACTAATTTCTAGAAGGAGGAGCAATTTTATGAACTGAAAGCCAGTTTGGGTTTGGGATAAGATTACGTGCTCTTCCAAGTTCTGAGTATATTTAAGAAACTATAGGTTTTAATCGATGAAGCGAACCTTGTTTTCTAGTGAAAGGGACTAGTATATTCTTTTATATTCAGTGTCTTCTTTGGTAGATCTATTAAATACCGTGCTTCTGTAATGCATTCAGCTCATTAAGTTGACTATTTGATGCAGTCTTCGATATCATTTGCTGCACCCGGACTACCTATATTACCGTATCAGGGAACTACAAAAAAACTTCAAGCTTCGTGTTGTGTTATGCCATGTTGATGTGGTAAATCTTCGTTTTTTGTTGATATTCATGTCCTTTTAATGGTTTCCTACAAGTTAAGATTTCAAACCACGAATATGTGCATTTTGACATCATAGATATGGCATTTTATCCCTCTGGCTATTGTGGTACATGAATATTTATCAGTACTTAATTGCTCATTCACGACTTGTACAAACAAGTAAAAAAAATGGAACTTGGTTGCTCATTGTTCAGAGCTTTCTTTGCTGCAGGAGGATGTTGTTAAGCCTTTGCTTGAAGTTACTAAAACAGCGCTGCTTCATGATTGCACTCTATTATGTGGTTGGAGGTATGGTGAAGATTTATCAATGCATTAAACAATAATTGCTGTACGTACTTCATGAATCTGAATGGTGATTGATCCGTGACTGCTTCCATTTGTTGCAATAACATTTTGTTCAATTATTTTAACCCTAAACCTAGTTAGATCATATTTATTTTGTGAGTTTTATGTCAAAAGATAAGCTGTTGTACCTTTTTACCCCGTCTTTAGACTATTTATGCTATTTGTTTTTTTTATCGAGTTGTGATAGTCGAAAAAGTGGATTAAAAAATAATTTTCTCAATAAACTTTCTTGCTATGATTTGGTTTTAGCTTGGAGGAATGTGGCCGCTACTTGGAGACCATAAAAGTATATGAAAACAAGCCTGCAGACCTCATTCAAGGCCAAATGGATACAGACTACTTATCAAGGGTATCGTTCTCTTCTTTTGAAGCTTCGGTCTGAAGAAATGTACTTTCTGTGTCTCGTAGAACATTATGATTTTTTATTGGCTAATCTGCTAAATCCAAATTTTATGTACAGTATTTATTTACGTTTTATTTGGCATGGTTAATCTGAAATTAGTTTTCTCGTAATTGTAGCTAAATCATGCTCTTACAACAGTTCGCCATGTTAACAAGACTGATGTGGTCACTCTTGGTTCTACATTCGGGGTGCGTCTGCTGTTTACATCTAAATCGCCGGTGTTTTATTCGTTGGTTTATCTGACCTGATTATCATGTTTTTTTAGTCTCTGTCTAGTATCATGGATGCATCCATGGAAGATCTTGCTCGATGTCCTGGAATAGGAGAGCGGAAGGTAAAACGCTTGCATGACACTTTCCATGAACCATTCAAGCGCACAGTTTCCAGTAACCCTCCCATTCTGGAAACTCCAGTCTGCAAAGATGCTGAACCAAGCCCTGCAAGTGAACGCATTGAAGCAGACAAGGATACTGAAGGTACGGCCAAACGTAGGAAAAAAGAACCTGAAATAGACGTTAAATATGCCCTAACTGCTGCATTTGCCAAGTATGCTGGTAAAATTAGTAAAATGAACAATAAATCCGAGGGTAATAACGGAGGTGGAACCAGTGCTGCTGCAGTACCAGACGTTGCAACTAAGGATTCCGGGGAAGGGGTTGAAACTTGATCTCCTTTTGCTACTTCAGCCTATCTCCCATAGGTAAGCATTGACTGATATGGATAATGATATATCGAGCTCATACCAATTAGGCATCGAATATTCGGTGACCTTTTTACCTATGTTCGAGATTCATGTGGCCTCGAGTGTAATTTTATAGCATGTATTTTTCTTTGGAACAATATGTAACTCTATAATCTGTTGATATTTGTCTCAAGTAATGCAAGAATTTTAGAAAGTTGCGGAATGAACATATGATAACAGACGAAAAGTATGATTTCTGAGAAGGGAAAATAATACTGCATTCATCAATCATTTTACAAGTTTATACAAGAATATGAATGTAAAGAAGCTTAATCATGTGCAAGATATGAGTCCATTTGAGTGCAGAAGCAATAGCTGCTATCTGAGGTGATTTACTTGTGCAAGGAAGCAAGCCCTTGTTGCTAACTCTTTTTTCAGACACAAATTCAAAGATACGAATCACTAAACATATTTTTCTCAAAAAATAAATAATACCCACGTCTGATACATGCTCGTATTCAACACTTAATTCTTGAACAGGATACACAAATTAGGCTGTTTTGTACATTGTTACAATGATAGTAATGCTTGGTAATGGAGATTTGTCAAAGGAATCTGGAAGAAGCAGTGGAATTAATGGAATTGAAATTTTTAACCAGAGGGATCAATGACTGCACTACATCCACCATTAGAGGTCGATAATCAGCTTCCGGTTGCACACACACAGCAGCAATGGCAGCCACCTGTGGAACAAGTACGTTGTTCATTTTGATGATTTATATTCATTCATATGTCAAAAGCAAAACACCAATATCACATAAGCAAACTTTACCTGAATTAAATCCTTCTTTGTATACTGTCCTTGAATTGCTGGATCTACCATTTCATCAACTTTATCTCTATTTGTTAACCTTGGAAGTGCCTGTGAAATTATCAAAATGTTTGATCTTCAATGACACATTCGGTCGCGGCTATTGAGGTATTACAGAAAACTGAATCAGACACTAACCCACGAAACAAGCACATGTTCTCCGGGAGGTCTGTTGATGTCGATAGGCACACGGCCTGTTAAAAGCTGTAAAAGCACCACACCATAGCTGTAGACATCTGATTTTGTTGTAAGTTTTCCTTTTGAAGCATATCTGCAATGTCACTGTCATTTAATTGAGAAATAATGAAGCAGAGATGCATGAGCATGATACGGTGATGAAACACTCACTCGGGAGCTAGATATCCAGTGGTTCCCAACACGCGTGTCAAAACCTGACCATCGATCTTATCTGACCCTGTTTTCGCCAATCCGAAACCGAAGACCTTGGCTCGGAGGTTTTCGTCAAGTAATATATTGCTGCACTTAAGGTCACGGTGGATAACAGTAGGGGAAGCATGTTCATGGAGGAACTCAAGGGCTCTAGCACAATCAAGGGCGATGACTAATCGCTTTCCCCAATCCAAAGGTCTATGTTGATTACCGGGACGATGAAGATGCTGTTGAAGAGCACCATTGACCATGAATTCATATATTAGAAGCCTGTGTTGCTGGTCAGCACAGTAGCCTAGTAGCCTCACCAAGTATGGGCAGTTCAAGCGGCTCAGTAGATCCACCTGCAGGACAAAAATGCAGTAATTTGAACGAGCTCCATCGAGTTTATTTTTAAAGCTCGAATTTAAAAACCAGAATAACAAAATTGGGTGGGGGAACAAACTAATTCACCTCCATCCTGAAAGCACGCTCCCCTTGCTTTCCATCTCTGTGAAGCCTCTTAATGGCTGCCATGGTTCCATCAGCAAGAACTCCTCTATACACGACACCAAATCGGCCGTTACCGATCACATTCATCTCGCTGAAGTTATCGGTTGCCTGTTCGAGATCCTTGTAAGTGAAAACTTGGACCCCTTTGTATCTACTCTGAAATGTACGGACGCTTCCTCCGTATAGACACCTTGCCTTCACATCTGCACCATTTCAAGCATTTAAACATCAAAAAATTTCATAAACAATAGGAAAAAAAAACCTGATGTTTCAATTTTGAGAATGGAGACATACCAGGACTAGAATCGAAGTTCATAGTAGTATGAGCAGTGAACCTGGTACTGTTGTTTATGCTACCACTTTCGATGCAAGTGTCGCCTTTTCCGACCGATTTAAGTCTACGAAACATTACTATAATTACAAAGATTGCAAAAACGACGACGACTGAGACAAGTGACAGAATGATTATGACAACGGAATTGAATGAAAGGCCGGTGTTATGTTGATTGTTTCGAGATATCGAATCAAAATGATGATGATGATGATGATTGAGGTGATGACTATGGTTTTTTGCAGTACTGAGGCCTGGTGTTGACATTGCAGGCGACGGTTCAGTGGCTGTAGTTTTGCTATCTTCCATGAAAAAGAAAAAGAAAAGCAACGTAACAAAGATGAAAGGAAAATGAGTTTTAAAAAGGAAAGGACATAAGCACGAATGTGTGAAAAGAAATCTATATAATTACGAATTAATATGAACACATGAGACATATATACACAGATTTATTTATGGAGTATAATGAGAGTAGCTGTATGGCCAGAAAAAACAGCTCTTTCTTCACCATTCTCTCTGTCTCTCCCCCGTGATAAAACAAGTGCCTTGCGTACTTCATTCGTCCATTGCTTTGTTATTTTGTTAAGAATTGTCATTTTCTTTGCATCAGAAGATAGCTTGGGAGTTTCTGATACCACGTCAATGTCTTTCATCCAAATCATATGCAAATAATTGTCTCGTGTTTCGCAAAATCTGGCTCATTCATGTACTGGGGAAAAAACCCATACTTTTACGATAAAAAATGATTTTTTAAATATTAGGATTCGAATTTTAAACCTTGAATATTGTATTTAAAAGTAATTGTAAAAAAAAACAAATGAAACTGAACTTGGGGTTCATCTTGATTATTCATTCTAAAGATCATAACTTACAATATACGAATAAATATAAGTACTGAGATTCCAACTTTAAAATTACAAGTTTCTTAGCAGGGATATTATTTATTTTCCACAGGGAAAGGGAGGTGTAGACAGAGAAAATACGAAGTTCCCCGATTGCTTTTGTCCAATACAGTATTTGTAGTCACACACTCGCATGTGCTGCACAAAATGCAGCAAAGGCTTGCATTGATTCGAGTGAACCCACCATCTCCAATATTTTATTTTATAAACGTGAACTAAACAATCCGTGACTGCCTGTTTCAATCACGAGACTTTGTTAAGCTTCCCTAGTTTTGAAGTCACAATCTGGATTCTACTTTCAGAGAAACACTTTTACTTGGATAAGTCAATGATTGGATCATCAACACATGCATTTTTTGTTTCGGATGAGAACTTTAACGATAATTCGGGAAATGATAATAAAGAAGAAGTTCAAGTTATGCATGGGATTACCATTCAGCAGAGAAGCTACTTGCTTGACTTTGTAGTGGTCTCAAATGGCAATTTTAATTTTTAATAGTCCAGTTGTTCTTAGATTCAGAAGGTTCCAATTTGCAGAGAAGAAGCACATTAAGATAATCATTTAGCATTGATTACTGTCACAAAGGACAAAACAGAAGTGAATTTTTCAAGCATAAAGTCCGAAATCAGCGGGTCAAATCTGTTTATGTATAGTCTCCTACATTAATTGCCTTGTACAGTAGTCCTGCATCTACTTCATATACCTCACGTCTGGCAGATTTTAGATTTTTTTTTTTGAAAACGATAACTGAAGTTTATTAATAATTAAAATAATCAAAATTACAACGTATCGAAATATAAAGAGAAATTTAGAGATGTTAGTTACCAAATTACTCATACAAAAATAAAAAATTAAAATTAAAGATACGAAAAAAAATTAAAACCTTCTAATGAGAATGACGACCAACATCAGAACCTAATAATCTTCATAAAAATTCTTTGTCTCTGTCGAATGGGACACTTGGCGAAGTGATAAAGGAGTGTAGAACAAACCAAATAATATGGCAAATTGCTTTGCTACACAATCTGATTACATGGCCCAACAACCTTTTACCAAAAAAATAATCTGACTATACGTGATCACTGACTAACCAATCAGAAAATAAATATTGTAATAGTTTTTGTGCAAGAACTAAAACGACCACAAAGGTATGCGAAAAATGTACCAACAACTAGGGGTGTTCATTTTTCGGTTTTAATCGAATTAACCGACCAAACCAAATTAGTTTGGTTAATTCGGTCGACCACCGAATTAGTTCGGTCAAGGGACGGTTAATAATTTTTTTAGAATAAGGTTAACGGTTAATTCGGTTCGAAATCGGTTAATTAACGGAATTAATAGAAATTAAATTTTAAATATTAAATATATTATATATAACATATAGACTTAGCCCAAACCATTTAAAACTCAATTAATAATTTAAGATTTAATAACTTTTAAACTTAAATCAATATTAATTAATTAAAAATCTAGATATTATTTAAATTACTTGTAAATTGTTTTTTTTAATTAAAAAATATTCAATTATTATATAAATTAGAAAATTTTAAAAAATTTCAGTTAATTCGAAAATTGATTGAATTAACCAAAATTTGTTCGGTTCGGTTAATAATTTTCAAATAAATTTCGATTCGGTTAACGATTAAAGAAAAAAAAAAGCTCGGTTAATTCGGTTCGGCCGGTGACCGAATTAACCATTTGAACACCCGTACCAACAATCATGAGGGTCGTGTCACAAAGGCAAAGAAAACACTACCACAATGACAGAGAAAATCATGTCATGAGAACAGAGAATTTTATTCAAAATTAAAAAGACTCAAATTAAAAAGATAAAAGACATAAAATATATAAAAATAATAATCACCGATGATCGACAACCAACAATAAAAGTGGTGTTGCCGTCAGCTAACCAAAAATCAAAGAGAGAAAATAAGATGCACAAATATTAAAAGAAAGAAAAGAAATTTTAAATAATTTTAAATCAAAACTTATTAAATACATAAATAGATATATTTATATCATATACTTTGGTTGGAATAATATTATGTGATGCTTTCATTCGGACAATGTTAAATAATCCAAAATCATGTGAGGGAGTATATTTTGTTACAAATAGCTGGAGCGTAGAAAAGAACCAAATCCAAGTAGGACCAAAGCACAGACTAATGAAAACATCGTAACCACTGGGGACGTTCATCCTACGGTGAAGTGGGAAAAACATTGGATTTCCAAATTTCTAACATTTGGATCATTGTACATGTCCTTGGTGATGTTTTTTCCATTAGACCGGGTGTCAATTTTAATTAGTCCAATAAGCTATTATGGTTTTATTTTAAACTATGGCAAAAGTTACAATGCAGGTTAAATTCATATCACCAACATGACGAGTTTGTTCAAAAAATAATTTTTAATGACCCCAGGTAAGTGCGTCTATGTGAGCCAATTTTATAATATATTTTCAGGAACTCATCACGTTAACAAAAAGTAATTTTTTAAAATTTAGTAATTAATTTAAAAATTATAAAAAAAAAACAAAAAAAAACTTTGGAACGTGACGAAATGCTCTGGAATTTAAAATTCCATTAGCCGTTGGTTAATGGGTAGCTTTTGAATTTTAAAAAAATATAACTGTTGAAACTTGTTACATTCAAAAAATAATTTTAAAAATAATTTAATACGAAATAATAAAAATTATTACAAACTAATACAATCCATAAAAAAATTTACTTATATTTTTGTAATTCTTGACGATAACGAGGAGTAGTCGAATGATAACGGCGTGGGACTAATCAATTTCGTCTTAGTCGACTGCCGTGATCGTCTTTATCTTCGTTTGCTTCTTCAACATGAGGTCTACTGAGCATCACTCCACTTTGAGATCCACCTTCAAAATTCAGTGATGGAGTATTTAAGATATTTGACGTCATCATTGTTGTCATTCACTCAAATTGACCACTGAAATCAGTACCTTGTTGACCATATATAATATGATCACATTTACCCGAATGTTTTGTCGAACATGCTTGAGCGCTTTGCATTACATCTCATGAACCTCCAACCCAATTCGGTTGACTCTCCATTAAAGCTTGATATGGAGAATAAAAACCATAATTGGTCTGAGATGCAAAATATTTGGCAGAAGCAAAAGATGAAGATGTTGATGATGATGATGATTTCTTGCCGTTTGCATATTTGGCCTTCATTTCTTCCCATTGTTCCCTCTCTTCTGATATTGTTAAATATGATTTCCTATTTGCTTCATAATTTCGGAGGTAAGGAGAAATTTCGAAATTAAGGTCAGTAGTTGTAATCTCGAAACATATATGGACAAATAAATATCGCTCGTTCCATTACTGAATGTATACAATTTGCTTCCTTGGCCAATTATCTTTATGCTTCTCACGCGTATCAATTCTATATACCGCGTACATATCAAATATATGTGTAGGAATTGGTTGATGAGGCGCAAACTGGAATAACACTCTATCTGCAGCATACATCTCAACAATCACAAAATGAAGCAAAGGTGTTACGTCACATCACAACTCTGAGCCTTAAAAAAATTCAGGTGGCAGTAACTGGTAGATCTTATGTTCACAATACGGAAGCCAACAAAACTGTAAACATTAATTAAATTATAAAAGTTAGTATAAATTATAAATAAATAAAAATTTAAGTAATTTACTAAAATAATATTTATTGCATGTTGACTGATGATATCAATCATCATTCGTATATCATTTTCATTTGCAGCCAACAATTTGGTCTTGGTAATTTTATGTCGCCATCTAACTAATATAATACAAAATTAAAAAATAAGGATATCATATAAATTTAAAAATTTAATAAAAAAATAAAGTTAAATAATTATCTTTCAGCCAGAGGAAACTCAATCGGGACTGTTGTAATTGGCGTAAAAATGGGAATTGATACCACGCCCAAGATTGTAACAAGACTAAAAAACCCGCTACATCGGTTTTTTTAACTCATTTCAACGATTATATCCTTGCAAAGTTCTCTATATAAAAATGTCAAAATCGTAGAGCCCCAACTAGTGTTACGACACACAGTAATATTATTCAATATTGAAAGATACTGAGTGTACGCCAAATTCTCGGATTTATCTGGTAACAGTATCCCTCCATCAATTGGAGAAGATACGCTCGGACTACAAATTTGACCTCATCCTCGGTAGAGTCATCAGTTACATGAAATTCGGACTCCAACCAAGTTATTTGTATCTGGTACTCGTCTAAGACATCTGGTGGTGGCATCTTTCTCAAAAACTTACTCAACAACTTGGAATTGGTCATTGTGCTTCACTAGTGTCACACCATTAATCCGAGCACCAAGTTGATAAGCTACATCCTCAAACGTAATTGTAGTTTCACTACTCTGAAAATGGAAAGTGTCCATTTCGGGCCTGCAACATTCAATCAACGCCGAAATCAATCGGGTTAACCTTAAAACCACAAAGAAATGTGGTTGGATACGACATGGATTGTTGTAGATATATAATAATCCGTTTATGCATATCTCTATGTGTCATTTCTCGTTGACGGATGTTTTGTTCTTCTTACGGAGTGAGTTCAAGCAAAGAAATATGGACAATATCAAGGCGTAATATTTCATCTCGGGTAAACATTTTTTGGAATTCTTCAAAAAATACAAATCTTTTTAATCTTTTTTCTTAACAATATAATATAAAAATCCTAAACCCGAAACTCTTATTTATAATTACAAACCCAACGGCTATAAACGGCTATACTTTTCAAAAATCTCATGGAACTCGTCACAATATGCCTATTACTTCTTACCGTTGTTACTACCCGTTGTCCAACTGCTATAAACATCTAGTTTATTTTAAATTCCAAATGAACTCATCACTTCGAAGTGAAGAGTTCTAAAGTTTTTTTTTATTTTTATATTAATTACTAAATTTAAAAAAATGTTTTTCACTAGACTTATCACGTCCTGGAAATATATTATAATATTGATTCACATGGGACTCACTTACCTGAGACCATTTAAAAACATTTTTTCGGGTAAATTCATCATGCCGATATGACGAGTTTATCCTGATTATAGCTTTTGTCGTAGTTCGCAAAATGAAAACCATGGTCGCCTATTGGCCTTGTTAAATTTGGCGAATGGCCTAATGGGCATAAAAACCTGTTTTATGTTGGTCCCTAAAAAGCCTTAATATAAGACCCATTGTCTATATTTAGTGGAACAACAAAATGGCCCATAGCATAAAATTAATCTTTAAGATAGTTATGATTTTAATCATTATAAAATTAAGAAATTAATCTCTCTACTCTAATTTATAAGAATTTTATCTTCTTATTTTATAAAAACTGAGACTTTATTCTTGTTGTTGATAAACACATAAAATTGAATTACTGGTTTTTTATTAATTTGTTACATACGAATTATCTAAGTATTAATTTTATCAGTTCATTACTTATAAATTACTGATTTTATTGTGCTTTTCAAGTTAGAGTTAAGTTGGAATTTGATTTTTTTTCCCTTCAATTTTTGATCCGAATGATCCTTTATTTTGTGTACTTGGATTTAATTTTTTATATAATCTAACAATTTTTAATTCATTAATCAACAAAGATTTATTATAATTGTAACTCGGTTATTGTATTTATATCTGACATAGCACAATACAAATGAATGAATACAAGATGTAATTCTTGAAGAAGAATAGTAGATAAAGCCCAAAACCGTAGCAACTAGCAATTAAAAGCCAATGGACCAAAATGCTCTCTCTTTTTTTCCTGATCTACAACTAAAATGAGTTTGCTTCATCGAAGGAAGTATAATCTTACACGGAAACAGTGAACAAATAGAGTTTGAGCACAACAGCCAGAGCCAACTGCAACAGAAAGATGCCACTGACGATCAAGAACCATCTTTCTCCAGCTGAGTTAATATGAGCTTTTAGATTAAGTGCCACAAAAGTTGCTGACATGAACCCAGCTACACCTGCAATTACCCATCTGAAAATTTCCAACGGGACAACAGATAGACACTGCAATCAAGTAAAAGCAACAAGTTTAGCTTCACCTTAAAGAAATCTCCAAAACTCCAGGTTCTAGCTTTAACAGCAAAATCTTCCACAAGAAAGTTTCAATGTACTTTTTTTGGGTAGTTCTCGCAGCTTTTTCAATGTTTGAACTTAAATGTTGGGAGAAAGGGATCAACTTGGAAATTTAGAAATTAAATTCCGATAAAAGTTAATTGAAATCCAAAAACTAAAATGAGAGAAAGCCAAATGAACAATCTTATCATTCAAAGAACTTACCAGTGCGGGAATAAAGACAAACAGGGAGTATCCATACAGACAAAACAGCTGGACAAGGCCTGATGGTGCTGAAAAGTATTTGAGAATAACATACAAGGCAAGAGGAACCACAGTGACATAGCCATAGAACACACCAGCAGACCAAGTCACTAGATTTATGTCATAATCCCATTCCTTATTCTTGAGCTTGTGTGCCACATAAGTCACAAAAGTTCCAATGGACGCTGCAACAAATATAAGAGTGGAGCATATCCAGAATGGTCCATATCTGCACAACATTTAAATTTTCAATCATGCATGATCCTACTTATAGGAAGATGGAAAGATGAGCGCAGAAGAGACACATATTTCCATCAGAAGAAAGTTGAAGTTATCAGATTACAGTTACGGAGAAGCAAGATGATATTTTTATAAAGGAACACTTGTATTTCATGTCCAAGAATAATACTAGAACCGCAAAGCTAAAACCTGTAATGATCAACTCTGTTTTCTCTTCTTTTAGGGTTTTACATACCCACACTTAAAAGAAATGTTTCTAATCATGTGCAATATAAAAGAAACTTTCAAGTCTCGAGCTAAGATAATTTTCCCTCCATCTATGTTCAATAATTATTCAATGCTTAGCACATTACTATATTTAAACACAAATGAGTTCCGGGGCAAAAACTCACAAATCTGGGTTGGAAGCCGTTTTCTCTGTAAATGTTCCTCTAAATGGAAAGAGTGACTCCTTAAGTCTATCTACAACATCTGAAGTGTCAACATCAAAGTATGGCTTGTATGCAGCAACAGTGAATGTACGAAACCAGCCACCTTCTTGTGCTTCATCAGATTTAGATCCACCAGCTGGTTTTGAAAAAGTATCTGCCGCAACAGCAATGCAATCATTTGCCACCAACATAACACCGAACATTGTTCATATGAAAAGCTAATTAAAATTTTCATTTGAACTACAAAGTAGCTAATATTACATTTAATTTATCTGATCTATTTACTTTTTCTAAACTATTTGTTTCATACATGGCAGCAATTTCAAACATGTCATCAGTGTCATGGATCATCTTTCTTACGGTAATAACTTTCTAGAACCTAATCTTAAATCACCATTGAATTTAGTATGCAAAAATGCCAATGAAAAAACGTGATTCCTAGATATATAACGCCCCAGGATAAACAAACCAAAGCATAAGCACCATCACAAATTGGATCAACTGGAAATGAAAACAAAACAAAGGAATTTAAATAAAATATAATCAGAAATACCATCAGCATCACGAGGAGGCTGAGTTCCGCCAGAGATTTTCCCCTGTGCACCCGATGGAGGAAATGTTTCAAGGTTCGAATCTACAAAATGAATCAAATTAATTTAAACTCAACCAAATCCACAAATTAAGAACCTCAAAGCACTAAACAACACTTCTATTGACATTAAAACTTCATCGTGCATTAAACCATACATTCTATGCATTCATTTTAAACTCCAATTGTACTAATCTTTCCTACTCTTTTCCAGAAATAAAAAAAACTAAATAGTAACAAAAAAAGAATTTAAATTTAGATTCATAATTCTACAACTGAAAAGGGGGGAAAAGCGTTCACCTGTAAATTTAACGGCGACATGACCGGGATCTGAAACCGCCTGAGAAATTAAGGATTGGAAAACAATTAGCAAACTAGATCTGCTTACTTTAGCTTGAAAAAGAGAATTAAAAGTCTAAATTGAGAATAATAAGCGCAATGCGATAAGTTATGAAATAGAACTTACAGGAACAGATCCAGAAACTTTCTGATTATCAATGCTTGTATAACCTCCGGACATCATTTTTGCTCCTATTTTTCAAGCAGATCTCTCTCGCGCTTCTTGAAGTCCAGAGGTTTTGTTTATTGATTTGAGGGATTTAAGACGAGATTCCTAATATAATATAAATTTGACTTGCTTTTTAATATTAGGTAGAATGTCCTTCTTAGCTTCTTAACTTAATCAGATTAATTATTTTAGCCCTTAAGCTTTTGTTGAGTTCCCTTTTACCCTGGAAATTTTATTTTGTTATGAAATTGACTCAAATGTCATGTTAGAGTTCATTGGAAAAAAATAAATTTTAAATAAAAAAGAAGATAGTAAAAGTGTAAGGGTTAAAATGATTAAACTAGTAAACTTAAGGGCCACAAAAATATATTTTACCTACATTTTATTATATTTATTATTTTGGAACATTACATTTTATTGTATCTAAGACATTATAGAAATTTGAAGTTACTTGTGCACTTCTGCTTGGTGTGAACTAATTGTTATTATATTAAAATTATACATATTTAACAATATATTTTAATTTTTTATATCAAAATATTAAGTTATTAAGTTATCTTTTAATCGTATTTATTTCAACTTATATACTTTAATTATATTTTTCAAATATATATTTGGTTTATTTTTTCATAGCATATCTCGTATCAATCCCCCAATCATCTTTTTATAGTAAAACATATCCGGGTAAAAAGCCAATAGACTATTTATCTAATTTTTGAAAAATACGATTATCAAATTTCAACAAATTAAATTATAAGGATTAACTCCACAATTTACATAAAGTAAAAGGATTGAATTCATAACCGATAATATAATTTTCAACTCCATTAACAGATGAAAAGTCTATTAACACAAAGGCAGAGTATAGTATACAACTGAATAACTATGGTGTGCCTTTCCATTGCATTCCTGCATTTGATCATATAACTAATTTAATACTTTTTTTAATCTACCCTCTGTGAGCAATAGAGACCTCCGGATGGCAAGTATAAGAACCCAAGTGGTGGCTGTGACTTTCTCTTTGATCATCAGAAGCAAAGCCGAGCTTAATACAGTCTTTGTGATCTGGGCATCTAATCCCTTGAAAAACCCGAGGATCCCTTCGCTTCTCCAAATAGCACCGACGATTCCCGGAACTGTTTTGCGGGAGTTTGGTTGAGGTCTTTTAGTTTCATTGCTGTCTCGTCTGGATCTGCAGCTTGAATCATGACCTTACACCTGCATTGAGTTGGCATACACCTCATCACTTCCACATAGTTGAAAATGCAAGTTTACTTCTATAACGCGACAGTTCGAGAGAGCGGCTATGCACCTGATAGCAGGATAAGTTATAACAGTTGATATACTCTTTGACATTGCGCCTAACAAGAAGGCGGTGAAGGCAGATAGAACCACAGGGGGTGAACCATGGTCTGCTTTCTTTGTTTTTTGCATAAGTAGTCGTTGTTTCAGTTGATCGAAAACAGTATACTGCAGTTTAACGTATTTCTAGCCTTAGTATCAATGAAGATAACAAAAAAATTTAAAGATGAAGGTTCGAGGCAACAGTGTAGGAACCTGAATTGCAGGATTGGAGGTCAGCAAAAGAGAGATGCCAAGGCCATCGAATGCATCACTCAAGGTGCCTTCTGTGAGAGTCTTCCAGAGTCCTTTCGATTTCCCAAAGGCACTTGCCTGCATCCTCGAGGCGGCTGTATCTAGGGGCTACAAAACGATAAACGGTATTCAAAGGCAAACTCCAAAATTAAATTGTGCATGCTCCTGGATTATGTAATATCGTACAACGTGACAGAGAAAGATACTTGTAACTGTAATGACACAACATCGTTATCAGAGATAAGTCATATACCCTTTGATTTGCTAAATTAATAAATTTCATTCTAATGCTCAATGACATGAAACATCTCATCTTCTATTCGTTCCAACATTTTCCATGGAAATAGTAAAAAAGAGCACAATTTTACTTTTTCTGATATAACTCTTTGCAGCAACCACATGGAAGAAAAGTTTTGCTTTGATGGATAGGACCTTTCTTTTTGGCTCATAGATGGATAGATTATATATTTAAATCAAAACATACGAGGCTCGACGAATGATGTCTCACCTGAGTGACAATAGCAGCACAAGCCCCTGCCGCAGCTGCAAGAATCAAGTTTGATTTTGTTCCAATAGACTTAAACCTACTCTTTTCTAGGTACAGTCTTTTGAAGTAGCTATATCCATAGAAGTAGACAAATTGTGCAATGAATGACTGCAAGTTTTTTGTTCCAAGGCCCTCGTATAAGGAAAAAAATTGGCGATTCGAAACTGCCTCCCATAATACATCAGAGAGATTCCTATATAAGATAAGAAATCGATATCAGAGACTAACAAACTCAATCAAGAACTTCAAACATTGCCAACGGGCCAAGTAGTGCAGCGAGGAACATTCATCGATATCAAGCAGCACATGACAGTAAAATAGTAAAAATAGTTTCATTCCTCAACCATATTAAAAATGAAAATATGCAACATGAATGGCAAATGGAGAAGGGAAGAAAATCATGTATCTGCATAGCTCAAGTTCAAACTTCGAATAACCTCAATCTATAAACCATAACACGGCTTTGTACAGATAATTATACTAACAGGACATATGATAATTTCGTTAAACCTCTACTAATATGGTGATTTTCATTCCACTACTTTACTCTTCAGGCCAATTCTCCACATCTTTGAATAAGAAAAATGTAAAGACAAGTATAAGACCCGAAATGCAGT
Source organism: Hibiscus syriacus (assembly GCF_006381635.1). Lineage (NCBI taxonomy): Eukaryota > Viridiplantae > Streptophyta > Magnoliopsida > Malvales > Malvaceae > Hibiscus > Hibiscus syriacus. Next base: position 520,792 of record NW_024062732.1, read on the forward strand.
AAGGTTATAGTGAAATTAAAATCATATACTTCAATTCAATTAACACGAACACCTCATCATGCTAGGATTGTGTTAGTTTTAATCAATACAACAACAACAAAACTCTATTCTCATATCCAATGGGGTAAGGGGGAGGTAGGGTAGTAGGCTGCCCCCAACGTCAGGTTGAGAGCAGCTTCCTTGGAAGACCTCCAGCAATCAGAAAATTAAAAATAAAGATAAAATACAATGCATTAATAAATAAATAAATAAATACATAGTTGAACAGTCTTCATATGCGCGTCTGAATGGGAAGTAATCCCTGCAAATAAATTCATGCGTAAAAATCTCTGCATATAGACAAAAACGTAAGACCCGACTAAATTTAAAAGGAGAAAACATGAAGAGAAAGATACACAGAAGTCAACGATAGCAAGCTACGAGAAGTAATATAGTCAAATGGGTTAAAACCTAAACTAAGGCAACACTACTACGCTACCCTAGTTCTAAGCCTTCATAAATTCTAATGACAGAAACGTATAAAAAGTAGAAGTCATGGAAATTACTATAAAAGTATTAAAAAGAAAACAGAGATGCTACACCCTATGGGTGTGACTCATACTACTTGGCTACCATGGTCTTAAGTCTCCATACTTTTCTATCAGAGGTCATGTCCTCGGTAAGGGCTAAATCCTTCAAATCAGATCTTAAGCAGTCTACCCACTTCCTCTTTGGTCGTCCTCTCCTTCTGGCACCGTCGACTGTAATCGGCTCTACCCTCCTGACCGTATCCGGCGGTTGTCACCTAAGGACATGCCCAAACCACCGTAGTCTTCCCTCCCTCAATTTTTCGGATACAAGCACCATCCTCAAGGACATCCTAATTGCAGAGTTTGGTGTCATGTCCCACAGAGTCCTACCACATGCCCATTGAAGCATTCTCATTTCTGCGACCTCCATCCTCCTTACGTGATCCTTCTTGATTGCCCAACATTCTGATCCATACAACAGCGTTGGTCTTATTGTCATTCTATAAAATTTTCCTTTTAAGTTTTAGAGTCACATTCTTTTCACACAAAACTCCAATAGTAGCCCTTCACTTTAGCCATCCCGCCTTTATACGGTGTGTAACGTCATCATCTACATCCTATCTTTATGTATCATAGACTCTAGGTACTTGAAACAATCCTTTGAGGGGAAAACGTATCCTTCTATGAATACTTCTACATCTTCATCGTTTTGGTTCCTACTAAAGTTTGAACATAAATACTTTATTTTTTCAATATTGATCCGTAGACATTTTTCTTCCAAAACAGTCTTCCAGGTAGTCAGTCTACTATTCAGCTCAGTTTTTGTTTAAGCAACTATAATAATGTCGTCCGCGAAAAGCATACACCATTAAACACCGTCTGGTGTCGCACAATAAATATCATCCATAATCAAAACAAAAATGTAAGGGCTAAGAGATGACCACTTATAATTCATTCATACCAAATAATAAAACGTAAAACCCATATTAAAAAAAGAAAGTAACTCATGAATTCACACACCAACAAACAAAGAAACGAAATTCAAAACTCCCTGGGATCATGATCAGGGATCACAACAAAAACAAAATAAATCCAGAATTAAAAAAAAATGTAAAAACAGAGAAAGAAAGCAAGAATAAGAAATGGGTAACCTGTATTTTCGTTGACCATGGGCTTGGACCTCGGCTTGATACTTGGTTTTGCAGGTATCGAGAGGGTACAAAATCGTGGTGCTTAACAGTGATCCTATAGCACCTGAAGTTGCCTCCGATATAGACTCTAAATCAACACCCATATTAAAAAATTCTTCTTTTATCTCTCTGGTTTCTGTTTTACTTGATCTCTTGATTCTGAAAATTGAGTCTATTAAATCATTTGATCTGGCTTTTTATGCATAATATATATAGGAAGAAGAAATTGAAGGTAGCTGGAAAAGGAAAACGTGACCGCGAGTTACCGAGGATGATATAAACTAATATTTAATAAGTAAAATATACACAAATGATCCTTAATCATCATGTAATATTTTATTATCTCAAAATTAAAAGTTAAAATATTATTATTTAATTATCTGTATATTTTTTTAAAAAAAAGTTATTAAAAATCAATGATTATTTGAGCATAATATTATTTTATTAATTATGATATGATAAAATATGATCTCGTAATCGTTTAAATTATATTTTGTTGATTGATTCTCTGATTATATTATCCACCGAGTTAGGGGTTGAAATATTATGTCATCGAATCCATGCACTTGGCCCGTCAAATATTTTTTAAGTATTAATTAACTTTAAAAAATATGTTTTTAAAAAATAAATAGTAAAAAAATTATCAGCCCCTCAATTAAAAAAATTATATTTTTGAAAAATAAAAAAATATTTTAACATATATTGTAATAAATTCCTAGTTCCGCCTCTGATCGAATCAATGTTTGAAATCAATAACGACATTTATATAGATCATTAAAATATAATTTTATTATATTTCATTTAACATATTAACGTCTAACACAAATAATCATCAAATTTTAATAAAAATGATGAATTTCTTAACGTATGAACAACCGAATAACTATTTTACCACTTTAATAATTAAAAATAGAGAAAATCGCCTCAGTGACCAAAAATGCCTTATAATATACGATTTTAACCAACTTTTTTTGGATTTGCCAAAATGACCAACAAAATCGCAACGCGAAATAAAAATCGCAACGCGATCCCCAGAATCGCAAATCAGTTTCCAAAATCGCAACGCGATTCTTGACAATCGCAATGCGATAGTACAAATTCGCATTGCGATTTTCCAGAATCGCAACGCGAATATGAAAATCGCAACGCGAACACATAAATCGCAACGCGTATCCGTAAATCGCAACGCGTATCCGTAAATCGCAACGTGTATCCGTAAATCGCAACGCGTATCCGTAAATCGCAATGCGTATCCGTATATCGCAACGCGTATCCGTAAATCGCAACGCGTATCCGTAAATCGCAACGCGATTTTTAAAGCGCCATTATAATCGCTACGCGTATTTTATTTTCAAATTACAAAAACGAATATTAAGACAAAATCCCGTAATCGCAACTCATAACCTAAAACCTAAAATCACAACTCAGTCCCATCTCCATCTCTCACTCTCTACGGCGAAATCCGTCCCCATCTCCGAAGATTTCCGTCCCCATCTCCGGCGAAATCCCTCACAACCATTCACGGTCAGAAATCCCTCACAATATTCAGAAATGGAAAATCAACCTCCGAGGGTTAGTTTTTTTAATTATTTTTATTTTGAAATTTTTGCATTATTGTAGGTTTTTCATATTGAAACTGATGATAAGTTTACTGGTCATTTCAATAATAGATTAACCATTTCACTTAGATTTCATTTCACGTTACGATTCTCTCGTTGCGATTTTCATTTCGCGTTGCTATTCTCTCGTTGCGATTTTCAAGTTAGTATTTGTCTTTGTCTTTGTTCTGTCTTTTGGTTGAAGTAATGCAATCCATTCAAGTTTCAATTTGCAGAAGAGTCGCAACGAGATAAATGAAAATCGCAACGTGAAAATGACTATCTGCAACGAGAGAAATGAAAATCGCAACGAGAGAATCGCAACGCGAAATGAAAATCGCAACGAGAGAATCGCAACGCGAAACCAAAATCGCATTGCGATTTTCATTTCGCGTTGCGATTCTCTCGTTGCGATTTTCATTTCTCTCGTTGCGACAGTCATTCTCTCGTTGCGATTTTCATTTCAACCAAAAGACAAAACAGTGTTGCAAATTTTAGTTTCAAGAATAAACTACTACTTTTATGTTTATTGTTTTTGGTATATCTTCACAGTGTAGTTTTTGGTATATCTAACTTGGTATGTTTATTGTTTTTGTAGAAATTTTTTTCGGCTTCATTGACATTAAGGAATAAAGTTAGCCTAGCCACTACAATTGCTTCGAAGCTTTCACCTGCACAAAGACAATTGTTTGAGGAAACCTGCTTCGGCCATGGCTGAGAGTACAGCATCCGGGTGGAGATGCTAATTTGACCCATTTGTGGCTTCAGACCATGACATCAAATCTACCCGACAGTATACAACGTGGTGAGGAAGAGATATGGTTTCATTTTCCACCAGCGTATACTTGTTTTGGGCGGAAGGAGTTCTGCTTAATCACTGGTCTACGATTCGGACACAATGATGTAGGCCGGTACACTCGTCATATCGCCCGCCCATCATGGTTATCCCGGGTTTTTCCGGATGAGTCAATGGAGAAGCCGAACCTACACGTCGACGACCTGAAGAAATTGTTTAATAAGAAAGCTGGTTTCACTCGGATGGATGACGTCGATGTTGTCCGAGTATGCCTTCTACTACTTGTGTAAGCCGGCTTTTTAGGCAGAGAGGCCAGACAACCTATTCCTCGGGAGCTAATAATATTGGTAGAGGACCTGAATGCATGGAATCTGTTTCCGTGGGGTTCGTATATATGGAAAGCTACCTGGACTAAGTTGTCTACTGCCTTTGATGACCGCAAAAGTTTGCGTGGCGATGGGTCGAAATACACTTTGTCAGGCTTTGTTTGGGCCTTTAAGGTAATAATTTCTATATAATGTTTCTAAAATTATAATTAATTATTTAACAATTACTAATTTTGTTATTATATTGTTTGTAGATTTGGATATTCGAGGCTTTCCCCAGCATGCGTACATATGCAATAAAAACGTCAAATGATATTCCAGGGCTATTTCCTGGAAGAGGAAAAATCTGTTGGATTGGGAAGACTTAATACCATATGCGACAATAAATAATGTAAGTTAACACAAATACTTTCATATAATATATAAACAAGTTATTAATAGTAGACGTTTAACTTTGTTTGAGTTTTTATATTGTTAGGAGGCCAACATTCCATTACAAAGACTGACACCCACAGAGGAAGAGCTTGCCACTGATTGGTGGCAAGCTAGTCAGAGTTTTTTTGATGGCACGGATGATGAGCAGCATCCACTTCCTCCAATTCGAGAGCCATCACCTCACCCAGAGCCATCACCCGATCGACCCGACTATACACCTCTAGAACGAGAGCCATCACCTATCCCGTCACATCATCGAGCCTCTTCTCCACCATCACCTCATGATAGGCGACCGGTAAAGAGGCCACGACATTTATCTCCTTGTTCTCCACCTCCACGGGATGAGTTACGTGATGAGGTCAATGCCTTGCGTGAGGAGATCGGTACTCTACGCGATAACGATGGTGCATGGCGTGTGGAGGTGTCAACTTTACGTGGTGAGGTTGCCGCTCTACGTGAGATGATAGTATCGTTGCAGAATGAGGTTCATACTCTACGCAACGAGGTAAGTTTAAGATTTTCCATATTTAACTTAATGATAAATTTACTCGTAATTTCACTTAGATTAGCCATTTCACTTAGATTGCTTAGTAAATTTATTCGGTTGCTGCCAATTCTGCTAAACTGTGTATTCTTTAACACTGTGAAATAGTATTTGTCTTTGTTTTGTCTTTTGGTTGAAAGTAAATTTGTTCGGTTGCTGCCAATTCTGCTAAACTGTGTATTCTTTAACACTGTGAAATAGTATTTGTCTTTGTTTTGTCTTTTGGTTGAAAGTAAATTTGTTCGGTTGCTGCCAATTCTGCCAAACTGTGTATTCTTTAACACTGTGAAATAGTATTTGTCTTTATTTTGTCTTTTGGTTGAAAGTAAATTTGTTCGGTTGCTGCCAATTCTGCTAAACTAATACCCTGAAGTCAGTATTTGTCTTTGTTTTGTCTATTGGTTGAAGTAATGCAATCCATTCAAGTTTCAATTTGCAGAAGAAGAAATAGTTTACTTTCGCAACACGAAACTTAAAATCGCAACGAGAGAATCGCAACGCGAAATGAAAATCGCAACGACAGAATCGCAACGCGAAACCAAAATCGCAACGACAAAATCGCAACGCGAAACCAAAATCGCATTGCGATTTTAATTTCGCGTTGCGATTCTCTCGTTGCGATTTTCATTTCGCATTGCGATTCTGTCGTTGCGATTTTCATTTCGCGTTGCGATTTTGGTTTCGCGTTGCGATTTTGGTTTCTCGTTGCGATTCTCATTTCGCGTTGCGATTTTAAGTTTCGTGTTGCGAAAGTAAACTATTTCTTCTTCTGCAAATTGAAACTTGAATGGATTGCATTACTTCAACCAATAGACAAAACAAAGACAAATACTAACTTCAGGGTATTAGTTTGAAACATATTTTTCTTTGTTATCTGATGCATTTTGTGAACTATGATAGAATAATGACTTGGGTGAATACAATGCAAGTTTGAAACATATTTGTCTTTGTTTTCACTGTTTAAATATCATGTCTGTTTATTTACTGATTTTTGTATTTAATTATTTAGCGGCCCGATAGAGTGGATGCTTTACGTCGGGTTATGCTTGCACGACGGAGTTCACGCATCAGACAGCGTGCACGTGCTATTAAGTCTCCGTACACCCCAATAGTGCGAAGACACCGCAAGAAGAAGCCCGACTCGCCTGTCATCCCTCAAGAGTCCACTCCTATCGTTGAAGAGGCCCCCCTATCATTCCTCGAGAGTCCCCTCCCACCGTTCAAGAGGCCACTGTCATCATTGAAGAGGTCCCTCCCACCATTCAAGAGCCCGATTCACATGGCGTCATATGTAGGCTTCTTGAGAAACCCTCTGACGTGCCGGACATGATGGATTCAAGTTGGCTCTCGTATGAGTTACTGGCCAGTACCATACCGGTATCTGAAGAGGAGAGGAAACAACTACCGGACACAATTCTGGATAACACCCTTTGGGCTAAGACCGCAGTTGATTTTTATCTACATGAGCGGAGCCAGGGGTGTTTCACTGACATATGCAAGCTCACCGATGATATCTATTTGTTGCTTGATCGGTCTTGGTGGGGCGTATTATTAGGGGTCGAAGACAATGGCTATTTCGATGGGGGGGTAAGTCTTATATTTTTCTTATATTTCAATTTGATTAATTTTTTTTAAATTTATGTAAGTCACTAATATATGTCTTTTTTTGTAAAACAGCATATCGATGCGTGGGTGACACGTCTTCTAATAATAAGAAAACTTAAGAAAAATAAAAATATACGATATACAATTATGCCGACGTCTTTTAACGCCGTTCACTTGAAGAATGCACGAGATGAATCATTTGATTTGGGCAATGGACAAGCTAAACTTTATCCTGCATGGTGGGAGGTCGATAAGGTTAGTATTTATTTTAGATTGAGTTTAAAGGTTTTATGAAATAAGTGCGCAAATGAATGAATTATTACTTATGATTGCAGGTGTTTATCCCTGTTTTGGAACGTAAACATTGGATTCTCGTCGAGCTTCAGCTCCCATCCCTTAAGACAATAGTGTATGACAGCATGATAAATTACATATCATTGGCTGATTTAAGAGATATTATTAAGGGATGGAGCTCTCATTTGGCTAAATTCTTGGATGCGATCAATTATTGGACTCGTTCTAGAAACAAGAAGCCAAAGAAGCTCAATATTACAGTTATTAGAGACGAGACCGCGCCACAACAAACGGGAGGAGCCAGAGGAGATTGTGGTCCTCTCGTATGCTTGGCGTTGGAGCGTTTGACGACGGGAAGCACCAAGTATCTACCTCCCACCGATAGAGATAGAGCTGCAGTAGGCTTGTGGTTTCGGCATTATATGGCTAAATCGATATATACGAGACGCTGCCTACCTGCATCCGCGTTATAAACAATTGGTAAGTTTATAGACTTTTGGTTTGAAAATGTTTGGTTAAGTACCTAGAATTCAATAATTTGTTGTTTGTAGGTTTTAGATGTGTAGAAAGTGTTGTTTGAGCAAATGTTTGGTTTCTGCAGGTTAATCTCAGAAGTGAACTGCGTGAAAATGATGTATGGCTGCAAAAGTTGATTCAATAGTTTAATTGATTGTTTTTTGATTGTTTAATTGATTTGTAAAAGTTGATTCAATAGTAGATGATTGGAAATAAGAATTATTGCTTATTTTTTGATTGTTTAATTGATTTGTAAAAGATGATTTGTAAAAGTTGATTTGTGTAATTGATGCGAACATAATTCTTATTTGTGCTTGTTTAATTGATTGAAATGTAATGGTTGATTTTGTTGATTTCAATCTGCATTATGTTGAAGGCAAAAATGACTATCGCAATGCGAAATGAAAATCGCAATGCGAAATGAAAATCGCAACGAGAGAATCGCAATGCGGAAATGAAAATCGCAATGCGGAAATGAAAATCGCAACGAGAGAATCGCAATGCGATTTTCATTTCGCATTGCGATTTTCATTTCCGTATTGCGATTCTCTCGTTGCGATTTTCATTTCGCATTGCGATTTTCATTTCGCATTGCGATTTTCATTTCCGCATTGCGATTTTCATGTTGGGATTTTCATTTCGCATTGCGATTCTCTCGTTGCGATTGTAATTTCCGTGTTGCGATAGTCAAATGCATGCCTAATAAGTGATAACAACTGAATAACAAGAGTTGGTTAAGTCAAAATGGTTGGCCTGAGTCATTAATTCAACTGAAAATGTTAAAAGTTCACACATAAAATCCACATAATACAACGTTTGCATTTAAAAATCACCTAAGTTAACAGTCCCAAAAAGTGAAGCCAATTGTGATTGGGATTTTAAAGATGATTGCCTTTTGCTTGACACCATATGAGCTTTGGATTTTGATGAGGATCCATATTTTGGTAGAGGAAAAGATGATTTTGATGGCACTGGTGATCCACATGTCAACCTTGTATGACCACTTTCCTTGCACCGACTACATGTCGATCTCTTCTTCTCTTCACCCTTAGACGGTATACGATCGTGACTTTTTGGTCGGCCAGGTAGCCTTCTGTCCATGGCTGGTGGCAAAACTATTTGTAAGTCATCTGGTATGTCCCACTCAGAAGGATGTGGAATAGGGTAGACAATCTCGGCATAAGTCTGTCGATAAACTTCTGTAGTGTAGCAATCCATAGCGTATGCGCTTGAATCATCTTGGTTTAAATGAAGAGCAACTTTTATAACATGGCCACACGGATAACCAGATGTTTGCCATTTCATACAACTACACGTCTTTGCATTTAGATCGACTAGCCCATTTAAGTTATTATCCAGTACTTGAAACTTTGAACATGGTTCAACTCTCCATGACGTTGACTTCACAACACGTTTCGTTATCTTTTTTTCAGTCCATGGTGTAACACGATGTTCCAATGTTCCTGTAAATTTAAATAAACAATACTTAGTAAAATATATAAATATGATAAGTTACGAATTCAAAGAAATAATACCTGCATGGTTTCTTTTCTTGTAGTACCACTGTTGAATAGAGGCTCGAAAAAACTCCATTAACATAGTAATGGGTAATTTCCTGGAATGACGACTTAGAGCGTTGATTGATTCTACACTATTAGACGTCATGAAACCATATCTTGCTCCAAGTTGATGTACTCTTGACCATCTTTCAAATCCGATATCTTCTAGTGTTTGAGCACACTGAGGCAAAACACGTCTTAAACAATTTATATGCTTATTGAAATCCACTTCCCGATAAGCTTTTACAGCCTTCCAGTATGTCCATTTGTGCTTTTTTATACCAGCAGACCTTGATTTTAGATTTCTATACAAATGAACACCACAAAGTCCATGAAAAGCATCTGGGAAACACCTTCTAACAGCGTTGTCAATTGAGTTTGCCCTATCAGATATGATTGTCAGATTGCTAATAGGACCTATGCAATCCCTAAGATGCCCCATAAACCATGTCCATGAATCAGAGGTTTCAGATTTGCCAACCCCGTAAGCTATTGGCAATATCCCATTGTTAGCATCCATGGCTACTGCTAATAAGTTTACTCCAAGGTATCGACCTTTCAAATGTGCTCCGTCAACTATAATAACTGGGCGCATGCAAGTAATAAACGAACGAATCTACAAAATAATATACACAAGAAATATAATCATTTAAATGTGAAATGCATGTAACTAACAAAAATGAGTCAACAAAATTATATTAATTTACTAACCGTAGCACCAATGGCGATAAACAGCAACTCAAAGTGTCCATCTCTATCTGTTTTGATATGAGTTACCGACCCAGGATTTTTCAGCTTTAAATTGTGACAATAAGCCGGCAGTTGGGCAAACGATGCTTCTGGCGACCCCCTCAACAATTCCAAGGCATAACATTTGGCTCTCCAAGCTTGAGAATATGATATACTAATCTTGAACCGAGCATTCATGTCAGTCATAATTTCATGTCCCGATATACCCTGCCATTCAAAAACATTAACTCAGCCAGAAAACCACCCAACACCTTTTTGTTTGCCTGTCTATAGTGAGGAAAAACTTGGGTTCTTGAACATGTATGTTTATCAATAAAAGTCCTAACTTGAAACATTTCGCAATCTTTTATTCTCTTTGCAATCATACGCCACGTACAGTTTTTGTCAATCATACACCTTGTTTCGAAACGATCTTTGCTTGATTTGTTAACTTTTAGTTGATAGCCATCTTCCACACATTTCGTATACAAAGCTATCTTCAAGTCTTCCTTTGTATCAAAACAATCATCTTTCTTGATACGAATAACTTTTGTGTAACAATCAACTGCTTTCTTTACCAACTCTTCTTCCGGTATCTGAAGTAATTCTGGCATATTCCAGTTATACGCCCGTGGCATTTTCTTTTCTTCGGGGACTTTTTCTTCTTCTTTTTCTTCTTCAGGATTATATGAATTACAGAATGGATGTTCAACATGTTCATTCACAGTCGTAACTTCCTCCTCATTATCATCAACAATACATTCTTCGGCAACGGCTGTTTCATCATCAAAATTCGGGTATTGACCAATATCAAAATCATTACACGCAGGGTCTGTTTCTTCTTCTGAAACATCATCAAAATCCGTGTATTGACCAATATCAAAGTCCGGATATTGACCAAGACCAAATTTCGAATACTGACTAGTACTCACAATTTTTTCTGTTGGCTCATCATCGTCTAACTGGTCAATACGAAAACCGGAATTTGGTGCTGAAAGTTGATTGGGATTTGGATTAGAGAAAGGTTGTGGGTTTTGAGAAAAACTTAGTTGATTACTACCCGCTACTGACCCAACAATACTACTTCTAGGTTCAACAACATACAATGTAACATCATCTTGTGAAACACTAATGTAAGCAATGAATCGTTCAACATCTTCATTGTCGGTTAAAAAATAAACTTTACCATTTCTCTGATAAGATAGCCTAAATCCACTTAGGGGCTCTAAATTCAATTTATTTGAAACACTTAGCATTAGAGTTTCATAAGTTAACTTTTGTAAAGACAATTTTAGTTGAAGATTCATGGGTAAAGGCATATATTGTAAAACACCATGAACATTATCCCATGACCCTCCAAAACACAAATCTATCCAAACATGATCAACATTAGATGATTTCATGGTTGTAAATTAATTTACTAAACAGACGAGCTGCGAAACTAAAACCTGTTGCCGGATTGGGAAGGATGTCGTTGGATATAGGAACGGATGTCGCCGGAGAGAGTGATAGATGGAGATGAAATGAGTTGCGATTTAGGGATTTAGTTTATGATTTGCTGCTGTTACGTAGTTATATACCCAAAATTTCAGTGTTGTGATTTACAGATTCTCGTTGCGATTTACGGATTATCGTTGCGATTTACATATTCGCGTTGCGATTTACGGATTATCGTTGCGATTTACGGATACGCGTTGCGATATACGGATACGCATTGCGATTTACGGATACGCGTTGCTATTTACGGATACACGTTGCGGTTTACGGATACGCGTTGCGATTTATGTGTTCGCGTTGTGATTTTCATATTCGCGTTGCGATTCTTGAAAATCGCAATGCGAATTTGTACTATCGCATTGCGATTTTCAAGAATCGCGTTGCGATTTTGGAAACTGATTTGCGATTCTGGGGATCGCGTTGCGATTTTTATTTCGCGTTGCGATTTTGTTGGTCATTTTGGCAAATCCAAAAAAAGTTGGTTAAAATCGTATATTATAAGGCATTTTTGGTCACTGAGGCGATTTTCTCTTAAAAATATTCAATAAAATACCATTATATAATCGGGAACATTCCCTATTTAATAGACGAGATGGCGTTTCTCATTGGGATTCGGAAAACGTGGGACTCTCCGTCCATTTTAACGGGGTGGCTTAACGTGGTTCGTTAAAGAGAGTCGTGGTCAATTTTTTCCCACAGCTCCAAGATGGACCGGTCTTCGAATACCATTTTGGTTGTTAAAGAAACCGGTGAATATGGCCCTTAACATAGTATGAAGAAAAAAAACTCAACGTCCCTCTATTTGTCATGTTTCATTTTAATTCCATGTTAATGCCAAAGTTTTTTTATTAGAAGTAACTTCCAAACGTTTTTATTAGAGATAAGATAATGGAGTCAAAGGTGTGGTAGAAGAAGGAAGGCCTATAAGATTGATGACTGAAATATATTTGAAGTCTTTGTATTTTCTTATTTAATAATTTAATTTTTATTTTTTAAAATTTCAAGTTTAACATCATTAACATTTTTATTAAATTTAAGTTCATTATAATGTCATATATTTTATTTATATAATTGTTGAGTTAAGATTTTTTATTTTCAAAATGTCACATAATTGAATTTAGTAAAAAAAAAATCTAATGGTAATTGAATTTGAATCTTTAAATTACCTCAATGGTTAGAACAATAATTGTTATTCCTATAGGTCTCATCCCGGGTTCGAGCACCAACAACCACAGCATGGGTGATTGAATGTTCATTGTCAAATGATTGAGAGTATTTATAACATATACTACTTTGTAATCACGTTATCTTAATCAACTAAAAGATAAAGGGAATAAACTTCTATAATTAAAAGTAAAATGAAAAAAATTTCAAATTTACGAGGACTAAAACATATTTTAGCCCAATAGTTTTACCATAAGAAATACATTTTAGTTTTATTTCAACATGAAAGTTATATAAACAAGAATAAGTTGATCTAGTAGGATGATGCATTAGATCTCTTAAATATGATTAAAGTTTTGAATTTTATCATTATAAATTGAGTAAATTGGATTGGAAGAATTCTCCTAATAGACAGACATCCACAACACATAATCCTAATTAATTAACTAACAGATCGAATATCAGGTTTTACACAAACAAAATAAAATTAAAGATAATTTTATAAAAAAATTAATCTCAACCATCAAGCTACATTCATTACTAGTCCTCAATCAATATTTTTTAAAATGTTGTGTAATTGTAGCAGTGTAAAAGAATTTCAACATCTTCTAGCCACATAGTTCTTTGGGGGACTTCGAATGATTTTGACCAATACATTATCTCTAGGAATACATCTCTCAATAAGGACCAATGTTGGTTCTCCATCATTTCTGAGTTCTTCATCTATAATGTCTATAATAAACCCTCTACCACCTAACCTTTTAATATCAAAACCTCCAAGAGCCCATTTATGCAGCCTTCACTTCACCTCGTCTGAGCTAGAATCGGTTGTCATTTGTTTATTTCACTGAAAATATTTTTCATAAAATGAATTATATTTTTAAAAAAATATTTTATAGTATTTGAAAGAAGTTGTGTAAATCATTTTTCACTAGTTGATGATTATTGTAGAAATTATCTATTACAAATATTAAATACAATGAATAATATTATTTATCATGAAAACTTAATATTATTGTTTTTAAAATATTAGAATAACTTATTCATTATTATTAAAATATTATTTCTATAATTCTATAAATAAAAAAATTAAGATGAGTAGATTCTATTGAAATAAAAAAAGTATAAGTTATATTAATTATTTTTTTAAAATTAAGAGTATTATAGTATATTTTGAAAATTATTAATTAGTATATTTTAAATATACTTATTAAAATATTATTTAATTATTATATTAATGTTAAATACATAAATAATATTATTCATTATTAATAATTTAATAATATTATTTCTATGAAATTAATAAATAATATAAATTTTATTGATAATTTATTATATATTATTAAAATAAAAAGTATAATACCTTATATTATTATAATATAATTGAGTATATTATTATAGATATTAAAAATATAATATTATATTATTATAAATATTAATAAATATATTTTAAATATTTTACTAATTAATATTTTGATTAAAATGATATTAAAATATTATATTAATATTAAATACATAAAATAAAATTATTTTGAGTATTTATTTTTTAAAGTGAAAAGTTTGGAAAATAACTTGCAAAAAAATATATCGTAAGTTATTTTTAAAAACTATAAAGGAAATTATGTTGACCAGAAAAATATTTTACATTGACCAATCAGATTTTTTCCAACTAAACACTAGAAAATGAGGAAAACGTTTTCTAAAAAAAATGTTTTACGTGAATAAAACAAACACTTAATTCCCACAACAAATCATCCTCCAAAAATCATGTACTTTCTTAATTTGTTTTTCTTGATAGAGAATGGCACCTGGAAGATGAATGTTGCTTGTTGTTGAGGAATTAAACCTATAAAACTTTAAACTCGGTAAAAAAAAAGAAGAAGAGAGAAGATGGGCGGCGGCAAAATAGAAGTTTGAATGAATTAGGATTGTTGAAAATTGAGACAAAAACAAGATTAAGACAAAAGATAATAAGGGTAAGATAAACCCAAAGGAAAATAAAGACAATGGATGTAAAAGGATAGGAATAACTTAGCCAAGTTACGATTTTCGACAAAATTGTGCCTGAAACGGAATCAAATAAATAGATAGGCATTAGAAAAAGGATAATCTAAGGATTAAAGATATGCAAACAGAATTATAAAAAGATAAATGAATCAATGGAAAAATTGAAATTGAAATTTCCCCTCGGTAATATGGGGTTAACGTAAACCTTAGATTTGTGAAGTGGATGGAGTGATTGAGGATGGATGGATGGATGGATGATGATGATGATAGACGATGGATAATTATCCTATGAACCCTCCTAATCACAATTGACTAGGCAAGCTCGATAATCGGCTCTAACTAGCCCTCCTAATTATGATGAAGAGGCAAATTGGAGTGTAAAGATCTCTCTTACAAAGAACTCAATGAAAAAGAAGCTTCGAAGGCACAAGACAATCATCACTTCTAAAAACGAATTTTCGATGTATTGTATTGAAGAAAAAACGATGATTACAATGGTGGGAGAAACATCCTTTATATATGTTTAAAGGAGTCCTTGTTGTAACTTGACTAAGTCTTAAAATAAGAATAAAATAACATTAAAAGACTATCCTAATCTAAGTGTTTGATCCAATGGTGATGATGAAAACTAGGAGTTTGAAAACATGATGAAGTCTTTTAACTTGTAGGATGAGATGGACGGGTAGGATGGAGCTTCTGAGGTTATAGGCGGCATGACATATGATACGGAAGGTGATAGGCAGCATGGTCTTGTGATAAGTTATCATGGTTTTATCATTACAATCAATTACCCTTTTACCCTTATCCTAATTAAAATATAAATAATAACTTTTATAATGTCTTATAATGTCTAAATAACTGAAATCCTAAAAGGGGAAGTTTGCCCATGCTTTATAGATTTAGCAATGGGTAACTTTACAAAAGGAATCCTTATTTGCGGGGTTTTGAACATATTTTTAGGATTACCTTTGTGATTCTTGTAATTAGGTCCTAAAAAAATTTCAACTTGTGTGTGGTGATCCAAGTTGTTGTAGGGGGAAGGAGGCGTGGATTTTATTCCTTGAATTAGGGATGGCAAACAGGCGGGTCGGGTGTGGATGCCTCTTCCCCCATTCCCATACCCACTTAATATTTTCAAATCCACACCCGCCCACGTGGGTACATTCTCAAATCCATCCCCACACCCACTACCAAACTGGAAACGTACCCGACTAGACCCGCCTGACATCAATATTAAGTTATACATAAGCAACAAATATAAAACAAACACGTCCATTAAGAAGCATAATAAAATAAACCAATGATTATATGAGTTAAGTGTTAACATAGATCTTAAAGTACAAAAATTATAAGTTATATCTTATACAATATTAAGATTTATAAATTAATCTCTAAAATTATACTTAAATTCATAATGGTCCAAAATTTAATGGGTATTTAGTGGGCGGACGGATGCGAGTAAGGTCTCAAACCCATCACCCACCCACTACCCGCGACGGGTACCACTTTCTAAATCCACACCCGCCCACTACCCACTAAAGTTATGACCATCCCCGCCCCAATAGGAGCATATACGGTGTGGAATCCACGAAATTGTACCCGTTTACCATCCCTACCTTGAATCCTTCAATCTTTATATGGGCGTGTAAGCCCTTGCTGATGAAGGCTTGCATTATAGTATGAAGTTTTGTCTTTAAGAAGTTTGGTCTGTCCTCGTGTGAGTGGGCCAAGTAGAAGGGTTAGGCCATCTTTCTTAGAATTGTGGTGTGCGGTGCATGTATCAATTCTTTCTGACTACAACTTAGGCCTGAATCTTTTTCAACCTTTCTCAATTCCCTAGCAGAGTTGTAGCTGACTCTGTAGTTGTAAATAATTAATGCTATCTGTGTATGACCCTAACCAAAAAATAATAATAATTTTTCTATTATAATATAATTAATACTTTTTATCTTGAAATGTGATTTAGCCACTCTCGTATTAAAATCAAACAAAAAGTAACAATTAGAAACATCTCATCAATTGATTAGGGCTCTCCAAAAAATAAAATTAAATGAAAAATTAAATCAAATCTAAATACATTCAATCTAAAAATAAGGAGTTGTTATAATATAATTAATATATATTGACAGAAGCCTAATTTTAAAATTTACCACCAAAATCTCATAAACGAATTTGTTCCCTAGATCCCCTGAACTTGATTGTTTTCTTCTTGGACTTGTTAATCTGACTCTGATTTGAAAGTTATTTCAGATCAGTGTGTTTTTTCCTCCAGAACTAGTTTCTTCTATTGAACTTTGCCAAACAAACATGCATACTATATCTTTATAGTTGAAAACCGTTTAATCTCTCAATGGCTCTGTCTGTATCTTGCTTGTTCGTAAATCTGACAAAATCAAATCTTTTCCCTGTAGTATCCAGTTCGTAGCAATAAAAGAATCCACAACATCGTCTTGCCTTTCAAAAACCTACCATAAGCCACCGTTATGGAGTTTAGGTGGTAAATGGTTAACAAACAACGTGAAAATGGATGAAGGTCCTCCGATGCCATTCTGCCTTCTCGTCTGCCTAGCTCACAACTGGGAAACCTACATGTTTGTAGCACTGGAGTTTTACAGGCCTTTATGCGTAAGCAGGGGTAATCAAAACTCAGTGTTAACTTGAAAACCTGGAGCTCTACTGTAGAAAAAGTAATCATCGTACTGAATTCTTGAACATATTCTTGCTGTGGGTCCGATACGCCCGACCCGTTCTTGGTGAATCTGATCAGTATCCCTATCTATCCTATCCTCGTATAGGAAGAACAGGCAGACCACCAACAGAATCGGGTTATCTAAAATTTGAATGTAATAATCGAATTTAGGTGTAAGAGTTAGACATGAATATTTATTTACTTGCCGTCTAATTAAAGCTGGTCCCTCTGCTCAGCTTGTCAATTGGGGGTTGCATTTATTTCTTCAACCATAAGGTACAGAGAACCAGATCTACGGGACCACACTTGTATCATTAAATTACAAATCATGGTGGTATAATTTGAGAGGGCATAATTAGAACGTTTTTAAGGTCTAATAAAAAATTAAGGGACTTAATAAGAACCTTCTTTTAAAATGCGAGTGTTTAACTAAAAATTTTAAAATATGTGGGAGGTTTAGTGAAAGCTTTTAACAATTTTAAGGGGCTTAATTTAAAAAAATAAAAATTTTACGACTATTAGAATTTCTAAAATTTTGAGAGGTTTAATTAAAATTTCAAAAATAATTCAAGGATATAATATGAATTTCGCAAAACTTTGGAGTACTGTGCTAACTCTTGTTTAAGAGTGCTCAAATGATTAATTCAATCGATCATTCAACTAAATTATCTAAAATTAAATTATTCTGTCTGAAATTTAATTATTAATCAAATCAAATCAAATTTGATTAATTTTTTAAATTAACCGAACAACCAACAAAACTTATACGCAATCGATATATTCATATATTTTCATATTATAATTACATTTCAAATATTTTCATTTTAATATAAATTTCGATCCGATCATTCTCATTAAATAAATTTTAATAAAAGTATTCTAAAATTTTAATATATATCATATTTTAATTACTTTTTTTCGTGTGTCATGTAATATAGAAAAAGATAAGGGGTTCAATATTCAGTTTTGATCGAATTAACCGATCGAATCGAATTAATTCGGTTAATTCGGCCGGTCACCGAATTAGATGGTTGGGGAACATTTAATAATTTCTTCAATATTCGGTTAACGGTCAATTTGGTTCAAAATCGATTAATTAACCGAAATTATTAAATATTATATATAGTGATATTTTAAACTCAAACCCATTAAAACTTAATACCCGATTATTTTTTAATCACATTAGACTCATTAAATTATTAATACCTAATTAATTTTAAATCAAATAAAAAATATACATCTATTATATTTAAATTAATATAATTATAAAAAGATAAAAAAATCGATTAATCGTCTGAAATAATCGAACTTTATTCGTTTCAATTAATATTTTCACAAAAATTCAATTTAATAGATGTGGGCATAAATCAATAAGAGCTTACACGCGTGCAAGTTAATTAGGATCTCACATAAAGTTTATGTAGAAAGAACTAAATAGGACACTTGATTTGCTATCATTCAATCTACAACAAAAGTATTCAAATTGAATCATATATTAACACCTTTCTACTATAAATGATGATAATAATCGATCAATTGAACTATGTTACTGTATATAATTTTTTAACAAGAAAATAATATAACAAAAGCTACTTAACTATTTAAAATGATATTATTTACTATCAAAACTGTAATAAAAATAATATAGCCCACACATCACATACATATTATTTTTACGATATGCTACACATGTACACGCACGTCTCTTAAAGAAAGGAGTGTCAATTAAAATCTATAATGTTTTTGTTTTTATAAATTTATATAAAATATTAAAAATAAAGTTAATATCACTTTGAAAAAAATATTATTTTTTTTTAAAATATAATATCATAATTTAATTTTTTTTAACTTCACTCCTAATTATGATAATGAATATCGAGTCTCTTAACATTGAAGTTGTAGGATCGAGTCCCATGGAGGGTATTTCATAATTCGGATGTCTCCTACGGAAGTTGCTCTCAACCTAGTGTTGAGGGCAGCCTACTATCTTACCTCCCCCTTACCCCATTACATATGGGAACAATGACATCCATCCAATATCGAGTCTCTTAAAAAGCAAAGCATGATGTGGGAGAGAGGGAGCTTGACCTAAGAAAATAGAAATTAATATTTAATTTTTTAAAATATTTTATAATATTCTCTTTTTTATAAGATTGAAACATGTGTATTAATGTATAGAAAATGAGTTTATACATAAAACATATTAGGTTAATAATGTCTTTTCCATTTTACTAATTAAAATTTTGATTTCGTTACCAGATCTGTCAAATAAATTAAAAATGTAATTTATCACCATACATTTAAAATTACCATCCACAAAATATAAGTGTTTTTACTAAAATATCATCCTTAGACCCAATAATTACATGTCAGACATTCTCTCTCCTAATATTATTGATCTATCACCTCCTAACACGGTGGCAATAAAGCGCAGATCGCCATCCGTTCTTTCGCGGAGTTCTGTCCGAGCTGACGTCACGTAAGGGAAAGGCGCGGATCGCAGGATTTTGACATGTACGGAAGGCTCGGATCATGATCCACGTCTTTCCCATAAATACCACATTGATTACCACCTATCTCCTCCCTCCACTCTTTCTATAAATACCACTCAATACAACCCTCAAACCACACTCAAATCTCAAATTCTCTCATTCTTCATATTATCAATCTTTATATTAAGAAGGTAAAATATTTTCTATTATATCATAATTATTTAATAATTTATAATTCACTCAAATCTTTATATTAAGAAGGTAAACTATTTTCTATTGTATTATAATTATTTAATTATTTATTATTTTATTAAATTTTATTGTACTAATTTTTTATTACTTTTTGTATTTATAAAATGGAAGTTGGGTTGCTACGTTTAGATAGGAATCATATCTCGAGATATTTTACCGATACGGTAACAATTTTAAATTGTGTTGGTATTTTAATTACAGTGAATGTTTTATTTATTTAATTTTTTAGTATTAGTTTATATAATATTTATTAAATTAGGAGAGAGACCGTATATTAGATCCATTCATTCGTAATGTTAAGTTAAAGATACCTACTCGTGTCTGGTCGTATTTAGCCGAGGTTGGATTTGGTTACGTAGCGAAATATGAAGGGCACTGCAACATTAAATCCAACCTTATTTCTACATTGGTTAAGAGGTGGAGACCAGATGTGTGGAGAGTGTACTATTACGCTGGATGATATTTCCATACATTTGGGGCTTTCGGTAGATGGGGATGTGATTTCTGGGGTGACAGATGATGACTAGCATTTCTTGTGCGATGAGTATCTTTGAGGTGTCATGCCTAATTTCAATGGTGGTCGAATACTATTAAATTGGTTGTATATAACTTTTAAACATTTGAGTCATATACATACCTCGAACCGCAATTACTTGAGTTAGGGTGTCAACTTTATCAGCTTGTTGAGTCAGCCCATTGTGGGAGCATAATGACATACCATAAACCGTAGACACTTCAACAAATGTCGCATACATATGTGTATCGGTGTCTGAATATTGATTCTGAGAATCAAATATCATAGCAACATCGTCATCGTTGGAGAGTTCGAACGCTATATAAGTTAACAGAAATACTGCAATTAGAAATCTATACTAAAGTGAGAACAATCTTCTAGTACTTCCAACATGAACCTTCCTTGAAATTTTAGTGATCAACTCTTCAAGAGTGATGTTTCTCTTGGAGGATATTTTGACAGAATGATTTGATGCAAAGACAACGCCGATTTCATCTTCCTGAATTTCTCCATCATAGTAAACAATAACATTAATATGCATCATTTTGAGAGTTTAAAAGATTGAGAGTCTTATATATACAAAAACAATAGTTGAAATACACCTAATTAAATAAATAGTATATGAATTAAAATATAAATTAATCCATTTTTTAAAAAAAAATTCCACAATAATTTAAATAACAAAATGTCATATTGTTACCGTATTGGCAAAACGTATCGAGGTATGATCCCACATTCCAAATTTACAACCATAAAAAATAATATAAAATAATTATTACAATATTTTTTTTCAAATAATTAAATATAAAATAAATATAAATGAAAAATAATTTTACCTTATAAAAACAATAACAAAATCTACTTAGCTTGATAGAAGGAATTGATAAAACTAAGAATAAGCAAGTAATTTTGGTGTGGTGATGTTTGCTTTCAGAGGGTGCGTTATTTATAGGGGAGGGGGAGTATTTAAAAGCCGAGTTTTTAGGCTCGATTAATAATAGAATCCCAATAATTCAACGTGCATAATAAAATGCGTGGATGATGCGTGTCAGAACTCAATGAAGGCACATATGGCAATGCGTGCCTTCCCCTTATGTGGTTCTAGCTCGGATAGAACTCCGCGAAGATGCGAATGGTGATCAACACTTTATTGCCACAATTTCAGAAAGGTGATAGATCAGTAATATTTGGGAAGAGGGTGCCTAATAAGTAATTATTGGGTTTAAGTGTGATATTTTGATAAAAACGCCCAAAATATAAGAATATAATATATCCAATCAGATAAATAGCTAATTTAAAACTCCAAATTTATAAATAAGGGTAAACTACACTGGAGACCACCAAACTATAGTCATTAATCAATCTTACCACCGAACTATTTTTTGTCTCAATTCGACCACCAAACTTTTTAATTGATTCAATCAGACCACTCTCCGTTAAAAAAATAACGGCGCTTCCGACGTGGCTGCTCAATAAACGTATTATTTCCAGGTTGGACATGCACCACGCCACGCCATTTAAAACATAAGAAAAAAAATAAATGGCACTAAAAGACTAAAGGAAGAAGAAGAGATAATTTAAAGCACATATCTCCATCTTCTCCACAACCTTTTCTCCTTATATTTCAAGCCCCAATTGGTGTTTAAGCCTCACAACACAAATCCAACGTTTTCAGATGGGGAAACAGTCAACAGATTTCGATATGATTAGTTTATTTTGGCTTCAATGATTGAGTTTGCCTTCAATCTGGGTATATAAACTGCTTAGAAAGAAAAGCAAGAGAGAGAAGAAGATGAAGATTGTAAACGACGGTAGTAACAATGGCAGCAATAATAACTGGCTATGTTTATCTCTTTCACCCCACATGAAAATGGAAGTACCTACTGATCCACAACACCTTCATCATCACTACCATCAATATAGTCAAGCTTCACCAGTTGCTGCTAATGTTGTTCCTACAACCTTCTACTTGCCTTCTTACTTAAACGGGTCTGGAATCTGCAATTGAGTTGGAGAAACTGAAAGCTTTCACGCTCCATTATCTGTTATGCCGCTTAAATTAGATGACTCTATATGCATCATGGAAGCTCTTAGTAAATCACAACCGGAATGTATCTTCGTTTTTATTTTTCGCATTTTTCTCTTATTTGCTTTTTCCTTATGTTAAAGTTATACTCTCATTTTTTCTTGTTAAAGGGATTACGCCCACTTTTCCCCCAAAATTGGAGGACTTTCTGGGTGGTGCAATAATGGATACATATCAATATGGAAACCACGAAAGGGAGACAATGACTATAAGTTTAGACAGCAGCGTGTACTACCACCAAAAAGGAGATGGCGTCTGAATCGGAAGAGGAAAACACGGTGAAGAGAGCCTAATTACGCCATAGGGAAATTCGAAGTGAGCGGTGGGCCTGAACAACAGATCATAGGTGCTTCAATGGAGTCTCAGGGATTCAAACACGAGAAGATCGGTGGAAATAGACAAGAGAAATGTGCTTTAATGGAGTCCAAGGCCAAAAGTGAGCAGAGTGCATGTGCTTTAATGGAGTCTATGGGCAAACACGAGAACGATAAAGAGACAATGCATAGTATGGAAACGGTCGACAAATTGAGGAACATCGATAAAGAAGAGGGTGACGAGAAACGAGAGCAGCTATCTCTAGAAGAGATATCTATGCTAGAGGAACAACTCAACAGAATTCAATGGAGACTTTACGCGTTGCCGAAGAACGGTATAACAAGGCCAAGGAATCGACCGCCCAAGCGCTTAACACCGCAGTCGAGTACACCAAAGATAAGGGTCAACAAGCAAGGGAATCTGCTCGTCAAAGCGCTTAATATGCGGCGGAAAAGGGTGGACAAGCGACAAACAATGTTCGTCGAGCTGCTCAGCAGGCGACGAAGATGGGTGGACAAACGAAGGACACGGTCGTCAAAGGTGGCGACGAGGATGGTGGAGGGTGGAAGGAACCTAATGGGTTTTGTGTGAAAAAACCCATGTGTCTTCTCAGCTGGCATTAATAATAATATAAAAACATCGTCGTTAGTTTATAATAGCCACGTCGGACGCACCGTTATTTTTTTAACGGAGAGTGGTCTGATTGAATCAATTAAAAAATTTGGTGGTCGAATTGAGATAAAAAATAATTTGATGGTAAAATTGATTAATGACTATAGTTTGATGGTTTCTCGTATAGTTTACCCTATAAATAATTTGTAGGATGTCTTTTTCAAGTGAAAAAGCACTAGTGCGACAAGGATGTCTAACTCCATCTACTAGTCCTGAAAGTGCTTTAAGTTTCAACCAAGTCTTTGGTTAAAGTAAAATCTAACCAGAGAGAGAGAGAGAGAGGAAACCATTCCCGTATGAACGAAAAATAATGAAGCTTCCCATAGCGAAGCCAAGATTTGTACATAAATTTTACTCTCCACGCCCCCCAATACCTCATCGCAACTTCTCATTTTCACCATCTAAATTTAACCAAGGGATTGAGTATAATATCCTTTCACCACCACCATCTTCATCTCTGAATGCTTTTCCTTTCTATAGAGCGAAGCAGATATTCAAGATGACGAGCCTTTTACCCGACGCCGCGGCCACCGCTGACAAGACGGCGAAATCGGAGAAGATCAAGGGAACTGTTATTTTGATGAAAAAGAATGCTTTGGACTTAAAAGATTTGGGTGCATCTGTTCTTGATGGAGTTGATGAATTGATTGGGAACAGAGTTTCGTTGCAGCTTATCAGTGCTGAAAATGGTGACGCTGGTGAGTTCTATTTTTAAATTTCCATACTTTTTTAATCTTTAGATTTTTCTATAAATATAAAATTATGTTTTAAATAATTCAAATATATATATAATTTTTTTAATTATTGACAATATATATCAATTTATAAACTCAAATATTTTTTTTGTTAAATTCAAAATTTTAAAAATATTTTATTTAATTATTTAGATTACATAATATATTTAGAATTACCTAAAGGATAAATTACAAATTTAGTAATTAAATTTTATTCTCTTTTTTATTATATTCATTGTATTTTAATATATTTTTTTAATTTTTCATTAAATTTAATACATTAGGTTTATTTTTTGGTCATCTAGTCAATTTTTTCACTAACAACGTTATAAATATAATTTTATATAAATACAAAACAATTTTTTAATAAAAAATTAGTTTTTAAAAATAGCTTCATTTTAATATTATTAATTATTTAACAACAGAGTAAAAAAAATTTAATATATTATGTTAAGTGAAAAAATTAAAAATAAAAGAGAATAAAATTTTGTGATGATATTTATAATTTACCTTTATATAAAATTTTATAATTAAATGTGTGTATATATATATAACTTTAGGAACAAAATAACATACCATTTAAGATAGGTATAAATGGGTCCACATCTTAATTACGAATTAAGACACATCATCAGTTCATATTTCCTGCTCACACCAAGAAGTCCTACCAAAAGGTCATATAGTGTATTTATCCTATTTTTTAAAAATAAAAATATTTAATTTTAATTATCGTGTAATTAAATTTAAAATTGTTTTTTTAAAAATATAAGAATAATTTTTCAAAAATCTAATGAAGTAAAAGATCGTAGAGCCTTAAAATAAGTTTAAAATGTTTTTAGAAAATGTTAAATTATAATTTTTTTGGAAAAAGGGTTTCCAAAATGTTAAATATGAGAATTTTTTGGTACTACCCAAAGTCACCAGTAACAAAACGACAGCTTCTGAAAAACCAGCAGACAGCTAATAAAATGAACCGCCAATAGCATATGAACCACAAAACAAAACTCTCGTACCCTCCACTTTCAAATTTCAATAGCCATGCAGTCTTATAGCAGCTTTTCATTTCTCTGAAGAGACCTATGAATTAAATGCTAAAATCTCCTACTTAAACTTTGATAATTGATTTGAGTTGTCAGCGAATGAGTTTCGAGGAAAAGTTGGGAAACCTGCATATTTGGAGCATTGGAGTTTTACAGACATTTCTCCAGTAGCAGGGGAATCTAAATTCAGTGTCAACTTTGATTGGGATGAAGAAATTGGAAAACCTGGAGCTCTACTGATAAAAAATAATCATCATACTGAATTCTACCTCAGGTCCATCACTCTTGAACGTGTTCCAGGCCATGGTCGGATTCACTTTGTTTGCAATTCTTGGGTTTATCCTGGTCATAAATATGAAAAACCCCGTCTGTTCTTCACCAACGAGGTAACCATATACTTCCGAATGGATGATATATGGTTGTGTTCGGTAATGACTAACAAGTGTTTGATGTTTTTTCTCTAAGACATACCTTCCGCATGAGATGCCAAAGGCACTACGTAAATCCAGAGAAGAAGAGCTCAACACATTGAGAGGGAATGGCAAAGGAGAACTTCAAGAATGGGACCGTGTTTATGACTATGCTTATTATAATGATTTGGGGGATCCTGATAAGGGTCCCGACTACGCCCGACCAGTTCTTGGTGGATCTGCTCATTACCCTTATCCTCGTAGAGGAAGAACAGGCAGACCTCCAGCAAAATCAGGTTGGAACTCACATTGTTATTGTGTTTTTTCTTCCAAACTTCAATATAATAATTGAACTCTAGATTTTGAATTCTAATAATTGATTTTCTTCTAGTCGTGCTTACGTTTATGTTGTGTAATTTGTTGTTCCTTTGGATTACAGATCCAAACACTGAGAGCAGGTTACCACTTTCGAAGATCTTTGACATTTATGTTCCAAGAGATGAACGATTTGGACGTTTAAAGTTTTCGGATTTTCTGAGTTATTTCATAAAATCTGGAGCTCAATCCATACCACCTGAACTAAAAGATCTAGCTAACAGAACTGATAATGAATTCCAATCTTTTGGGGAAGTTCTTGATCTCTACTATGGAGGGATTAAAATTCCCTCTAACACTTTGCTGGATACTATCATCAACAACATTCCCTTGGAGTTGCTCAAACAAATTTTTCGAACGGATGGCGAGCAACTACTCAAATTCCCTGTGCCTAAGGTCATTCAAGGTCTCTCCCTCATGCATCAATTTACATTCATCCAATGCTTTAATTTTTTGCAAAACTAACGAGTTTCTGTAATTGGATCTTATCCCATATATATATATTGCTAATTTGATGTTTCAATTAATGAAATGGAGTAGATAATTTAAATGCATGGAGGACAGATGAGGAATTCGCCAGAGAAATGCTTGCTGGTGTAAACCCGGTTATCATTCGGCTTCTTGAGGTAAGCTTCAACGTCATTCTGAATTTTCTCTCTCAATAATTTATGATTATAGTCATTAAAATAAATAAGATTTTAATATATGAAAATATGTTAGGTTTATATATCCAAACTAAAACTAAAGCATTAAAATTTTATTTCAGAATTTAGATGTTTTCCTCCACTTGATCTCAGTAGTTAACAAAATAAATAACTTAAAATTGTTCTAATTTTAGTTTTAATTTTCAATTACAGGAATTTCCTCCAACAAGCAAGCTAGATCCTAGAGTATACGGTGATCAAAACAGTTCGATAACAAAGGAACACATAGAGCACAACTTAGAAGGACTCACAATACACGAGGTAATAAACTTGTTTGAATATGTATTAGATACAATTATTGGACATATACTTAAAAGGAAAACAAAGAGCCGTAGTTTCATTCCAAAGAACAGTTTATTACTTCTTCAGGATTTGTTTTTAAGCATTTGAAAAGACTTCGTTGAACAGGCACTGAAGACCAACAGGTTGTTCATATTGGATCATCATGATTCACTAATGCCATATATCAGAAAGATAAATTCTACTTCAACGAAGACTTATGCATCGAGAACCGTGTTGCTTCTGAGAGATGACGGGACTTTGAAGCCACTGGCGATTGAATTAAGTTCGCCAGATCCAAAGGGGGATCAATATGGTGCTGTAAGCAAGGTCTATACACCTGCACAAAATGGGGTTGAAGGTTCCATATGGCTGCTGGCTAAAACTTACGTGGCTGTAAATGATTCTGCTGCTCATGAGCTCATAACCCATTGGTAATTCATATCTAGCAAATAATATACGTTGGTTAGCTTAACTTCAAATTTGATAAGAGGGGGTTTTATGAATATGGTTATAATAATTTGATTACAGGTTGAAAACTCATGCCACAATAGAGCCATTTGTGATTGCGGCGAATCGGCAGCTTAGTGTGGTTCATCCAATTCATAAGCTTCTCCACCCTCACTTCCGTGACACAATGTATATAAATGCAGTGGCCCGGGAGATTCTTATCAATGGAGGTGGATTACTAGAGTTCACTGTTTTCCCTGCAAAGTATTCCATGGAATGGTCGTCTGCAGTGTACAAGGATTGGAATTTCCTTGACCAGGCTCTTCCATCAGATCTCAAGAAAAGGTAATATATATGATTAAATCAGAGACAATTTGACAAGTTATTGAATCAAAGTGGTGTTTATCCAAATGATTTTCTTCCATTTTTCTTTTGTTAAGAGGAGTTGCAGTGCACGATAAGGATTCACCAAATGGACTTCGACTACTGATAAAAGACTATCCGTACGCTGTTGATGGATTGGAGATTTGGTTTGCAATTGAACAATGGGTTCAAGATTATTGTTCATTTTACTACAAGAACGATGAAATGGTTCAACAAGACCCAGAGCTTCAAGCCTGGTGGAAGGAAGTTCGAGAGCAGGGTCATGGTGACAAGAAAGACGAGCCGTGGTGGCCCAAAATGCAAACTCGCAAAGACCTCATACATTCATGCTCCATTATCATATGGCTTTCTTCAGCTCTCCATGCAGCCACTAACTTCGGCCAATATCCTTATGCAGGCTACCCTCCCAATCGTCCCACCATAACCCGCAGGTTCATGCCTGAGAAAGGCACTCCGGAATATACTGAACTCGAGTCGATTCCTGACAAGTTTTTCCTTAAAACAATCGCTGCTCGGCTGCAATCAGTGATTGGGATTGCATTGATAGAAATTCTGTCGAGGCATTCATCGGACGAAGTTTATCTGGGACAAAGAGACACACCTGAATGGACGTTAGATAAAACACCATTAGCAGCTTTCAAGGATTTTGGAGAGAGGCTTTCGGGAATCGAGGAAAAGATCGTGCAGATGAACAATGACAAGAGATTTAAGAATCGTGTAGGTCCTGCTAATATGCCCTACACTTTGTTATACCCTTCAAGTGGAGTTGGAATCACAGGCAAAGGAATTCCAAACAGTATTGCAATCTAATGCTTTAAACACACCTAATTGATTTTATTAATAGTGTGTTATGGATTAATCAATGTATTATTCTCACTATATGTAATGTTTTTAAAAAAAATTACTTTAGCACTTAAATTATGATTTCGTCTTATTTGATCCTCAACATATGGCTTGATACTAACATTCTCATAGTCTTTGTTCCTTGACAACACATTTCTCTCCAACTTAAGGTATAGTATTCGAATATCCAAAAGTATATCTCCTCTGATTTCCTTAACCCTCTTCAAGGAAGCTAAAACTACAATCATTGGATAGCACGCATTGTTATGGATTGAGAGAAAAAGAAAGAGATTCGAGAGAAGAAAGTTGAGAGAAGATTTAGAAAAGACTACTTCATTCATTGCATAAGGAAAATATGTGATTACACAGCAGGTATTATTTAGTTACAAGCTGGAATTGAGACTAAAAAATGGACAGCTGTCATAACAGAATAATAACAAACTGATTCCTATCCTTATATATCATATGCAGGTATTGGGCCGTCTAGATTGGGCCTCTCACTCTTCTCTACTGCTCCCTTGGTCTTCTCCAACACATCAGCTAAGTCCAAGGTATTACTCCCTCGTTCTTCAATTCCTTCCCTACTTTCAATCCCCAAATTATTTTCCTCAACCCCTAACCCTCATTCTTCTAATCCTAAATCTTCTTCATTCCTCCGTTCTTCCTCTTCGCCTTCGATTCTAACATCATGTTCTTCCTCCTCTTCTCCTACTATAACAATACCCCCGGCTTGAGACGATCCTTGTCCCCAAGGATCAAACATAGGAAACCGTCCTCGCAGAACGGAATAGTCTTCCCAAGTATCATTCGCTTCATCCAAGTTCTCCCATCGAATCAATAACTGAGTTACGGGTTTACCATTTCTATTCACGATACGTCTTCCCACCACTTTCAATGGTTTGATTCGCAACTGACTGTCATCTTCTATTGCAGGAGGATCTGTGACAACTTTGGAGGAATCCCCGATGAACTTCTTCAAGAGACTCACATGGAATATTGGGTGAAGTCTCGATGACTTTGGTAAGTGCAATTTATAAGCCACTGCACTTATCTTTTCAATTATTTTATATGGTCCATAGTATTTTGCTACTAACTTGAGATTTCTTCGCAGGGCAAGAGAAGTCTGCCGATAGGGCTGTAATCGTAGGTAAACCAAATCTCCAACATTAAAATTCCTTTCTGATCTATTCTTATCTGCTTGCTGCTTCATCTTGTTATTGGCTAACTCTAACTGCTGTTTAACTAGCTGCCTTAGATGTTCCCTGCTATTCATAATTACATTGACTGTTTGTACAGTAGAGTCTGTAGGCCAAACCATAATAGGTGGTTTGTACCCATATAATGCTTGAAATGGAGTCATCTTTAAAGCAGTATGATGAGTGGTGTTATACCACCACTCTGCCTGAGGTAGTCATTTAGCCCATTTTTTAGGTTGATATAAACAAATGCCTCTTAAATATTGCTCCAAACACTGATTAACCCTTTTTGTCTAACCATTTGTTTCTGGATGGTAAGCAGTGCTGAAAACTGCTTTAGTACCCAATTATTTCATCAATTCCCTCCAAAACAAACTAGTAAAGGTCTTATCTCTGTCAGAAATGGCCATTTTAGGCTGGCCATGTAGTTTATAAATATTGTCTAGGTAGAGTTTAGCTACCTCTGTTGCAGTATAAGGATGAGATAAAGATAGAAAATGACTGTACTTTGTGAATTTATCCACAATCACTAAAATACAGTTTTTCTTTAGTGAAGTAGGTAAACCCTCAATGAAATCCATAGTGATGATTTCCCAAGCTTGAGTAGGAACAGGTAAGGGTTGTAGCAAACCAGGCTTAGCAATATGTTCTACTTTAGTCTGCTGGCAAATGTCACAACATCGTACATAAGTAGCAACCATAGATTTAAGATTTGGCCAATAAAAATTTGACTTAATCCTATAATATGTAGCATGTGCACCTGAATGTCCTCCTTGAGGAGAATCATGCGTATTCTGTATAATTTGTAATCTAAGACTTCCAGTAGCTCTCACATAAACTCTCCCTTTATATCTAAGGACAGCCTTAGTATACTTCCACTTATTATCAGCAGGAGGATTAATAGTCAAAATTGATATCCAATTTTGAGCTAAAGAATCATCCTTATAATTGTCCTCAATCTCCTGAACCCAACTAGGAATCAAAACTGTCACCCCCATAGTCAAACATTGACCTTGATCCTCCCATCTTCTAGATAAAGCATCAGCAACTATATTTGACTTCCCTTTCCTATACTGAATAGTATAATCTAATCCCAACAACTTTGTCAACTCTTTCTTTTGAATGGTAGTGGTCAACTTCTGCTCTAACAAAAATTTTAAGGGCTCATGATCAGTTTTAAAAACAAATGGGATACTCTCCAAATAATGCCTCCATTTAGCAACAGCTAATAGAATAGCAAGATATTCTCTTTCATAAATAGATAATGCTGAATCTCTAGGGCTTAGAGCTTTACTCAAATATGCAATAGGCCTTCCCTCTTGGGACAAAACAACCCCCACACCTCCAGAACTAGCATCTGTTTCCAAATAAAATGTCTTAGAAAAATCTGGTAGGGCTAGGACTGGAGCAGTACACATAGCCTTTTTAAGATCTTCAAAAGCAGCATAAGTAACAGAATTCCACTGAAATCCATTCTTCTTTAGCATCTCTGTCAATGGCCTGCTAATAATGCCATAATCTTTGATAAATCTCTTATAATAACCTGTTAGACCGAGAAATCCTCTGAGAGATTTAAGGGTTTTAGGCCTAGGCCAAGATTGCATCACTTCAATCTTGCTAGGATCAGTAGACACCCTTGCAGCAAAAATAATATGACCAAGATATTCCACCTTAGTCTGTCCAAAAAAACATTTGGACAGTTTTTCAAATAACTGATTAACTTGCAAACTTCCAACACCATTTGTAAATGTTGAACATGCTCCTGCATACTGCTGTTGTACACTAATATACATCAAAGAAAACTAAAATAAATTTCCTTAGGAAAGAATGGAATAAGTCATTCATAAGAGCCTGAAATCTAGCAGGTGCATTAGTAAGGCCAAAAGGCATTACCTTAAACTCATAATGCCCTTGATGTGTTCTGAAAGCTGTTTTATAAATATCCTCTGGTCTGATTCTAATCTGCCAATATCCAGACCTCAAATCAATCTTAGAAAAATATACTTCCCCATGCAACTCATCCAATAAATCCTCCACAATAGGAATAGGAAATTTGTCCTTGATTGTCATTGTATTTAATTGCCTATAATCCACACAAAATCTCCAAGTGCCATCCTTCTTTTTAATAAGAAGGCAGGGAGATGCAAATGGAATTTTGCTAGGCTGAATAACAGAAGAAGAAAACATACTAGCAATCTGTTTTTCTACCTCCACCTTCTGATTATGAGGAAACCTGTAAGGCCTTAAATTAACAGGTGTAGAATTAGATTTAAGTAAAATAGCATGATCATGAGATCTCTGAGGAGGTAGGCCTGTAGGTTCAGAAAAAACTATGCTATACTGCTCCAATACATGCTGCAGTTCAATAGGAATAGAAGTATAATTTCCTGCCATAGTTAATAACACCACATGACCCAAAATATCAGAATCACATGCAGACATTTTAAGTAAGGTAGCCCCTGATATTTGTTGTAGTTCAGATGAGGGCTATTGTCCCTGAATACAAATTTGCTCTCCTTGATGGTCAAAGCTTAGAGTCATATTATTGAAGTCCATTAATTTGGACTGAATAACTTCATCCAATCAACTCCCAAGACCATGTCACTTCCTCCCAATTTGAGCAACCTAAAATCATGTAAAAAAGTATGTCTCTGCATTTTCCATTCAACTTTGTTGCAACGGGCAGAACTAAATAACTGTTGACCATTAGCCACAGTGATTGCCAAGGGATAAGGAGTTTTAATTTGTATACCAATATCAGCCCATTTAGGAGTCAAGAAACTATGTGTGCTACCACTATCAATTAGGATATTCAATGGTCTACCTTGAATAGTACCTTGTATTCTCAATGTATTATGGCCAATGCAGCCCGTAATAGCATTCATAGAAATCTCCAAATTTTCATCCTCTTGTTGCTGAAAGTGTTCTGTAGTAGTATGATCATTTTCCAATGTAGAAGTTTACATCTCCTCAGTAATCATATTCAATTGCCTGGTTTTACGCTGATGACCTGGCAAATACTTTTCACCACATCTAAAACAGAGATTATTTAGTCGTCTTTAATAATCCAGGTTCATCCGTTTTATAAGTAAACCTAGATTTTTCATTCACCACAATCACCATAATAGGAGTCTTCTCCTTAGTTTTAGAAGTATCAGGAGATTGTACCTGTTCTCCCACCGATTGCTCTTGGTCCCCAGTTCTGCCTGTCAGTATCTTCAATATATCTTCCACATAGCTATGATTTGAGGTCATCCTAACCTCCAGTGCAGTAATCATGTTCTCCTGAGTCTCCCACCATTTAGGTGGATTAGTCTCATTCTGACCTTGTTTCACCAAAGCAGCAAGGTCTTCAATCTGTTTCTGAATCCCAGCTAACTCCATTTCTGCCATGGATTGGTTCTTCTTTGTCATACCCTAAAAAATCTTTTGCCAGAATCGTAGCTCTGATTACCAATTGTTATGGATTGAGAGAAAAGAAAGAGATTCGAGAGAAGAAAGTTGAGAGAAGATTTAGAAAAGAATACTTCATTCATTGCATAAGGAAAATATGTGATTACACAGCAGGTATTATTTAGTTACAAGCTGGAATTGAGACTAAAAATGGACAGCTGTCATAACAGAATAATAACAAACTGATTCCTATCCTTCTATATCATCTGCAGGTATTGGGCCGTCCAGATTGGGCCTCTCACTCTTCTCTACTGCTCCCTTGGTCTTCTCCAACACATCAGCTAAGTCCAAGGTATTACTCCCTCGTGCTTCAATTCCTTCCCTACTTTTAATCCCCAAATTATTTTCCTCAATCCCTAACCCTCATTCTTCTAATCCCAAATCTTCTTCATTCCTCCGTTCTTCCTCTTCACCTTCGATTCTAACATCACGTTCTTCCTCCTCTTCTCCTGCTATAACACACGTCTAAATCTCCAGGTCGTGTTTCTTGTTTGTGTCAGAAACCCATCACTATTTTACAAAAAATCGTATATAAATACTATAGACACGCCATAGGGGTGTACTCAACGACAATTGCAGGTTTTCAGCTTCAGGTAATGGAGGACAATAAAACTCCTCATACACCGTTATATATGGATGTTTTGATTGGTCATCAATTTTTTATTTTAACGGAACTAACTGTTTGGAATAAACAAAATATATATATTTAAATTTCAGGAGATAAAACGTCCCACAAAATATTGTAGGGGACAACTCGGTATAAATGGTATACTTTAAGGGATAGTGATGTATTTAAGATTTTTTTTATATAAATAATGTATTTCAAAATGTCAAAATATTTCTTCGTATTATCCGCCTGAAATAAGAGTTTATTAATATTTAATCATTCTCAGAATCGATATCATATGTGATTAAATTAATAAATCAGAACAATTACAGAAAAAAGTATCCACAATTTGCAAACATGTTTATAAAAAACCAAAAATTTATGTATAATTAATGTAATTAATTTCAACTCTTAGCTTAAAATTTTCCGGTTCTATGGTAATACACTTTTCAACCTAAAGTGAAATATTGTCAACATTTAAATAAATAGCACAAGTGAGTGCAGTGGATACTGGATAGGCGTTGTAAGGATTATCAATTTGACAACAATATATCGAGTTATGACACTAATTAAATTTACCATGAGAAACCAAAGTGAAAACAGAATATAATTTTAGTGGTCATTTTGCAAGTTTTTCAATTTGAGTGACCAAAATGAAGAATTTTTATAATTAGGTGACCAACTATATATCCAAACTAAAACTAAAGTACGAAACTTCAGAATTTAGTTTTTCTTTATTTTCCTCAACTTGATATAATAACTTAAATTCTTCTATATCTATTTTCCAATACAGGAATTTCCTCCAACAAGCAAGCTAGATTCCAAAATATATGGTAATCAAAACAGTACCATAACCAAAGAACACATAAGAGTCCAACTTAGAGGGACTCACCATTGAGAAGGTAACACTTTGTATATAATGTTTCTTAATCTATATTACAGGGGATTGGATGTGTCAGATATTAAAACGTGTCTTAACACATTTAAGCTCAACTTTTAAATCTTGTTCATGTATTTTAAAGGCCCTTGAATGCTAGTGTATTTGTACCCTTGTTCAATTTGGAGTTAAGCATCTGAAATGCTACGGTTGAACAGGCACTAAAGGCCAACAGGTTGTTCATATTGGATCATCATGATTCACTAATGCCGTATTTCAGAAAGATAAACTCTACTTCCACCAAGATTTATGCATCGAGGACGGTGTTGCTCGTGAGAGATGACGGGACTTTGAAGCCATTGGAGATTGAATTGAGTTTACTAGATCTTAAGGGAGATCGATATAGTGCCGTGTGCGAGGTTTACACACCTGCACATAATGGGGCTGAAGGTTCGATATAGTGCCGTCTGCGAGGTTTACACACCTGCACATAACGGGGTTGAAGGTTCGATATGGATGCTGGCTAAAAATTACGTTGCTGTAAATGATTCTGGTTTTCATGAACTCATAACCCATTGGTAAATCATATCTAGCAAATAATATACGTTGGTTAGCTTAGCTTCAAATTTGATAAGAGGAGGGGGGGGGGGGTTATGAACATGGTTATAATAATTTGATTACAGGTTTAAAACTCATGCAACAATAGAGCCATTTGTGATTGCGACGAATCGGCAGCTTAGTGTGGTTCATCCAATTCATATGCTTCTCCACCCTCACTTGCGTGACACAATGTATATAAACGCACTGGCCCGGGAGATTCTTATCAATGGAGGTGGATTACTAGAGTTCACTGTTTTCCCTGCAAAGTATTCCAATGGAATGGTCGTCTGCAGTATACAAGGATTGGAATTTACTTGACCAGGCTCTTCCTTCATATCTCAAGAAAAGGTAAATCAAACCAATCCAGAAAAATTGACGAAGTTAGTCTGATAAATCTACAGCATATTGATTCCATTTTGCTTTATTCAGAGGACTTGCATTCAATGATAAGGATTCACCAAATGGTCTTCGATTACTGATAAAAGATTACCGTTGATGGATTAGAGATTTGGTTTGCAATTGAACAATGGGTTCAAGACTATTGTTCGCTTTACTACAGGAACGATGAAATGGTTCAAGATTCAGAGCTTCAAGCCTGGTGGAAGGAAGATCGAGAGGAGGGTCACGGTGACAAGAAAGAAGAGCCATGGTGGCCCAAAATGCAAACACGGGAAGACCTCATACAGTCATGGACCATTATCATATGGCTTTCTTCTGCTGTCCATTCAGCCACTAACTTCAGCCAATATCCTTATGCAGGCTACGCTCCCAATCGTCCCACCATAACCCGCAGGTTCATTCCTGAGAAAGACACTCCTGAATACGCTGAACTCGAGTCGAATCCTGACAAGGTCTTATTTAAAACAATCACGGCATGGCTACAGGCAGTAATCGGAATTGCATTGATTGAAGTATGATCTAGGCATCCGATGAAACAGTGCTAACAGCTTTTAAGGAATTTGGGAACAGACTTTCGGGAATTGAGGAAAGAATTGTGCAGAGAAACAATGACAAGAGATTGAAGAATCGTATAGGTCCTGTTAATGTGCCCTACACTTTGTTCTATCCTACCAGTGATGCTGGAATCACGGGCAGGGGAATTCCAAACAGTTTGCGATCAATAATTGTGACAACTATCGTAATGAATAAAATATTATTCGTAAAACACTGTAGACATTATATCCGGAAACCATTCAAAATGCAACTCAGACCATTACTTGATCAAACCATAGAGTTACAAGCTTAGAATCAAATCCTTAAACTTACTACAATAAGCTAACTTATCTTGAAGCAAAAAAACAAGATGAACCACGTTCAGACCAATTCGTGCAGCAAATCAGTCTCCCTTCTTCCTGAAAGAGCATCCCTCGGTGAGTCTAGCTCGACCTCCGGTCGGCTGGCAAAGAACAGTCTGACAGTTACCACACAACCACAGTTTGAGAGTGGCTAAATACAGTTGTTCTGTCCAAAACAAAAACAAAAAATGAACATGTATCCGATACATATTTAGACACGAGTAAGCGAATATGATCCACCAAATATATGAAAATTTAAGACAGATTACCAATATCGACCTTCAAACATATTGTTACGTTATTTTTTAAAGATTAAAAGACAATTCAAACAATATAACAACTTACATGTTGAAGCAGCCTTGACATTTGACATCCTTTACAAAGAAAAAAAAAGAACAAAGTTAACCTCCCAACATATTTACACGCGCAAATACGAGATTTAGATAAAAGGAACAGAGTTTTAATGAATCACCATGAAGAAAGAGTTGGGGGACTGAACGAGACGCTTGAGCTTGTGTTTCTTCTTCTCAAGCTCAGCCGGAGGATTCAACAAATCGATATCGTTTTGGAGAACCTAAATAAAAATCCCAAACATCCACAAATCAGATTCAATTATATACATAAAAAGAAAAAGAAAAACAAGAAGAAACTAAGCAAGAGACTGAACACACCATTTTGGCTAAGCAGGTAGATGTTTCAAGAGCAACCGCAAAAACCCTCGAATGCTTAGTAGGCGGCAGAGGTGGAGGAAGATGCAAATGGTGCGGCTGAGCTGGCGAAAGGCACGTCCTCGGGGACGTGTTTTACCCGTGTTTTCGCTGAGTTTGATGCCACGTGTGGAAAGTGCATCCCCGGGGACGCGCCTTCCATTAAATGCCATAAATGCCCCCATCCGTTTTCCCTAACTACCCCTCCTCCCCTATATAAACCCCCTCAACCCTCCCTCATTCTTCACACCAAAATCATATTCTCCTCTTTTATATAACTCAAATTCTCCAACTATTTGAGTTTTAAATTTGTTATTAGTGGTAAGAAATTTATTTTTTATGTTAGTATTTTTTTAAATAGTTATTATATTTTATATTAATATATTTATGTAAATATTATTTTTTTATTAAAATAATATTTATATATATTTATTATTTATTTAGAATTATTAATTTTTTTTTGCTAATTATATTATTTTGTCTACAGTTATAATGGAAAACGAAATGCTGTTGCGATTGGATATTGATCATATCTCCAGACATTTTAGCGATATGGTAATATTTTTTATAATTAATGTTAATATTTAAATTTATTTTTATTTTAAAGTTATTATGAATTTATATTAATTTTTATTTTTTATAATGTATATTATTTAGGATACTGATCGTATTTTAGAGACTTTTATTAAAAATCCATGTATACCGACCATGGAACGTATTTTGCCATATTTAGCTTCTGCCAGGTTCGGGTATATTGCAACAATTATAGTCGGTTGCAAACTCGAACATGTCCTAATTTCTGCACTGATTGAGAGGTGGAGGCCCGAGACACACACTTTTCACCTTCCATGTGGAGAGGCCATAATTACATTGGAGGATGTCTCTATGCATCTGGGACTTCCCGTCGACGGAAATATGATGTGTGGTATGGCGGATGGTGATTGGAAATCAATGTGCATTGATTATCTTGGAGCTGCTCCGCCAGAGTTTAATGAAGGTAGAATAACTTTATCTTGGTTGAAAGCTAATTTTGAGGTTTTAAATGAAAATGCTTCAGAGGATCAAGCAAAGGCATGTGCTCGGGCATATATTCTACGAATAATTGGAGGAATATTGATGCCCGACAAATCTCGCAACCAAGTGCATTGTATGTGGTTGCGGCATCTGATCGATTTTGATGAAGCTGGAAGATATAGTTGGGGCGCTGCAGTTTTGGCATTTCTCTTTAGAGAAATGTGTCGGGCGACGAATTATAAGAAAACTGCTATCGGTGGATGTCTTCTGCTTCTACAATCATGGGCGTGGTTCCGCATGCCTTTCTTATGCCCGATCGTGAATGAACCATACGTATTCCCCTTATTGTTGAGGTAATTTTCGAACTAAATTTTGATTTAAATATTTTCAATTAAATAGGGTGATATTTAGTTTATATTATATTTCATAAGTGGTCGATGAAAAGAAAGGACCATAAAAGTATACCTACTAGGTTAGAGGAAATTCGTTTACTTATTGATACGAAAGCTGGGTCTGAGGTATGTTTTTAAATTTGTTTAATTATTAATATTTTAATTTAAAATGCTAGATATAATTAGAATATTTTATTTATTTGAATTGTATATTTATATTTCAGTTTCAGTGGATACCTTATGCGAGCGATGAAGTGAAAGCTTGCATCCCACCCCACCTTAGTGGGTCATTAGAGGTATGGATATCGGTTATACCTCTTATATGTTATGCTATTATTGAGTGGCATCCAGTTGATCGCGTGCTCCGTCAGTATGGTTGTACGCAATATATTCCTGGAGCACCTAGGAATTTAGACAACGTGCATAACATAGATAGACGAGGAAAGAAAGATGTTAACTGGGTGGTGAGACACAGAGATTGGATTGCGCTTTGGGAGAACCGATATACACTGTTGGCCCCTCGACAATATTACGCTGAAACTGGTCATATGGTTACGGATAACTATATGAATTGGTTTAATGAAAATGGGAAGCCGTTTCTACTTTCGGCGGAAGCACGAGGGGTTAACATTCCTAGGCGCCGAGAAAGACGTCAACCGTCTCAATATCATCGTCCCCCGACGCGTGGACGGAGAGAAGGCGCTACCGGTTCTGCATCAGTCCCACCACAACATCCTTATCCGTCGATGCCGCAGGGGTACATGCCCAGCCCTCCACTTTATATGCCAAGCCCACCAGTTTATATGCCATCTCCGCAGGGTTACATTCCGAGCCCGCAGGGTTACATTCCTAGCCCGCCAGGTTACATGCCTAGCCCGCAGGGTTTTATACCATATGGAGGTGCATATACGACTATGTTTAATGATCCAGCATATGGTTCATATGCATCTTATTTGGCTGGTGGTGCTTCTCCGCAGACACCTCAATCTCCATCTGGATCACAGACATCGATGCCAATATTTCCACAGTTTTCACAGTTCCCGGGGAGCGGTGGGATTGTTACTAGCACTCCTCCAGGGTCGTTATTTTATACAGGCCCTTCAGCGTCATCTACACCAAATGAAGAAACTGCTGCTGATAATGATAGTGAAGATGAGGAGACTGAAGAACAAGTTCCACGAAGAAATCCTCCACGAAATAGACAACCACCGCCATGTGGAACTCATTCGAGAAGACGACATCGGTGATCCAGTTGTATTTTAATGTTATTTAAATAGTTATATTTCAGAATTTTATGTAATTTGGTTATGTTATTTAAATGTTTCATGGTTATTACATACATATTTTTAATGTTATTTTTTATTCACATTTAACATTAAATGTTTGATAAATGTTTTTAAAATACAAATTATATTATTCGAAATTTAAAATAAAAATAAACGTTATTAAAATAGTTATAATTTTTTTTTAAATATAATAATTCCACATTCTAAGTAGAGAAAAATATTAAATTAAACAAATTAAAAGTTATTAAAAAATTTATGTATACGATGACACATTTCATGTTCTGATTGGAGGATTAAATTTATTAAATTAAATTTTCAATAAGACTAATTTCATAAAATATGTAAGTCTTGAAGATTAAATATGTAATTATACTAATTTATTAACTTATACATCAATATTTTCGTTAAATATTGATAAGAGATG
Organism: Hibiscus syriacus; assembly: GCF_006381635.1. NCBI lineage: Eukaryota > Viridiplantae > Streptophyta > Magnoliopsida > Malvales > Malvaceae > Hibiscus > Hibiscus syriacus. The sequence continues at coordinate 561,651 of NW_024062732.1, forward strand.
ACTAGATTGATAACATTTAAATAATTAACTGATAAAATTAATAGATCGATAATCAAATCAAAAAATAATATAACCATATGTGTAATATTATAATTTCATATATTTTTATAACTACAATAAAGTCAAAACTGGTTTTCATATATTGTTATATCATATTAATGTAGATAATTCACTCCACCTTTAACACACATTAACAAATATATTTGATAATTCTTACATTATAATCGAAACACTTACATAATATATTATTAATTTATAATAATAATAAAAATAAAATATTTATTATTAAACAAAATACGTGGCAATCGAGCTGGTGAAAGGCGCGTCCCCGGGGATGCGCCTTCCACACGTGGCATCCAACTTAGCGAAAACACGGGTAAAGCGCGTCCCCGGGGACGCTCCTTTCGCCAGCTCAGCCGAAAGGGTGCCACTTCGAAAAATATATATTAAACGGTGCTAAAAAGGTAAATATTCGTTAAAAGTGTGTCAGTTTGATCAAATAGCCGCAAATGGTAATGTGATTGATGTTTTATATATGCCTATGGAGATTGATTGACCAAGTCGGTTCAGACAGAAACGCCCAGTAAAACCCAAGAATCTGGGTTTATGTTTGAGCCCGGTCTTGTACTATCAATGGAGTTTGTTTCTAGCCCAAGCTAAATTCAAATGAGAAATAAGCAGCCCAATTTTTATTTACACGAGTATATGCAAAAATTGTGACACCCGCTAGGGTTGAAAATTATTATTATTTATTAATTATAAGAAATTATTTTTTCAGAAAAATGATATAAAAAAATTAAATAAATTATTTTATTTTTAAAAACATCTTTTTTAAAAAACTGATACAATCAAGAATTGAATCATTTCTAAAAATTATCTGGAAAATTTTCAATTAATTTTGTTTTGTAATCTTAAGAAATCATTAAATTATTAAAATATAAAATCTTAGTAGCATGTCAAAAACCGATAGCCCCCCGCGTGGTAAAATTATCTTCTAATCCCTTTACATATAATGTAATTTTAAATTAATATAATATAAAATTTGTATTTTGTACTTCAAAAACTTATTATTCAATTTGGTCATATATATATATATATATATATGGATCTGAGTTGCCTGTCCAGCTCAGTTGGTAGAGCACAAGACTCTTAACCTTGTGGTCGTGGGATCGAGTCCTACGGTGGACAATTCATAATTCGGAGGTCGCTCACGGAAGCTGCTCTCAAACTGGCGTTGGGGGCAACCTACTATCATACCTCCCCCTTACACCATTACATATGGGAATAAGGTCAGCTAATCCATATATATGGATTAGCTCCTGCTTGTTGGTGTAATACACCTCTCTTAAATTAACTCATAATAAATCTTATTAATTACGTTTTCAGTAAAAAAATTCCTTAAAAAATAAATAAACAATAAAAATAGAAATAATTATGAAAATAAACTTATTTTTAATGCATTCAAAATTCAAGTCTTGAGAAAAAAAACTAGCAGATACAAAATTCCATATATCTAGGACTAAATATAAATGAATTAAGACATGGAAGATGTAAGCTCGGTTCCAGCAACAATGGACATAGCAATTAAGATTCTGGCATGCGTATTTCGTTCTCCAACGGGATTAGGAGGATTCGGCGGAGTATTAAAAATAGTGGTGCAGCTAGATTGTGCTCTGGGTGCCGGTTGTTCGTCCAGCAACATGCCTTTGTAATCCCCCTCCTGAAACGCCGCCGTCGCTTGTTGGAAAAACTTTATCACGTTCGAATAAGCATTTTCACAAGTCGTGAGAGCATTCTTCTCCGCCGGATCCGTCGCGTCCTTTAGGAGCCGACGATAAATTCATGGGTGTCACTCGCACCGCTCAGAGTTTGCTCCACCGCAATCTGCGTCAGAGTGGTGATATTGGCGGCCGAACCCTTCAAGTTTTGCTGGAAAGTATCGTTGCAAAACGCATATTCTTCCATCTGTCGACAGATTTTGTTGATCAATGCTCGAGTCGCGTCATCGCACAGTGCGGGGCTGGGGAATATGGAGCTTGCTAGCAATAAGAAGAAGAAAATAACTGTAAAACTTGGAAGGATTAGCCATTGTTTTGTTTACTTTCTGGGATTAGGGTAATGGCTAGCGATGAATATTACAAAGAAGAATGAGAAATAGGCATTTTACGTGAATGATAAGCAGGGAAATATATTAATATATGGAGTTGTTTTAATATTATGATTCTTATTACTATAAAGGACATAATTTAAAAATAATTAACCCTCTTTTGTTTAATTTATGGAACCAAGGCACTGATTAGTGGTTGATATTGCAAAAAGAAAAAAAAAGAACATTTATTAGTTATTTTACATTAATGATATGCAAGTAAATCTATTAATATATGGGTTCTTTTTAATATTATGATTCACGTGGATTCTTATTACTATAATATATATATATATAATTAGTGTGGAAATGAAAAATGATTTGATATTTAAATGGAGGAGACGAAGCATGTGTGTTAAAAAGGTGAGGATTGAACATTTTTTATTTAATGAAAATTTTCCTATTTACTTTCTCAATTTAAAATTTTAAATAATTTTTTGATGTCATTGGGAAGAATTAACCAGTGGTTGTTTGTTTAATTTTTAGTAAAATTTAAGAGAAATGATAAAATTCAGACTGATTATAGAAACGTCGTCGTTTTCTTTTTTTGGAGCCGGCAATGCTGTCGTTTCACTAACTTCTTTGTTCTTCATTGGGAGACAGGTTTTTTTTCCCCAGCGACCATGGCTCAAAACCAGAAACCTCTTGAATTATTTCTGCCACTGAAACATCAATGGCGTACTTTGTTTCGTTATGATTCTCTGTTCCTCCTTGTTCTCTTCGAAACCCAATTAAGGTAACTCACTCCTCGAAACCCCAAACCCCTTTCTTTCTTCAGAATTTTCTCCCTCAAAACATTGTTGTGATCAGCTAAACATTTCTGGAATTAAAAAAAACAATCTTTTCGGAAGAGAACTGTTTACTGATTTTATGGGTTGAATGCTTGATTTTTTTCTTCTACTTTATTCAGGGTAGATTTCAAAGATTTTAGCTTCCTGTAGACTTTCAGGCTTTGAAACCACCGAAACAGGTTATTTTCCTAGTTATCTTTCTTCTTTATTTACCATGAAAGCATGCTTTTTTATGTAATTACTAATTACTAGCCATTTTTTGTAATTCCTGAAAACATAACATGTAAAATGGTTTAGACGCTGGGTTTAGGCTAGAATTATGCCACTAAAGAAATGGAACCGATGCATAGATTTGTCATCTGTGGCTTTCCTTTGAATGCTGAATTGTTGATAATTGATGAACTTCTTTCTTCATCTCATCATCATCAGTCCATTTTAAAATGCATGTTACAGTATTGTATGCCTTTTTCTTAGAAGTTTCAATAGAAGCTATAAATTTGCCTGGAGAATTTGGGGATTATGATTAAATGGTGATAGAGTAAGGTAGGAGTTTTGGGTATTAATGGAATATATTTCGCACAAGAATGTTCACTTCTTTATAAGTTCTTCCGTATATTCTGAGGGTTCTTGGAGGGTCAGATACCAGTACTTTAGTATGCAAGGAAAATGAAGAGTTGAAGCAACATAGGTGTCAATAACAAAATAAAACTAAGCAAAAGCCAAAGATTAACTTTGGGAACTGAACTCTAACTGTTGTTACGTTTACAAAAATAGTATATTTGGCTACATGCTGGATGTTTCTTTTTGCCATACGCCCATACCCTTGTGTTTGTGTGCTTTTGTTATCTGATATTATGAATTACTATCCACAGGATCCTATTTTCTTCCTCCCTGCATCAGAATAACCGAACAAAGCATTTTGAAGATACGGATTTATGTAGTTTGAATGTAAGTTCTTGTACTCCAATGGTAATAATTGGTTATCGGGTAGGACCAGATATTGATGATGGTGGGGGATTTGTAGAAGCTTGTATCTATTAAAGAAGTTGATTCTTTTCGAAAATTGCATCAATCATTTTTGCATGCTCCTCCTGGTAGTTGGAATATTAAGAGTGAAAAATACAAGTTATAGCTGAATCTGATCATTTCCAATTTTTTCTCCAAGGAAACCCTATTTTGTAAAGAGAAATTTCTTTTCCCTTGGGGAGCATTTTTAGTGAATTCATTTTGTGGAATACTTGACACATTTTGTTTTTCAACAGCCTTAAGTGTGCTGATAGTCATTAGCATATTGAATGTATAGACATTTTTTTGGAAGGTTACTGATATCCGGGCTCTTTTTTTTTTCTTAAAATACTTGTGTCAGGTACATATTTGGATATGAATATGAGATATAACTCTTCAAAATTCAGTATACTTATGTTGGATACATATATGTATCCACACTTGCCTTCAAGCTTGGGTAACATTGGTTGAAGGGGTGTTCTATAAATCCACAAAGCAATTTCAATGCTGAAAGTAGTTAGCTCTCAAGTCAAAAATTGGTCATCAAATACCAACAGTTCTTGTTTTTGGGCCAAGTAAAATGGAACTTAGGTAGCTAGGCCCAGTTAATATCTATATGAGATGTTGGGCCATGGTTTTACCTGGACCCCAGTAATAAACAGGTAGCCTACATGAGATTGTTTGTTACATCATTTATCAACAAATTTTAAAATTTTAAAATAGCTAAACATAAATAACTTTCTGTTGTGAATTTCTTAATTTAATATTTTGTAACAATTTAATTTGAAGGGTCTTTAAGTTTTAGTTTTGCAAGCTGGTAGTGTATATAATATATAAGAGGATAGTTTATAAAAATATAAATCTAAATATATAGGAAATATAACTAACTTTCACCAATAACTGGGTAAGTCATCATAATTTATCCTAATATTTATATTACATATAAACTTTAATAGGAGAAAAAAAAGAAACTGCAATATATTCTAATATCAGGCAACAATATTCCAGGGGGGAAACTGAAGGAAAGAAACACTTATTGTTGAACAAAATTAATGAAACATAATGTGATAAATTTCTTTATACAGTTACAAAAGGGTGATGGTTATTCCTTATACTTCTTATAATTTGAGCTTTAGCTGGTTCAGCAAATTCTTTCAATGATGATTGAATATTGGCTTCTGTCACCTTTATCTCCATTCTCCATAACATTTAACTTTTTGAACAATCAAATTTTAAGGAAATAGTTCTAGGATTAATTAGTTAAACTAGCAAGGTAAAGATTTTCTTGTCCTTGGGTTTTGAATGAAATGTACATAGTTTTCTGTTGTTTCAAATGCTTTAGTATATTTTTGGGGGATATGAAAGTTATATTGATAAAATTTGAAGTATCGTTACAAGTCATCCTTAGAGCAAATCAATATCTATGCATGCATATTCTTAAACCATTCTTATGTCATTACATGCATCAACTTTGTGTTGGACCATCAGCATTTCTCATCGATCATATATTATATCAAACTTTTAATAAGTTCAATGTATCTCTTGTTATGCATCTTAAGGCACATTGCAATTTGCAACAATGTTGCACTTGCCTACGTTGAGTTGCTGAAGCTCACATGGATTATTCATGATCCTCTTGCTTTCTGTCCTGGAAAATGGGCACATCGATGCAATTACGACGACAGATTGCCTTAATGTATTGTCATTCACCATTGCCAAAGTTCCAGATCAGTGCTCACTGACAAGGGATGCAGGCTCCTCAGGAGTTCAGGTCATGGAGCTCAATACCGCAATTCCATGGTCGGAGCCAGCGGCAACAACATTTATCCTTGAATCATTATATCAAGAAAACATCATGTAATACCACATTGATTCAGTTGGTCCCGGAGTTTTTGAGGCTTTCAAAATCATCCTGTCAAGAATACTGCTGCAGATGAGTACATTGGTATAGTTAGACACAAAGTTTTGAGGTTTTCAAAATCACTATGTAAAGAAAGTCCATCACACAATGGTTTGAGGTTTAATCAGCTTTTGTCTCCTGTACTAACCTCATTTATGTATTATTATTAACCCTTTGAAGGGGAAACATTTTGAGTTGGGAGCTCTCTTTTCACTCCTTTTGTATGAAGTGCAAGCTCATTGTTCAATTGAATGGAAAAAGAGGGCAACAGACCATAGTTGAGAAGTGGTCCCAAAGGCTTAGAAAAGCCCTAGGATTGACGCCCTAAGGGATTGACAGATATTCTAGGTTTATTAATTAGGGTTGCAATCATCTTTTTTTGTTTTATGGGAAGACAGCCTGAACCATTTGCATATATATAATAAAAAAGAAAAAACGAAGCATGCTTGAAGATTTAAATTGCATTTTTCACGATTACTCATGTAATATGAAGAAACAGTTCCCGTGGTCCCCCTTTCTAGGGTTTAGGGAACACATAACCTAGTAAAGTTTTAGCCCGTTTTTGACTATTTCTTTTTGCTGGAAATTTATGTGGAACATGGTAACAGTGCTTGCTAATGCAGAGATCCAGAAAGGGCATTTACAGTTTCGAGTCCGGATTTACTGAAAATTTCAAGTTTTAGATGAGAAAGGAAATGGGAAAATGTGCTAGGGCTCTTGTGTTCACTAAGCATACTGAGAATTATGATGTAAATAATGAACTGCAAGGGGACTTTGGAAGCTGCAGGTGTGGTTGATCTGATCTTTCAATTTTTATTTGTTTGATATCTTCCTTGTTCGAAACGGACTAGCTGCGGATAGGATCCGAAATTAAGGGTGCCAACTAGGTTAAGCCTTTTACCCTTTCCCTTTCTCTTCCCCATTTTTTAATTTTTGGAAGGGATGAGGAGTAGAGATAAGGATGGAAATTTTAAGCCCCAAATTATTAAAGAAACTGATATGAGTCATTATGTAGTTTGAATTTGATTGTTGGCCTTTTGGGTGAAGATTAACGGTGATTGATCTATAGTCATATTCCCCACCTAAAGAGCCTTGGATAGAACAGGTGAATACCTCTATAGACGGTTTCATCTCTCTCGCTCTCTCTCCCAAACGGTGCTTTCATATCAAACCCTAAATGCTAACAGCAGAACATGATTTATAAATAGAACTCAAAGGTAATTACAGAAGTGGTAATTTACACAATACTAAAGGCGTCTTCTGAAAGAGCATGCAGGATAAACAGCTTTCTTGTTTAAGTTACAACTGTAAGAGAACAGTTAGGCTGACAAATTCTAAACTTGAAGAAAACATAAGATTTATTATCAATATATCTATCTATATGTGGGTGTATGTATAACATTACTAACTGGATTCTGAGCTCATATCTGGCTTGCCCTCAAACTGTATCTTCTTCGGGGTCTAAAAAGGGAAAGAAAGATTCCAATTACCAATTCAAAGAAATCATCACCTTTCTATATTTATGTATGCCGTCTTTCTGTAAGCACTCAGCTAATTCAAACTTAAAGTACAGATAAAATGGAACAAGCAAAATATTAGTCATACATATCATTCATTTCACAATCAACTTCACATAAGTTTCCTTTTCCCCTTTCCCTTTGCAGCAAAATCCCAGGAATCACAGAGAGAGAGAGAGAGATGAAAAAAGTACGAAAAGGAGAAAAAAATGTAACCCTGAATCAAAGAAATTAAGCTACGATTTAACCTGTTAAGCTAAGAGAAGACCGACATCTACTGATTACAACCTGTTTCATATCTCTCCAATTGCATATATATATATATGTTCTTGAAGCCTTTGTCTCCATTCACACACTAAACTCTAGCACTTGGAGTTGGAGCTTGAGTTTGTTGATGAGGTTGATGGTCACTTTTATCTTCCAATGAATCTTCTTCTTCTTCTTCTTCTTCTTCTTCTTCTTCATCATCTTTGTCTCGAGAGGTTCTGCTGCAGGAAGCTTTGTTTTCGGTAGCTTTGTCTCTTTCAAGCTCCCGATATTTATGCAAGTACCTGACAATAGCATCACCGTAGTCGTCAAACCCTAGAGCTCCCAGCGCCCAACAGATGTCATCTCCATTGACAGTCTTTCGATTCTCTTTGCGACACTTGTCAGACGCCTCGCCAGTTACAAAGCTTATAAACTCCGTTGCAGACTCTTGCATTGTTTGTTTAGCCTCTTTTGAGACTTTTGCCCTTGCTGGCAGTATTTGTTTCATTATCCTGCCCACGTTCGCTATTGGCAACAATCGCTCTTCTTCATCTACCATATTTTGCTCCCAACTCAACTCAAATCAGATGATTATGATCTTCAATGCTCTCAACCTTAGACACGTAGCTCCTATATAAATGAGGATCCTATGTATGTATGTATGTATGTATGTATGTATGTATGTATGCATGTGTATATATGTATTATGATGATGCAACATGGTCATATGGTACATTCGAGTTTCACTATAATCATGCGTGTGATATTCACTTGATTATTATCAAAAAAATTAATCTAATATTTTTAAAACTAATATCTTAATAATATAGAGGTAATTAATAAAGTAGCTTGGGGCTTTCTCTATACTCTCTCCACATAACTTTAAGGGTAAATTACACCGTTCATCATTGAATTATATTTCTCTCTTATTTTTCTCAACCAATTTTTATTTATTTATTTTACTTACTGAACTTTAAAAATTAAATTATTTTGTTTAATCAATCATTAACTATTTAATGACGTTATGATGTAGCACCAGCACCAAAACAACATCGTTTTGAAAAACTCAAATATACATCAAAACGATGTTGTTTCGAATCCTATATTAAAAATTCAATGAGTAAAATAGTATTTATTCAATATTTATATAGTTAAAGTAAGGGTAAACTACTCCAATGGTCACTCATGTTTGGGGTAGTGTTCGTTTTCACTACTGATATTTAAAAAGTCACAAACCGGCCACTAATGTTATCATTTATTATAAAATAGTCACTAATCTTTAACAATCGTTAATAGGCACAATTGGACCTTTATACGCTGACATGGATAGTTGACACTACAATTTGACCATTTTGATTGACTCTTCTTCTTCTTCTTAAACCCAAACTCATCTTCTTCTTCTTAAACCCAACCCTATCTTCTTCTTCAACCCAACCTCATCTTCTTCTTCTTTCTTTCTCTTCACAATGGGTTTTGGAGGCTTATTGCCATCCTTGTTCAATATTCAGTTTAATGGATACCCAGATCCTTCTGTGTATGGAACACCTTTAGGATTTCCTTATGGATTCCATACGATTCATGGTGGACAAGATTGAATAAGAAACAACTGAAGCTTTGAATGAATCTAACAAGATTGATATCTAACGACAACTTATGAATCCAAATGGTGTTTCAGAGAAGATGTAAGCCATCGAATGCCAATGAAAATATGGTATTTGCAAATTCATTGCAGACCTAGAAAGGTAACTACATCATGACAGTTTTCCATTCGTTACTGGACAAGATTTTCATGCTCTCCAGTAGAATAGGATATGTCGAATCCCTTATTCACCGACGGCAATGGTATAGCCGAACAATCAATCATCACAGTGTCTCCATGTCTCAGGGGGAAAGGAAAACTTAAACCTTTTTTTTTGAAAAAGAGGAATTGACACTGGTTTGAGTTGTTCTTGTAGCCAAAAACGTAATCTACAGTGCTCTTGGTATATTTACAGACACTAAATAACCACCACTGGCCAAAGACTGAAACTATTTTCACCAATAAAGCAGAGCAAGCACGACAAAGAAACCAATCAACAAAAGAAGTCAATACATCATCTGCCTGCTGCCCTCTGGTCGTCGGTGGGGGGAACCCATGAGCATGAGCGTGTCCACCATGAAACGTATGAAATCCATAAGGAAATCCTGAAGGTATTCCATACACACCAGGATCTGGGTATCCATGAAACTGAATATTGAACAAGGATGGCAATAAGCCTCCAAAACCTATTGTGAAGAGAAAGAAGAAGATGAAGATAGGGTTGGGTTAATGAATAAGATGGGGTGGGGTTGAAGAAGAAGAAGAGTCAGTCAAAATGATCCTGTGGCGGTTAACGATCTATGTCAGGATATAAAGGCCCACCCGTGTTTTTCGTCAGGCATATTAACGGTTGTTAACGTCGAGTAATCATTTTAAACAAACGATAATGTTAGTGACCAATTTGTAACTTTTTAAATATCAGTGGTGAAAAAGAATATTACCCCAAACATGAGTGACCATTGGAGTAGTTTAACCTTACTTTAACTATATAAATATTGAATAAATACTAATTTAAACTTCGATATATCTATTTCAATGGTCCTTAATTATCTACGTTTTAGAGGCTTTTTATCTAAATGTCAATAAATATATAAAAATTTTGAACATCAATTTGATAAAATATTATGTGTAACTAACGTATGATTACTGTTACACATCAACTTAAATTTTAATTAACCGTTAAGTTGATTTTTAGTATAATTTTACTTGTTGAAAAATACTTAGTGATTGAATTATTTAGATAAGAATAATGGCGAATTCAGAAATATTTTTCAAGTTGTATACACAAAGTTAGCAATACAAAATTTTTTAATGGGTGAGTACAAATAAAATTTCAGAATTTACAGCATCAATAAAATAAGGAACTATCTTAAGAAAATTCGGATTTCAGGGTAGTCATGGTCAAATATGTGTGGTTATGTCACTGTATAAGAATTATTATAGAATACGTTTTTTGTTGACCAAGTATTTAGTTCTATAAAGTAGTATTGACTTGTAGAATTATAAATATCAGAGAGATATAATTGTATCGGTATCAATTTGTTTTGTAGGTATGTAACAAGAGTTTTAATTAAAATAAAATTGGGTTTGTGAGATATACCTGAATTATGAATAATGTATTTAAATCTTTATAATTTATGTATACATAGTTGATTATTTTTTTATTTCATCATGGATATAGACAAGATTGAGCAGTGTTAGATTTTATATCTAATATATGATTTATTTTATGTTGATCTTACTTCAACTATTTTTCACCTAAAAGTTTATAATGATTACCAACTCATCATCATAGCAATTTCAATGGGAGAATAATTTCCTTGCAAATCCTTAACCAGTTTAACTTGAAATAGTTTTTGACAAGTTACTGATACTGTTTAAACATGGGACAGTGTCCCAAACTCCCAATATCTTTCCATTAGATGGTTAATTTTATCAGACTTCTTCTCAAGAACTCTTCAAACTTTCAACTTAATTAGCATATTAATTAGCTAAACCTCTCAAACTTTCAACTTAATAATCCTATTAATTAGCTAAACCTCTCAAACTTTCAACTTAATAATCCTATTAATTAGCTAAACCTTTAAAACTTTCAACTTAATTAGCACATAACTTTGAAATATATAAATCAATATCAAATGAATAACTTCTTTTCAACTTTACTAGCTAATGTTTAGCACTATCCTTAATCCAAATCAATACCTAGATTATGCACCTAATACAGAATTCCTAAATTTCTAAGCTATTTGTGATGTACATTGACCAATGAAACTTCAAGCAAAAGTCATCAAGAAGGCTTTGCTTTACATTAAATCTTGCTATATCTACAGATCATTTGCAGGCTCTCCAACAAAATAGAATTAAAAACAAAGAACCCCAAACCCTAAAAAGACTTAAATATGGTCCCCCACCCTCCCCCCTCCACTTTCACCTTAAATGGTAAAGAATTATGTACTATATATTCAACACAAGTGGAGGATATTTTCACACGTTTGAATGTTTTAGCATTTATTATAACCTAAGAACATATAGCAGTATACTTTAAAAAATTGATTCATAAACTTAATAATTAGTGTTTGATTACCTCATAAATTATGGGTTAAATTCAGGTTTTGTCACTCTAATTGTCTGTCAAAGAATTCTTTTTTTTTTCTCATGAATTCAGTCCAGTTAGGTTTTAGGTCAACTTTAGATGTTAACCCTTCATGTAGAAGTTGACATATGTGGCCATATATACCCTATATTTAGTACCTTTTTGGCAGATATTTACATTTAAAAAGACTTGTTATAGCAATATGGGAATTCTTGTGGGTGCACTTCTTCTTAATATATCAACAAAATGCATTAAACTTATAGTTGGCTCCAATAACAATTCCCACTAAGCTAGGACAGGTTCTCTGCAACCTCAATATATATATGTATATATGCACACTGTAGTTCGGATTTTTGCAGAAGGTATTTTCGTTAATAGTTTTCTATATAATTAATATCACTTATGCATATTAATTGTTGATGAATAACCAATCTTAAAAGCTATTCACAGTTTAATATTTTAATTGAGATAAAGGGTATCTGCTTATCAAGCCTAGTTGCCTGTTACAACAAAAGATGCTTAGAATAGTATTAATGTAACAGCTGTCCTAACCTTTCACTCAGTCACATACATCAAGGGTTTACCATATTATTATAAGAGAGCTAGGGTTCCATCCATAAGGGAAAAGGCATAATCCCTAGACTGTTGGAACTTTTTTAGGCCTTTAATTACAGAATAATATAATGCAAAGTATTCGTTTTCATCCTTTTTATTAGGCCATAACCTAACTTTGGTAAGATTTCTTTTCAGTACTCTTATCTGCAATTCACTCACTAATCTGGAATCTGGTTTGATTTAGTTTAATATACAAAAAGAAAGTGTAAAAAATAATTTCGTAGAGTTAGGGTTTATAGCCTTGGCCTCATTGGATATAGCTCAGAATTTGATGCCTTTCTTGTCGTTGAATATATATATATGTAGCTTAATTACGATCTTATTAATATCACTGCTCATTGGCGAGTTTGGCTGCAGGTTATTTGTGAAGAAAGTTTTGAGGAAATTCATGATTATAAAGTTCTAATTAACGCTCAATCGCTCCTGTTGCAGTCACTGGTGTTTGAATTCGTGATCTCTAGGAACAACAACGACCCCATTAACCACTGAGGTTAATTGTTTCGTGCATGGATTATGATACTTGAATTGTGAAGTCGTAAGATGAATAAAATCAAAGAACTAAGCATCTGAGTTCAAGCTTCTTAAGTTACACACCAGGCTTTCTCTAATTAAAAAATGTGGTGGATATATATATACAGATTTAGCCCATTTCATCTAATCCATCAACTCGTCCGAGTCACGGGCCTTAATGGAAACAATGAATTGAGAGGCTGCATTTTATTTTCTTTCTATTTACGTTTCCCCAAATTGGAACTTTGGTCAAATATGATGCTGATCTTTGTATTTGAATTTTGTTTAAGATTTAATCCTCATACAATTCAGAGATAAATTATTATGAATTCGGTAAACAGACTTGATAGTAAGCACATTTTAATATAACAACACTAATCGTGTCAATGAATATACTATATTTGTTAAAAAAATATATTTTAACTTTTTAAATATACAGAATAATTTTCAAACTTTATTAAATTATAGGGGCTGTCTCATATTTTGACCTTTGACTTTTGGTTTTTGGTTTTATTAACAAATTAACCCTCTAATAATACATTGTTCCACTTAGAAACTTAATTGTTCTTTTTGTAAAAAAAGTAGTACTTAAACTATTTTTTTTTCAATTTATCTAAAAAACATAACAATATTAAAAGTTGTTGACAATATTAATAAAAAAAATGATACGTGAAAATGGCGTATGGCAATACCGTTCATGATATATATTGTGATACGTTGGTATTAGTTGATATTACCAGCATTCTTTCTGTACGCACTTATGCTTTCTGAGTGGTAAATTAGAAAACAAAATAGTTCAGGTACTATTTTTGACAAAAAGTGAAATTAAATACTAAGTGAAAAATGGGTTATAGGGGTCAATTTGTGAATAATTTATCTCTGAAAAAAGAAGAAGACAAGAGGCCAAGTGCCCAGCCAAACAGGCCAACATCCGGAGCAACGTTAAATGTTTAAACATTTTCGTCGCTAAAAACATTGCTCAAACTCAATCGAAAGTCTTATATCTGATACGTATATATTTCTCTGGTCAAATCCAAATCCACGAGACAAACACACAGGTAAGGTAAACAAATTCTGCCGACGATGGCGAGGGCATCTCCGGCCTCGCGTACCCGGACCGATTCTACTCGGCGGCCTCTTAAGCTGGCTTCGGCGGGTCTCTCAATTCAAGCAACCAGGACATTGTCTCCAGGTTCTTCAACGACGTCGCTTTGATCCTTTTCGCCTTATACCAGCAGGTAATTTCACTGTTCTCATTTCCCATCTCTCTTAGTTCATTGGATCCCGCCTTCTCCATACGACACCAGCTTGTTAAGTTTTTGCTAATTTCCAGCAATGTGATGTTTTTTCTTATTTCGTACATTAGAATTGATTTTCCATATACATGTATTTGAAGTATAATTCTGGTAGGTGTGGCTTTGCACTCTGAATTTAGGACAATTCGAATATTCGATTGTTGATCTCTCGGATAACTGAATAAACACTTATGCTGTACGTGAAATATGAAGCTCATTGTAGACACCCGTCTTTTTATTATTATTTAATATTATTAATATTATTTATTATTATTATTATTTTGATTATTTTAATTACATTTTGCAGGTTACAAATCAAGCCCAATCGAGGCCCAAAACAGATTACAAGCCTAATCCCGGTTACAAACCAACAACCCATTCAGCAGACCCAACACAGATGCAGAACCCAAGTGCTGACCCGGAGCCGATCTAAATCGGCCCAAGAACCGACCCGACCTGAGATAAATAGGGTTTCATAACCCTAACTCTAGCTATCCGCCGTCGCCTCCAACTTCTGTTGATATTGTTTCCGCCGCCGTCGACAGATACCTACCTACACTGAACGAAACCCCATCAGTCAGAACCAAACTCAAAGAAAACCCAATAGAAAAATGAAAATAAAATCTAAACATATCTTCCCAAGGAGATTTCCTCGGTAACAGTCTAAACAAGTAAAATAAAGCCATCCATCAGTCAAAACGAAAATCATACATGCAAGCATAAAAGAAGAGAGACTAGTTTCCAGAAAGGGGATTCGAAGGGAAGAAAAAAGAGGAGAGATTCAGAGAATTTTTGAAACAAAAAACAACAGAAAAAAATATATTGGGGATTCGGGAAAAAGCCAAAGAAAGAAACTGAGAAAGAAAATAGAGAGAAAGGGAGGAGGAGCTTACCGAACACCACACTCGTCGGAGGGGGGCCAAAGGGTCATCGAAGTCCACGAGTTTTCGGAAGGTAACTCTTAGATCTAGGACTCTTGAGAGGATTTTAGGCTAAGGGGAGTTGAGTTTGGGGATAAGGGTGAGGATTGGATCGTTTTTAGGGTGTTTGTATCCTCCGGCTGCCATGGGCTCCGCCATGAGTCCCTCCGGCGGCAGGCGGCTTCCTCTCTCGGCGTTGTGGAGTTGAGAGAGTTTGAGAGACTCTCTCTCCTCCCTCAGTTTGAAACCGAAGCAAATGAAATGGTGCCATAATTTTGGCCTTATTTTGGGGTTATATAGTACATTTGAAACGATGCAGTTTTGAAAGGGGGTGATATGAAATTTCATGCCTAGGATATTTATGTTCGGGGCCCCAAACTTTTGTAATATTGGTATTTCGATAACCAATGAAATTTTAAATTCCTTTTACTTTGAGCTCCTATTTTATTTTATGTTATATTCTCGTCCATATTTCCTTTTAAAATGTTTTTGGTCTTATTTATGTTCGGATCATTGTGTTTTAGAACATTTCTCTTTTAGCAATATATGTTTAGAACATTTCATTTTAGTCACTATTTTAGTTTATTGTGTATTTTTTTAATATTCAAATTTGGTCATGACATTTGTATATATTTTATTTTAGCCATTGTTGTATTTAGGTTTATTTATTGTTTAGTCCTCCATGTTTCTTGTTTATTTTATTTTAATATGTAAACATTCATGTTTCTTGTTTATTTTATTTTAATCTGTAAACATTATTTAGGGGTTATTTTTGTTTCTGGTCCCTGTATTTATTTTAATTTGATTATTAGGGCTCTGATTTGTTCATATTTATTTATTAGACCCTTTTAGTTTCTATTAATACCATTTAAACCCTTTAAGATTCTATTTTTATTGTTTTAGTCCCTAAGTTTCTATTTTGCTATTTTAGTTCTTTAAGTTTATGTTTTATCCATTTTGGTCCTTGAAGTTTCTATTTTATCTATTTTGGTCCCTGAAGTTTCTTTTTTATATATTTTAGACCCTTAAGTTTTTGTTTTTACTATTTTAGCCATTTAAGTTTATGTTTTGGCCATATTAGTCCTTTAAATTCCTATTTGTACTATTTTGATCCTTTGAGTTTATGTGTTTACTATTTTGGTCCTTTATAATTTCAAATACTTACTTTTTGCTCATTTGTATTTAGGTTTGTAATATTTATTTGTTTTCATTTCAATCCCCTATGTATGTACATATTGTAAATGTTGTTATTTTATGTGGTAAATATTTTAATTTACATCATATGTGTTTCTATTATATTTCCTTAAATATTAATGTTATTTGAATAGTTTCGAGAACACGAATTTGTAGAACGAGGGTGGAAAGTATCACTTGATCGAAGTGGTACAATCTAATACGACATTCGAACAAATACGAACTTGAAATAAATCAATTTTATTTTACTAATTAATTTATTTTACTGATACAATGTGTGTTATTTTAATTCATAATTTATTTCATTGTATGTGAATTCAAATCGTCGATTTTCATTTATATTCGATTCATATATTTGTTAATGAGGGAATATTCTTTTATTGATAAGAAATAGCCGAGTTAGCTTTCCCAATGGAGGATTGCTAATTTCGAGATTTTTTTCAAGTTAAAGAATTTTCTGTAATTAATTAATTCGAAGCAAATTAAACAATGTTCAATAAACGAATCATCTTTTAACTTTATATTCGATTTGTAATTTCCACCACTACGACAACGTGTAAGCGACATAGTACCAATTTTTGGGCGTTGTGGGGGTGCTAATCCTTCCCCATACGTAACCGACCCCCGAATCCATTTAATTAAATCTTTGGTGATGCAGACCAAATTTTGTCTTATAAAATGTTTTTTCTTAAAATTGTTTTAAAAGACATTTTTAGGTATTCGACCTACCTAACCAAAGGTATATGGCGACTACATTTCCATTTTAATCCAAATCAATTCAAAACCAAAATTTCCAAAATTAAAGTTATAATCGTTTTTAAACAATATTTAATAATTTTTCAAAAAAATGGTTATGATAGCTTGGCGACTCCGCTGCGGACTTTTTTTTAGAGAGTCAGGCTGTAGGTCGCTTACTCATTGTCGTTTGGTGAAAATTATAAGTTCGAATATTTAGTTAACCTATGATCCTTTTATTGAAGTTTTAATTGCTTCATTTTTATTTGTTATACTAACATTTGAATTTTATTTTTCAGCTCTGTCCAAGTTTTTTGTCAAGTTTTTTTTCGTTTTTGAGTCAAAGGTAGGTACGCTCATTCTCACACACATCACATATATTTGCATAACATAAGCTCTAGACAAGAGCTTCGATCTGAAGTAGTCAGGGTGAATGCTTTACTCTCGTAAGTATTTATTCTTCGTATGAGTTTTAGCAAATAACCCATGGGATACATACCTTATACCTTCGTAGGAATTTATTCCTTGTATGGGTATAAGGCAGTGAATCCCCTTGGATTGAACGCGTTCCGTTCGAAACCTGTAATGGGTGAGGATCGAGGGTTTGGTAGGCCAATGGGGCACTGACATCAAGGATAATTTGAGTACCATTTTCCTATTAAAGTTGAAACCATGCATATAGTGAATCGTAGAACGGTCACCCTAGGTATAGCTATATCGAACCTCTGTCCGTCAGTAGGTACCCAAAATAAGTGTATACGAAGGAGGAACGACTCTAAACCTTTCCTTTTTTTCTTTAAATTCTATTGAATAAAAGCATGCAAATTAGATACCATGTGGTTAGGATTAATTTCTTGAAAAATCATTTTGGGTAGATAGCATGTCCGGGTAGGATCGCTATATAATTAAAGCATGCTCGGGTAGATTTCATGATCGGGTAGGTATTATATTTATCTGTAGATATCATCTTTGATCTCTATTGATTATTTTACTTATACAAACTCATTTTCCTCTTTTGTTTGTGTCACTAACTTATTTATTTTGTTTGTGTCATTTTTCATTCTTCTTTGCATTGCATTGCATCATCATGATATAATGCAAGAGTGTTGACCCGCAAGGGGATATTCGAGAGAAAATTTTCACAAGAAGAGATAAAAAAATTTCAATCAAGCGGTCGCTTACACAAACATGCACTGAGGGTTAAAAGAAGTCCAGAGTATCAGAATAAGACTTGATCAAAGATCGTGTAACATTCAAGACTGATATGATGATCCACTGATCAGAGGAGTAATCCAATAGTAGATTCTCATATATGATCGTTCTATCGCTAACCATCAAGGAGTGATACAACAACTTCAGCACCGCCGGGGCATTAACGGAGTCAGATTATAGAACGCTTGAGGGGCATCATTTTCGAGGACGAAGATCCGAGATGAAACAGTGATCCACTTCAAACTCAACATCTAAGTGAAAGCATGTCTATAAAGTGGACTGTCTTGTAATGTGGAGGCTTTTATCTTTGGTGAAAATTTTATATGGTATTTATCGTTGGGATCAACATTTTTTGCATCTACATTTACATCATTGCATTTTACACAACATTCATTTAAGCATTTTTACATGCATTAATCATACCTTGTGGGAAACTTTGAGGAAGCGCTTCTAACTGTTGCATTCACACAGTACTGAGAATGGATGCAAAATTCGAGCAACTGAAGAAAGAGCTGGAAGAGAGTTTGCAAAAGATGCAAGCAGAGTGGGACGTTAAAATGAATCAGGCACAAAAGGCCACCATGGATCGTATCTTGCAAATTCAAAGCGACCTAATGGATCAAATGGTAGCAAAATTGGCTGGGCTCAACCAAGAAAGAGGCAAAGAGAAAATTTCCTTGACCAGAGGAACCTCTGAATGTGTGATAGCCCATGTTAGTCCCTAAATAATTATTTCACCCACAAGTTTCCAAGCTGCCAAGTAGGCTTCTCAGCCACTAAAGCTTGTACAACTGTGATAAATCCTCGGGGTAATTCTACTAATCACAACATGCCAAATCCTGATAAGATGAGAAGAGCCAATAACGAGATCACGAAGAATCTGAAATAGTGGTGCAGAGAGACATTCCAGGGAATGAGAGGACAAAGCTCTCACTACGAAATGGATGCAACATAATTAGTACTAGTTTCTAACTTGGTACTTCCGTCCAAATTAAAGATACCCGACTTTGAAAAATACAGTGGAACCAGTTACCCTAATGCCCATCTCACGATGTTTATCCGAAGAATGACTGGTACACAAACAATGATCAGATGTTGATCCACTGCTTCCAAGCCAGTTTGATTGGACCCGCTTCTAGGTGGTATAACCAATTGAGTCGTGCCCAAATCCGCTCTTG
This sequence comes from Hibiscus syriacus, assembly GCF_006381635.1. Lineage (NCBI taxonomy): Eukaryota > Viridiplantae > Streptophyta > Magnoliopsida > Malvales > Malvaceae > Hibiscus > Hibiscus syriacus. The sequence goes on from NW_024062732.1 coordinate 581,090, forward strand.
AAAGGATTTGACTAGTGCCTTTCTGGGCCAATACAAGCACATGATTGATATGATCCCTGATCCAATCGCGTTTCCGAATATGGAGATGAGAAGTGATGAGAGCTTACGACAATATGCTCAACGATGGAGGGATGTTGCGTCTCAAGTACATCCGTCGATGACTGAAAAATAGTTCATCACTCTATTCATTGACACATTGAAATCTCTATATATCAACTACATGATAGGAGCTGCTACCAAGAGTTTCTCTAACATCGTCATGTGTGGAGAAATGATCGAAAGTGCTTTCAAGAATGGTCAGATAGGAGGCACTAACAATACTGATAATGAGGAAAGAGCTGAGATTAACATCGTGGGATCTTATTTAACTAGTTTGGGGATTAGACCTCATAATGTATTCCGTGAAAAGACTCGCATCAATCAATCCCAATGACATATTAGAAGTTGCTCTCAAATCTAGTTGAGATGAATCTTGTGACTCTAGTTCAATCCAAACCAAGAGAGGCCCCTTATTCTGAAGGCCATGATATTAACGCCAAATGTAGCTATCACATTGGGATCTCAGGGCACACCACTGAGAACTGTGGGGCATTGAAACACAAGGTTCAAGATCTGATTGATTCAGGGGTAATGACTTTCAATGTATAGTGGGGCATTCTGATCGGGATTCGTTTGGGGCATCCATCAGGAATTTTGTTGCATTCGCATGTATGTCATCTTGTTTGAACTTGTTTTTCTTCTGTACTTCTTATGTTTGTAAATCACTTGACTTTCGAACATTTCCTTCTTAGGAAATGAACAATGAGCAAATTTTAATCTTGAATTTTTAAATATCATTTTAATTAAAATCTTTTTAATAATTGAGGTTGTAAATCTTTGAAAAATACCAAGATTGAACCCATGCAAAACAAAGTCCCCTTGATCCTAATCTAAATACACACCAGAATATATACATTTCTCTTGCAATGACCGAACTAACCATTTAGTCGCCTGTACAACCAATCATCTTGGCATTCAGGTATGTGTTAGGAGCGGACAAAATGGGGCAACTAACACATAAGATTACAAAACTAATTGGTTTTTATTTCTGTTAATGACGTTCAATGATGATCATTATCTTCTCAGATGGAATGGTTGAGTGGGTGAGTCTAGTTTAGGTTAGTTGCTTGGGAATTAAACTCTAACGATGGGATTTTCTTCCTTTCAACAAAAACCTGGGCTATAACAGGTTCTCCTCAACGAGCTTAAGAAATGGAATCCGTACCAAATATATATATATATATATATAATAAAGCTGAGCTATTCCGCTAAAGCAATTGGTAATAGAGGAAATTCGAAAGCCCTAGCTTTATGAATAGATTACATTCAAACCATGACATTGATCGGGTACTTGGCAATTCGGTGTTTGCTCCATTATGGTTGCCAAGTCGAAGACTTTGTAACGACATGAATCCTTCAGCTAGCTGAACAAAGACAATTAGAAAATATATATACACAATAAAGCTTAATTCAGTTAGCCAAACAATGGAAAATTAAATCAAATTTAATAAATAAAGAGTTTCAGTGAATATGGACTAAGAAAGTTGAGGAACATCTGTTATAGTCAACTTCACATGAGCACACTGAAATCTCATTTTTAGATCGATATTTCTGCACTACCTTGACTATAGGAGTCTACGAAGCTTGAACAAATGGAAGATTTCAGAGGGGCATGTCGTGATCTTCACGATGACATTTTGTCCGCCTCCGATTAAAATGCTAAATCAAGAAAGAGGGGCATGCCGTGATCTTCATGGTGACCGAATCGATGAAACAAACCCTAGAATTTAGATTGCCAACCTCTAAATTAAAACAACCTTTCTATCTTGATATTTTTCAAAGATTTACAACTATCAAAGATTAAAAAAAACATTTGATTTTTGATATTCAATGAATTCATATTTTTGAGATTTGCTCTAATTGTGAAGCCGAAGAAGGGGCATTATTTTAGTTCATTTGACAATGAAAAACCACATATTCTTTCTTCGTCAAGTTGTTTTCAAAAGAAGAAAAACATTTTCAAACAAGATAATCTCTCTAGAGGCATATCTTGAAATTCAACGAATATCTCTCTAAGCTCAAGATCAAAGTTGGGGGAACATAATACAAAGTTTTGGGGCAAAATTTGACAAAAAGATATTAATACACATAGTATGCAGAGTCAGACTGCTCTCGCAACCATTCTCCTTCCAGATCGAGAAAAACATACATACATACATACATACATACATACATACATACATACATACATACATACATACATACATACATACATACATACATACATACATACATACATACATACATACATACATACATACATACATACATACATACATACATACATACATACATACATACATACATACATACATACATACATACATACATACATACATACATACATACATACATACATACATACATACATACATACACATACATACATACATACATACATACATACATACATACATACATACATACATACATACATACATACATACATACATACATACATACATACATACATACATACATACATACATACATACATACATACATACATACATACATACATACATACATACATGCATACATACATACATACATACATACATACATACATACATACATACATACATACATATACATACATACATACATACATACATACATACATACATACATACATACATACATACATACATACATACATACATACATACATACATACATACATACATACATACATACATACATACATACATACATACATACATACATACATACATACATACATACATACATACATACATACATACATACATACATACATACATACATACATACATACATACATACTACATACATACATACATACATACATACATACATACATACATACATACATACATACATACATACATACATACATACATACATACATACATACATACATACATACATACATACATACATACATACATACATACATACATACATACATACATACATACATACATACATACATACATACATACATACATACATACATACATACATACATACATACATACATACATACATACATACATACATACATACATACATACATACATACATACATACATACATACATACATACATACATACATACATACATACATACATACATACATACATACATACATACATACATACATACATACATACATACATACATACATACATACATACATACATACATACATACATACATACATACATACATACATACATACATACATACATACATACATACATACATACATACATACATACATACATACATACATACATACATACATACATACATACATACATACATACTACATACATACATACATACATACATACATACAGTATATTAAGACAGTTTTCACCTCACTTGAGGGCAAATTCAATAAAAAAACAAATAAATTTCATTTTTGACATCCATCATAACATTCAAGATAGTCAGTCAAAAATGCATCATTTTGATCTCTCAGAAAATCAAAGCTCGGAAATGATCAGATGTCTCTAACTTGAAGAAGCAATGATTTGACTTCTTGAAGTCAACAATCAAGATATTTCCTCAACATGCAGGAACAACCAGACTTTCTATCACCTGTGTGGGTTTTTAAACAAAAATTTGTCTCGCTTGAGACAATTTTCTACAAATTTTGAGAATTTTAAAACAAATTTCATCTCATTTAAGATAATTTCTCTTAAAACAAACTTCGTCTCGCTTGAGACATTTTTCTTTGAGATACGAATTTTGAATTTGATTCACTTGAAACAAAATTAATCTCACTTGAGATTGTTATTTCTTTCAAAACAAATTTCGTCTCGCTTGAGACATTTTTCCTTTGATATACATATTTCAAATTTGCTTCACTTGAAAAAATTAATCTCACTTGAGATTGTTGTTTATTTCAAAACAAATTTCGTCTCACTTGAGATATTTTCCCTCAGAATACAAATTTATTTTACTTGAAACAAAATTAATCTCACTTGAGATTTTCAAAACTGATTCGTCTCATATGAGACAATGTAACATCCCAAAAGTCGGGTTAATGACCAAAATAGAAGTTTTGAAAAACTTATTGAACAATCTTAGAAGAGATTAAAAGTTCAAGGATTTAATTGGAAAATTTTGATGTTGGATTAAATAGTAAAGTTTGAAAGTAATAAGAGTAAAATGGTCATTTGGCAAGGAAAGATTTTTTATGGTTATATATAGCCCACGTGGATGAGAGGAAGCGAAAATCCAAGCTTCCAGATTTCTATTCTTCTCAGTTCTTCTTTGTGAATGAAGACCCCAAAACAAAGGTAAGTTTCATGGTTAGTTAATTTCTTGCTGAATTTAAGATTTGTTTAGGACCATTAGATGATAATTAAGCTTAAGAAAAGCTTAAGATATCTTAAAAGCAAATGATGATGGAATTAGGAGAGATTAAATATTAGGAGTTCTTGAATGAAATTTTGGAATAGAGTTCATAATTAGAATTGGAAGTTAAATTTGACTTGTCAATGGGTGAATTAAGGGATATGTAGTGTTAGAATTGAAATTAGAACAAGTAGAAAATTTAGTTTGATTCTTGAATTTCATACGGAGGACGAGAGTTTGAGGTTAAAGATATGTTAAAGGGTTAGAAATGTGTTTGTGTATGTATCCTTGAGTTAAGGGTATTAAAGGAGTTAAGTTATGAAGTAATTGAGCTAGAATGAAGTGATTTTCGTGCTTAAAATATGATTTTTGGGATAGGGGCATCGATACCCATTCAACAGGTACCGATACCTCAAGAGTAAAATTTCAGGAAGATATTCAAAGGGTACCGATACCTTAATGATGGTATCGATACCCCCTTGAAACTAAAAAAATTGAATGTAATTTGGGTATCGATACACTGTATGTGTATCGATACCTTAGTTAAGGGATGTATCGATACCTTATAGGGGGTACCGATACTAGTGTAATTAGAAAATGAAGTTTTTCCTTTCCTTTAGTTAAGGAATGTAAGATTAGAGTAGGTTATTTAGAATACTGATATGTATCAATATATGATTGTGTAGATATCGATCGAGAGCAACGTCCGGACAAGTCAGCAAGAAATAGTCATCGAGGAAAAGATAAGAGATCGATATTGACTAGTGAGGCCAGGTGAGTGTATAAGGATAATAAATATGATCGATGAGAAATTAGACTTGTGATAAGTCTGTTTCTTACATGTTGAAATATATGATTGCATGAGAAGAATAATGATTAGGATTGATATTGTGTGATATGACTTGTATGCATTAAATGTCATGTGAACATAAGAGGATAACATATAAATTATATGATATGAGATAAGTGAAAGCATGCATATATGATATATGTTATGAAATAAGATATATATTTATATGGTTACATGAAATACATGAGAAAAAGTATATGTGATTAAGAGATACAATCCATAAGATATGTGACATGTGAATTTTATCGAAATGATCTACGTGCAAGTGAATATGTGATAAATATAAAGTATAATGCCCATATTATGTAATATGAGAGCTAGGGGTATAGTTGGAATGCCAAGAGTCGAGGTTTCTACGTGGTCCTTCGGGACATATATGTAATTCTGTGGAACATATGTGTGGTACATATATGTGGTACTTCGGTACACTTATTTAGTCCATTGTATTATGTATATGGTTCTTAAAGAGTGGTCATTCAGGACATAGTGGTCATTCGAGACAAATATTCAGTGCCCCTAGTGGGAATTTATACGAGCTATGATGACAGCATATGTGCACAACCTCAATGAACTCACATATCATTAGTTCTCAAAAGTGTACATGGGCTAAACAAAGAAATAACATAAAGAAATCTTGTATGATATTTTACGTTTTATTTGTGAAAGGTATAATATAAAGTGCTTCAAAGATTAAGATCGAATTATATGTTCTAAATGGATTAATGATAGTAATAATGTCAATAAAGTGACTAGAATAGTGATGATATGCGTGCATGTATATAATTTGTTATATGAACTTGTATATGATATTTGTATTATATTATTATATGAATTATGAAATGTTCATGAATTATTGAGTATATAAGATTCACATTATACGTGTTTTATGCCTTACTAAGTCAACGAATTGACGTGTGTATGTTTCACACGTAGGTTCGTGAGCAAAAATAGGGGCATGGATAGGCAAGACAGGTCAGTTGCTCCTTTCCAATGACCAGATTAGAAAAACATATTTTGAATAATATGTATTTTGTTATATAGAAAGTGGTTGGCATGTAAGATAAAAGATTTGAATTGGATCCGCTCTGATAAGTTTTGTAAATTCTTTGATATAAATGGTATAAAGTATGCAATTTGATTTAATAAAAGTCAACATTTTGATTCTTTTGTAAAAGTACTTGTTTTAATAGTCAATGTAACATCTCAGACTCGTATTTGGGTCGGATACGGGTTGGGGGTGTTACAGACAATTTCCCCTTGAAGCACAAATCCTGAAATTGTTTGCCTTGAAATAAAACAAACACCTTTGAGATTGTTTCCCTAGAAACAAAATCAACAATCTTTTTCTCTTAAAACGAATTTTGTCTCTCTTAAGACAGTTTCTCTTGAAATAAATCTTTGAGTCTGTTCCTTTTGAAAATTCTTTGAGTTTGTTTCTCTTAACAAAATCATATTTGAGGCTATTTCTTTAAAAACAAAGTTGTCTCTCTTGAGACGTTTCTATTAAAAACAACCTTTGAGATCGTTTCCATTGAAACAAATTTTGTCTGCCTTGAGGCAGTTTCTTTGGAAACACAAAATCTTTGAGTCTGTTTCTCTAGAAACAAAACCATCTTTGAGTCATTTCCTTGAAACAAATTTTGTCTCTCTTGAGACAACTTATCTCGAAGCATCATCTTTGAGTTTTTTTTTCTTGAAACAAATCTTTGAGTTTGTTTCTTTTGAAACAAATCTTTGAGTCGGTTACCCTTGAAACCAAAATCCCTAAAGATGGATAACCGTCCTCATCACGTAAGAACCGTGTCATCCCCCGACCAGATCTCTTCATTACGTAAGAGCCGTGTCACCCCTAGATAACCAGCCGTCCTCATCACATAGGAACCGAGTTATAACCCTTCCTAAAGATGGCCATAACTCTTCATCACGTATGAGCCGTGTCATCCCCCGACTAGATCTTCTCATCACGTAGAAGCCATGTCACCCTTAGACAACCCGAACTATTAATCACATATGAGCAGTGTCAACAACAAACACTATCCAATTTATAAGAAAAAGGGGGAGAACCAGACAAAAACGTGTTGTCTTGTAGTCTTTGCCCTATTCTTGTTAACACAAGAATGTGCAAAGAGGGGCAGCTGTAGACACCCATTTTTGTCCGGGTCTTCTTTTTATTATTATTTAATATTATTTATTATTTTAATTACATTTTGCAGGTTATAAATCAAGCCCAATCGAGGCCCAAAATAGATTACAAGCCCAATCCCGGTTGCAACCCAACAGCCATTCAGTAGACCCAACATAGATGCAGAACCCAAGTGCTGACCCGGAGCCGATCTGAACCGGCCTAGGAACCGACTCGACCCCAGACAAATAGGGTTTTATAACCCTAACTCTAGCTATCTGTCGTCGCCTCCAACTTCTGCTGCTGCTGTTTCCGCCGCCGTCAACATATCCATACCTACAGTAACCAAAACCCCATCAGTCAGAACCAAAATCAGAGAAAACCCAATAGAAAAATGAAAATAAAATCCAAACATATCTTCCCAATGAGATTTCCTCGGTAGCAGTCCCAACAAGTAAAAAAAAAAGCCATCCATCAGTAAAAACGAAAATCATACATGCAAGGATAAAAGAAGATAAACCAGTTTCCTGAAAGAGGATTCGAATGGAAGAAAAAGAAGGAGGAGATATTCAAAGCATTTTTTGAAACAAAAAAACAACAGAAACAATATATTAGGGATTCAGGGAAAAGCCAGAGAAAGAAACTGAGAAAGAAAATAGAGAGAAAGGGAGGAGGAGCTTACCGAACACCGCACTCGTCGGAGGGGGGCCAAAGGGTCATCGAAGTCCACGAGTTTTCGGAAGGTAACTCTTAGATCTAGGACTCTTGAGAGGATTTTAGGCTAAGGGTAGTTGAGTTTGGGGATAAGGGTGATGATTGGATCGTTTTTAGGGTGTTTGTATCCTCCGGCCACCATGAGTCCCTCCGGCGGCGGGCGGCTTCCTCTCTCAGCGTTGTGGAGTTGGGAGAGTTTGGGAGACTCTCTCTCCTCCCTTAGTTTGAAACCAAAGAAAATGAAATAGTGGCCTTATTTTGGGGTTATATAGTACGTTTGAAACGACGCAGTTTTGAAAGGGGTGATATGTAATTTCGTGCCTGGGATATTTATGTTCGAGGCCCCAAACTTTTGTAATACTGGTATTTCGATCACCAATTAAATTTTAAATTCCTTTTACTTTGAGCTCCTATTTTATTTTATGTTATATTCTCGTCCATATTTCCTTTTAAAATGTTTTTGGTCTTATTTATGTTTTGATCATTGTGTTTTAGAACATTTCTCTTTTAGCAATATATGTTTAGAACATTTCATTTTAGTCACTATTTTAGTTTATTGTGTATTTTTTTAATATTCAAATTTGGTCATGACATTTGTATATATTTTATGTTAGCCATTGTTGTATTTAGGTTTAATTATTGTTTAGTCCTCCATGTTTCTTGTTTATTTTATTTTAATCTGTAAACATTATTTAGGTGTTATTTTTATTTCTGGTCCCTGTATTTATTTTAATTTGATTATTCTCTAATTTGTTCATATTTGTTTATTAGACCCTTTTAGTTTCTGTTAATACCATTTAGACCCTTTAAGATTTTATTTTTACTATTGTAGTCCCTAAGTTTTTTATTTTTGCTATTTTAGTTCTTTAAGTTTCTGTTTTATCCATTTTGGTTCCTGAAGTTTCTATTTTATCTATTTTTGGTCCGTGAAGTTTCTATTTTATGTATTTTAGACTCTTAAGTTTTTGTTATTACTATTTTAGCCATTTAGGTTTATGTTTTGGCCATATTAGTCCTTTAAATTCCTATTTGTACTATTTTGATCCTTTGAGTTTATGTGTTTGCTATTTTGGTCCTTTATAATTTCAAATACTTACTTTTTGCTCATTTGTATTTAGGTTTATAATATTTATTTGTTTTCATTTCAATCCCCTATGTATGTACATATTGTAAATGTTGTTATTTTATGTGGTAAATATTTTATTTTACATCATATGTGTTTCTATTATATTTCCTTAAATATTAATGTTATTTGAATAGTTTTGAGAACGCGAATTTGTAGAACATGCGTGGAAAGTATCACTTGATCGAAGTGGTACAATCCAATACGACATTCGAACAAATACGAACTTGAAATAAATCAATTTTATTTTACTAATTAATTTATTTTACTGATACAATGTGTGTTATTTTAATTCACAATTTATTTCATTGTATGTGAATGCAAATCGTCGATTTTCGTTTATATTCGATTCATATATTTGTTAATGAGGGAATATTCTTTTATTGATAAGAAATAGTCGAGTTAGCTTTCCCAATGGAGAATTGCTAATTTCGAGATTTCTTTTCAAGTTAAAGAATTTCGAATCAAATTAAACAATGTTCAATAAACGGATCATCTTTTAACTTTATATTCGATTTGTAATTTCCACCATTACGACAACGTGTAAGCGACACAGTACTAGTTTTTTGGCATTTTGCCACACACGTAACCGACCCCCGAATCCATTTAATCAAATCTTTGGTGATGCAGACCAAATTTTGTCTTATAAAATGATTTTTCTTAAAATTGTTTTAAAAGATGTTTTTAGGTATTCGACCTACCTAACCCAAAGGTCAATGGCGACTCCATTTCCAATTTAATCCAAATCAATTCAAAGTCCGCCAAATTTTCCAAAATTAAAGTCATAATCGTTTTTTAAACAATATTTAATTGTTTTTCAAAAAAAAAAATTAAATATGACACTCATATTTTGTCAGGTCGCTGATTTTCTGAATTGCTACTCGGTTTGAAGGCTACTGGAGGTCCTTGTAATGTTCCAAAACCGAGTTTGTGGAATCCTGTGGAATCTTTAATTTTACCTTTTTAGTCTTGTTCTTGTTGAGTTGTAATGGTTACGCTTAAGGTGATAATGTTTTGATCTATTTGCTCAAAGTGGTGCTGATGATGGCAATGTTATTCGGAGAGATGTGAATGGATAGTCATACATGTGGGTTGGATTTTATTAGTTGTTTCAACATTTAGTGACATTGTGGCATTGTTCTGCGTAGTTTATATAAAACGCCCTTATTTTTTTGGTTTGTTTATTGTGTAACTCAAGGATTAGATGATCAAAGCAATTTATTATATGTCAAATAGATTTTTGCGTAGTTCCCCCCCCCTTCCTTTTTGATATTTGTTTGATAAAGCTTTTCACTTAATACAGCTGGCAGCAACTTGGAAACATGGTTTCTACAGAAGCTATGCGTTTCTTTGTGAAGATAATGGAGGTTTAGACCGATAACTTTTTGTGATTTTTTTTATGTGTATGAATCAATTTAGTTTGAGAATTATCTTCTATTTTATTCCTTGTTCATTGACTTCTTGTTCAGGAAGAAGAACCAATATGGTTTTAACGAGCTTCTAACTCTGGCTTGGAGCTAGGGTTTCAAATTGTAGACCGAAAACGCGATAGCGGTCGTGATTTTGCGGTAGTGTCACCATCTGCAACCGGTTTTGATGATTTTTACGGTGGATAACGGATTCACACAAATAGCAGTATGTCGCGTCCACAATTTAACGGGTAACAGTGTATAGCACCGATAACGGGACGCTATTATCATTATCTACCGCTACTGTAAAAAAAAACAAAACTGAAACCTTACGTGCGTCGTCAAGCTTCTCCATTGGTGAAAAAGTTGAGCAGTAACGAGGGACTTCTACTTTGTCTTTGTTTCAAAAAATGAAAGGTCAGGAGAGTGAAGAAGGGGGAGGGGGGAGTTGAGAGTAAAGCATATTTTTTTTTTGTTTCAGACAATGAAATCAGAGGAGGAAGGTGCAGGGGAGAGTTGAGAGCAAAAGCATAAAAATTTTTTTCCAGACAATGAAAGGTCGGAGAAGGGGAGGGGAGTTGGTTTATTTCTTTTATTTTTTAGAATAATTTTTAAAATATAATTTTAAAGGATATATTAATTTGAAATCCCTCTCACTTTTAGAATTTATAATTTAATCCCTAGTTTAAAATTTAAATTTTATTTTTTATTTAATTTAGTCCTAATTTCAGTAATTTAAATTTTACAATTTTATTTTTATTATATTTAATTTAGTCATTTTAGGGTAAGTTGTGCGACATTTAAAAAAATTTACAACCGCGATACCCGCAATGTCATCCATTATGTCTGCAACTGCGATAAACACGATGCTACCGAAAACGCGACCGCACAATTGAATGCGAGTAATCTGTTACTTTCTCATTTTTGTTGTTGTCTGATTTTAATATTTCCCGTGGTCTGCTTTTTTAGCAGTTTTGGTCGGGCAACTTTATCATTTTAAGGGCATGTAACTCTGTTACAGATCTTGTTCTCAACTTTTAGAGTTTGTGTCTGCACAATTGCTCTTTTCAGACTGTAGTTAAAATTAAAATGAGAGAAGCCAAGTTGCTCATCGGAAGTGCTTTTATTGAGGATTGTAGTTCTTTTTACTTTCATTTACCTACCAAACTTGTTTGCATATTCACAGCATAATTCAAGTGTTGAGCCTCTCATCGAGAATAGGAATTCTTTTGCGGAGACAACAGAAATTACTGTTGAAAGTGAAGGGCTGATGGAAACTCAAGACAAATATGTGTCAGAAGTCCTTGGTTCTGTTGTTGTGTATAATCAATGGATTTCACCTCCAATAACTGGTCAACGTCCTAAAGGCCGATATGAGGTGTGGGGGTTTGTCATTTAAACCAGTCATTTCTTCTTCATCTTTCCTTTTTTCCACATCAAAAGAATGTTTGCTCTTACTTGTCAGCATGCAGCAGCAGTTGTCGAGGACAAGATGTATATACATGGTGGAAATCACAATGATCGTTACCTAAGTAATCTTCATGTAAGTAGTTCATTTACCTTTTAAACATGCAATATACATGCTTATGCAATTCCACAACGAATTATTTTTGTAACATCCTACGCTATATTCCTTATACAATTCAGTTTTATGTATGGTTTTGGACATGAAACGAAAATTTTCTAATGCATTATTGTTCTTAGACTCATGTATCAGTATATTTTTCCTCGACTGATTTCATGTCTCTAACTTAAGGTTTGATGCAGGTTTTAGATTTGAGAAGTTGTACATGATCAAAGGTTGAAGATAAGATTGGATCTAAGTCAATGGAACTGCCATCTACTATAAATATAACCCCTTGTGCTGGTCATTCATTGGTTAGTAGAGACATGGCTTTCTATTTTTTTTTCTTTGATTTCACAAAAACAGTGTTCTCTAAGAAAATTTTCACTTTTCTTTAGAATATGTTGGATCAAATTTATTGTATTCATGCTTAACTCTCTCTGTCCCTTCTACTTTTCCCGTAGATACTTCTGGAGAACAAGTTTCTTTAAATTTATGGCCATAGAATCTGTTTGAGTGCACATTTTATTAGAATCTGTTTGCTAAAAGTTATTGTATTCATTCTGATTGTCTTTCTGCAGTTTTTTTTATTTAATTCTCTCTCTCCCTTCTGTTTTTCCCCGTAGATACCTTGGGAGAACAAGCTTCTTTCAATTGCTGGTCATACAAAGGATCCTTCTGAAACTATTCGTTCTTTTCCCTTATAACAATTTAAAATTTTGAGTATTTATTTTTCTCCTTTCTCTTGTTTTCTTGTTCTATTGTGCTGTATTTTTATGTCAGTGAAGACATTTAATCTGCAAAGTGGCACGTGGTCAATGTTGAAAACTTGTGGAAAAGCACCGATATTTATCTTTTCTTCTGGTTAATCATCTTCGTCTCTCCGGTACCAATTACAAAAAGATTATAGCAGTATATTGAGAAACTTTAGCAGGATCATGATTGTTGTGGTATTCACAAAGAATTAGACCGGCCTTTGGATTTTTTTATGCCTCTGAAATGGTCTGGAATTAACCTTTCTTACTCATTTGAATACGTTATTTAAGAAACTGAATAGAATGTTGATTGAAAGGCAGTGTTTAGCTGAAAGTTTATAAACATATTGGTATGCTTGAACAAAGGCTGGAGGTAAACCTTGTGAAGCAAAAATGTCGATTGCATATCTGTGCTTATATAGTTTTCTGGCCCTTTATTTTCTTAATGGTAAAATTCTTTGAATTTTTATGAAAAGTTCTTTCTTAATAGTTATAAGTTTTTCTCCCTAATTTGAGTGTCTTGCAGTTTTCTCGTGGCGGTCAATCTGTGACCCTCTTTGGAACAACCTTAATAATATTTGGTGGACAAGATGCAAAGCAAACACTCCTGAATGATCTACATATACTTGACCTGGGATGAAATTGACGCTGTGTAAGAATATTTTTGGCAATTTTGGTCCCGCGATGTCTCTCTACACTCCACACATGTTACTGGATGCCTTCATTTTTTTTTTGTTAGAGATATGCTACCAGTACTTCTATAGCCTTTATCAGGGAGATTGTAAATGATTTTACATTTTCCACCTTAAAAATATCAAAAGCTGGCTTGAACTAGGTTTGTTGCAAAGCACAAGCAGCATCGTTCCATAATTTTCACCTGCTAGGTTCCACTATCATAACAGCTATCTGATGTTTCAATTTCTATCTTTTTCCCAAGACTAGCTTGCCATCAAAATTGAATTCACAATTACATCAGCTTCATTCCAGTAATGAACTTATCATTTAAGTTAACAAGAAATGCTTTATATAACTGGAATTGGGATAGTGATCCAAAATTACTTCACATGCTTGAATTATTTCTTTTTTTTTGTTGGGGGGGGGGGGGGTACACTGACATTGGGCATGCGGCATATTTGTATCCAAATTCCGCTTTTCTAGTACCATATCTGAGCTTCGCTTCTGTGTGACTTATATGTATGTAATCCAACCTGTTTATAAACAGACATTTATGTAGTAAAATTCAGCATGATACAATCCTTGTAGTATTTCTATTTTGAGTAATACCTTTTACCCAATTATTTATAGATTGGACAGTTATATTCCACAATAACTCATAATATTTGTTTATATTCCAGAATAATATTTGTTTATTCTCATAGATTGAACAGTTATATTCCACAATAACTCATAGAAGCTTCGCTTCTATGCGACTTATATGTATGTAATCCGACCTGTTTATAAACAGACATTTATGAAGTAAAATTCAGCATGATACAATCCTTGTAGTATTTTGTTGTGTCCCTGCGATAGAAGAAGAATAATCGAAGGAAATTGAGGAAATGGAGATTAAAGAAGAGAAGAAAAGGGATTCAAGAAAACTGAGAATTCATTCATTCATTTCATGCCTTCAGCCCTACCCAGTACATTGCTTATATATTTACATTGTACTAACCATTTACCAGCTGGCAATACAGCTGTCTCTAACAGTTAGATTCTCTTACAAGTGTTGTTGGTGTGACTTCACTGCTGGCAACCTTAATTGAAATCCTTAACCCTATTTTCAATTTCTCTAATTCTCCTCCGTCTTCTCCGATTTCTATATCTCTCATGATCATGACATATTTCTATTTTGAGTAATCCCTTTTACCCAATTATTTTATATATTGAACAGTTATATTCCACAATAACTCATAATATTTGTTTATTCTCATCGTCATGCAGGGGTACCTCCCTCACCGCGGTCTGGACATGCTTCTGCATTACATGCTGAGCGTTATCTTCTTATTTTTGGAGGGGGTTCACACGCTACATGCTTCAATGATTTGCATGTCCTTGATTTGCAAATTGTAAGATAATTACTCTTTCATTTTTTGCATGTGCTTTTGAGAAATTAGTATATTTATCTTCATGTATTTGGGTTTATAGATGGAATGGTCAAGACCTACACAACAAGGTGAGAAACCCGTTCCTAGGGCTGGTCATGCAGGTGTGACTGTTGGGGAGAACTGGTTTATTGTTGGTGGTGGAGACAATAAAAGTGGTAAATGTCTCACTTCGAAATCAATTAGAAGATTACAATTGTGAATTGTTCCTTGGATGACTTTCCCACTATATGCTTAGTTTAGAGTTACTATAGTTATACTGTCAAGTGTCCTTTTATATGAAGATAAGAGAACACTTTGTTGGGATCTGTTGGTTGCCTGGAAAAACTTACTTTCAATTACTGCTCCTTGGTCTTCATTGATTATCCTGCTTTCTTCTTCCAGGGGCATCAAAAACTGTTGTGCTTAACAAGTCAACCTTAGCCTGGTCAGTTGTGACATTAGTTGAAGGACGTGTTCCTCTATCTAGTGAGGTAATTGACAATTTACAAATGCTTGTTCCCCGTAAATTTGTTACATGTGGCATGTGTAAAACCTTTGTTTGTATTATGCATCATATGTGTATTGGTTTAATTGTGCCGGTAATTTTACAATTTGGATCAACAAGGGATGCTAGAGAAATGCCTATAAATAAAGTAGACTTTCTACATTTGTTGTTTTGATTTTCTGTGATTATTATGATCATTTGACTGGATTTCTTTAGTGACTTGTTCATCATTTTTATTCTCGTCAATTAATTTCATTGGCTTTTAGACTCAAAAAACCTGTTTGGAAGAGTAATGTAATAGTTTATCAGGTCGAAAGAAACTTCCTTTGTTCACTTCCTTTTTACCTAATTGTCTTGATTGTAGGGTTTAAGTCTGGTTGTAGGCTCACTTAATGGGGAAGATATATCTTTTGGAGGATATAATGGGCTCTACAACAGTGAGGTATAGACGGTTTTAACCTCTTTTTATATGGCTAGGCCTTTTGGTTACTGTATGGTAATTTATGGTTGGTCATCAGGTTAATGTTCTTAAGCCAAGTCACAAGTCAACCTTGCAATTGAAGATGGAGGATCCTGTTCCTGATAGTGTCTCTACCGTGCATTATGCAGCAAATTCTACCAGAGATTTGGAATCCGAGTTCGAAGTTGGTCAAGAAGGAAAAGTACGAGAAATTGCTATGGATAATTTTGAGCCCATGGTATGTAATATTTTGATAGTAAATATCAATTCCATTTAAGCTTCATTGGATATCTGTGGTTGAATTCTTCTGATAAAAAGTGCATGCTTGCTCCTAGTATGTCTTGAGTGCCTCTGTTTCATATATCTGATATCGTGATTCCAGTTTACATGATAACATTCTTACTCAACATAATTTTTTTCTTATTTTATTCACTCTTATATATACACTATTTTTTTTACCATTCCTTATTTTAAGAATTAAGGAGTATTGAAGTTTTAAGGTGTTCAGATTGTCATTTCCTGTATCATCAGTTTTGTTTCATTCACTTTAAGTATATGCAGAAATTCAAAGGTGAGGAGACTAGTGAGCACATTCTAGCAATGCTCAAGGCGGAGAAGGAAGAACTGGAATCATCACTCCACAATGAGCAATTTTTGTCTGTCCCGCTAAGGCAAGAACTAGCAGATGCCAAGGCTCAAAACACAGACCTGTACAAGGTGGTTTTTTCCGATGTATGATGGCGGGTCATGTAGTTCTTTGACTACAGTGGTGTTTATTAGCTTAACAATTTTACTCGCTAAATTCCATTTACATCTTAGGACCTCCAATCCGTACGTGGTCAACTTGCCTCCTAGAAGTCAAGATGTTTCAAATTAGAGGCATATGAGAACAATGGTATATTTATTTGATCTGTTTTCTCCTTGAATGGGCATCAAACTCTGATTTCCTTTGATACAACTGCTCTCTGATTGCTCTCAACTTCGCTGTTTGCATGAATTTATTTGGCAGATAGGCTATCATAGTTAACATTTCTCTTGTTTTCGTCTAATACTCTTGAATCAACAGGTTGATGTTGCGGAACTGCGACAGAAGGTTCAGAAAATTGGAACACTACAAAGGGAACTTGAACTCCTGCAGCGACAAAAAACCACATCTGAACAAGCTGCCTTAAATTCAAAGGAGCAGCGAGCCTCAGGTGGTGTATGGGACTGGCTTGCAGGAAGCTCTCCAGAAAATGAGGACGAGACTGAAAACCTAATTAAATAAGGATAGTCATTCCTGGTGCAATGTTCTATCCATCATGGAAACAGGCTCAAAAACAGCAGCAAGGTCGACGGATCTCAGATCTTTCCCCAAATCATTCTTTTAACGGGAAGCATATGCATTGGGTACAATTTTTCATCAAAATTTTGGTAACATAGATGTCCTTTTTTCTACTTAACCTGGTTCTTTCTATTAAGTGGATAACTTCAAAGGTTTCCGACTGAGTATATGTTGTAAACACTTATTTTCGTCCGAGATCCTTTCATGTTATAAAATATATAGTTTAGCATATATTATAATATATTATATAGTATATTATATTATAGTATATATTATATTATATCATATATTATATTATAGAGAAAATAACCTCAGTGATCGAAAATGCCTTATAATATACGATTTTAACCAACTTTTTTTGGATTTGCCAAAGTGACTAACAAAATCGCAACGCGAACTCTAATTTTTTAACTTAGTTTCCAAATTCGCAACGCGAATATCCAGATTCGCAACGCGATTTTGAAAAATGTGTTGTGATAGTTAAAATGTGTTGCGATAGTTAAAATGTGTTGCGAGAGTTTGAAAAACGTGTTGTTGTGATAGTGAAAAAGTGTTGCGATAGTGAAAAATCCAAAATAAGTTTACATTTTAACTATTCCAAATTCACGTGGAGTTTGAAACAATAAAGAATGTATTGCGATAGTGTAAAAGATTCCCAAGCCATTTGTAAAGATCTTAGTTTGAAACAATAAAGAATATGTTGTGATAGTGTAAAAGATTCCCAAGTGTTTGCAATGCTCAATCCCATATAGTATTGGAAACACTATTGGGAATGGGTATTTAAGGCTTGGATTTCCCACTTCCTTGTTGAGTGGAAGAGAACAAGGGGGACTCTCGCGCATCGCAGCTGTCGCCGTCCCGTTTCGTCCCGTCTCGGGTCGGGTCGGGTCGGGTCGTGGTCGTGGTCGTGGTCGTGGTAATACGTGTCTTCGACACGTCCGCGCGGATACTATCTTTTTAGAGAAAATTCTTAAGAAACAAATGCAACGTGATAATTTGGAAAATCGCATTGCGATAGTCAGAATCGCGTTGCGATTGTGTTGGTCATTTTGGCAAATCGAAAAAAAGTTGATTAAAATCGTATATTATAAGACATTTTCGGTCACTGAGATTATTTTCTCTATATTATATTATATTGTTTATATTATAAAAATATTATAGTATTATTATATTATTATTATATATTAATTTTTATTTATTTTTTGTAATATTTGTTTTTATTATTTTTTAGGATCCAATTAAGTGGTCCAAATCAGAGCCCAATCCAGCAAGGGTATAAGGAAGCCCAACCAAGTAAGCCAACCTGGCAGGAGCCCAGCATGTAGAAGCCCAAGTCGCTTGACCCAACGAGCGAGGGTTTCGTGTTTAACCAGGGGCGCCACACGTTTTCGACTGTAGGATTAAGATTTAATCCAACGACAAAATTTCATCTAGAACGATTGGTAGCGGCGCGTGGAAGCCACGCGCCAGTAAGGTTACCAAGCCGAAAGAATAGATGCATATTGAACCACTAAAATCGAAGCAAAATTGGAATGAAATAAAAGCAACAAC